>NC_140494.1:89153696-89663696 GCF_964271855.1 Acomys minous | reverse complement strand
CTAAAAGAGCCCCTAAAGGCTGGGCACTGCGATTAAGATGGACTTTCTTACTGAAGCTACGTTCTCTCCATCCTCTTGGGTCAAGAAAGTGTCATATAGGGAAAAAACAATGTTCTGAGGGTCTGGGCATCCCACCACATCTTAGCCTTTTAAAGTAACTTTTATTCTCCTGATGTAATTGTCACCTCAGAGGCTGACTGCCTCTGTCTGCTAATGAAGGTCTAGGCCTAGAAGCTTCTAGCCTCCTTACAATCTAACCTAGGCCTAGAATGCTTTCAGCCTCTGAGACTTACTGGTAAATAAGCTCATCCTTTTTAGCTCTTCCTGAACTCTTGCTGGCTGGTTCAACTTTGTGTTCTTGCTCAAACTCCTCTCCAAGCTGACTGATTCAAACAGGCTTCTCTCAGTTTCTCCCTGAATTGTTCTGCTTCGGCTTATACTAACCCTAGCAATCTGATCTGACCTTCTTCTGACTCCTTCTCATTCTCTGGCTCATTCTGTCTTCACCTGTGTCTAGCTTCAACCTCTCTCTGTAAAACTCTCCTAGTAAAAACTGCCTCTGTGTTCCATGAACTGAACTTTTAGGACCTCAGTGCCATTGCACTGCTTTTCAACTCACTGACTCAACCAAACTGTCTGAACAGAACTGAGAGATCCGCGTGCCTCTGTCTCCTTAGTGCTGGATTAAAGGCGTGTACCACCATGACTGGACCTAAGCTTTTCTTTTCTTTTTTTTTTTTTTTTTTTTTTTTGAGTACATATCATTGATAGTTTATTTTCTTTCAAAATATTATAACTGGTCCCTTTTATCCTTCATATGATATTAGAAGAGTTAGAGAGGCTGCAACAGTTAATGACAGTAATATGAGTACATATTTTATTTTATTTTATTTTATTTTCTCCTTTATTAATTTATTCTTGTTACATCTCAATGGTTATCCCTTCCCTTGTATCCTCCCATTCTTCCCTCCCTCCCATTTTCCCCTTATTCCCCTCCCCTATGACTGTTCCTGAGGGGGATTACCTCCCCCTGTATATGTTCATAGGGTATCAAGTCTCTTCTTGGTAACCTGCTGTCCTTCCTCTGAGTGCCACCAGGTCTCCCCCTACAGGGGACATGGTCAAAGGTAAGGCACCAGAGTATGTGAGAAAGTCATATCCCACTCTCCACTCTACTGTGGAGAATGTTCTGTCCATCCTAGAAACCTACAAGTAGAACATTATGATAGGCAGATTTGGGCCCAGGGGTCCCGCTCAAACTAAGGCACCAGCCAAGGACAATACAGGCGGTAAACCTTAAACCCCTACCCAGATCTAGACAATGGACAGAACACTCTCCACAGTAGAGTGGAGAGTGGGATATTACTTTCTCACATACTCTGGTGCCTCACCTTTGACCATGTCCCCTGGAGGGGGAGACCTGGTGGCACTCAGGGGAAGGACAGCAGGTTACCTAAGCTTTTCTTTACCTGAAACTTGTTCTATACCAGGCTGGCCATGAACTCAGAGATCTGCTTGCCTGTTTCCTAGGATTAAAGGTGTGCCTGTATTCCAGGCCTATCGGAATCCTACCAACCTAGAAGGTCCTTGGATTTCATCTCTTGCCAGAGCAGCCATGTTCCGAATTAAAATTCTTCTACATAGCCCCACAGTAAAATATGTACAACCCACTTTGTCTGATAGAAAGGGCAAATGAAGCAAGATTCTAAGTTTTTGGTGCTACTGTGAAGGAAGCCCAGCAGATATTGTCAGAGTGCCTGAGCAGAGAAGTTATAGGAAGAAGAGAAGAAGGCTGAAACCTACTATGCATTGACTACTGTCCAAGTATTCTTATGCATTACCTGATTGAACACTGGCTACCAGACTAAGGATAAATAATATGTCCACTATGTGGATAAGGAGACCACAATACACAGTCTTTCTATAGACCCACAACAGCAATATTCTTACATTTCAGTTAGACTTAGCCAACTTAGTACCATTACCTCAGCAAATTTTGCCAATATATCCTGAAACCTGAATGCGCTTTATCTACACTGGTAGCTGTTTAATATTTCCCTCTCTTCCCAAAATCAACTTTTCACCCTGCCCCTGCTGCTGCTTATTTTTTCCTTTTTCTACTGTATCAAGTCTGTCTTCTACAAAGGGGATTGCAGAGGTATATACCCTCTGGTATCTTTGTTAGGACAATCAGCAAAACATTACCCTCAAAAACCCTAAAGAGGAGGCTTTGCCTACATGAGTACACATAAAAGACTTTAACATAATCATAAGTTGCCACATCCTTCCCTGCTGTACTGACCCATTCTTTATGACTGTAATGAGACACTCGAGGCAGACTCCTTTCCAAAGAAACTAGACTTAGTTTTTGACTTGCTGTTTAGGAGATGCAAGGTGGCGGGGCCACATGTGGTGACAGCCTTCTTGACTGCAGAGTCTGAAAGACACAGAGAACAACACATGGCATGAAACAAGGAACCACTTTGTCATGGGAGCTCCATTCTAATAACTTTTCTCTTTCTAATCACCTTCCCCAAGCCCTACCTCCAACCATTATCATTAGATTAGGGTTCTACCATCTCCATCCCATCAACATAAGGCACTGGGAGCCTCAGCTCCTGCATGAGTTTAGTATTAGCTAATTTTTACCCCACTATCTTCATTCCGTTGGCTTCCCACTAAATATCACAGGACACTGTAATGATCAGTAACATTAAAACTGCTTCTTCAAGGAGTAGTGGTGGAGGAGAGAAACAAAAACAAGCAAACAAACAAGCCACGTACGCTATCTTTCCAAGGCACACAGAAACCTATAGATGACCTCATCCTGTATTGTGTGTCATGTGGCACCCAATCTCCAGCAAACAAAAGTCAGACACAGTGTGTTGGTGTGACTCTTCTGGATGCTCAGGCATCGGAGGTTACTATCTGTAGAGTGAGTAGATATTCACACAGACCATGCGCAATGTAGTCTAGGAAAGCAGGGTTCTTTGGAGACAGGTCTGCCATAGGAAAAGCCATGAGCCAACAATGGCTTCAGTGCTGGCAGGTGTCAGGCTCACAGACCCTTGCTTGGGTTGACTGTAGCTTAACTGCTCTCTAAGAAACAGGTTATGTTATGTCTCTGCTTCACTTCAATCACGTCTATCATTAGACTTGGGTCTCTCTCAAACTTAGTGGAAGATTCTTACTGTTACAGCCAATGGAACCACAGAGCTAATGGGACTGAGGCTCACAAGTCAACAGACAAAGGGCAGCACCAGTAAACGTAATGCACTAGCAGCACTTACATTACCCCAGCACAGTCCATTACAACATTTGAAAAAATAAAAAATAAAAACACTTGCTGTACTAACATCTTAAAATTTTCACTAATAAGCCTACTTTACAAAATGAATCCCTCGTGTGTCATTGGGAAAGTGCCACTTGGCTAGGGTGTACTGCCTTCCCAAATAAAGTATTTTGAATGCCCTCCAGCCCTGGACATTCCTGCTGAGACACGCCCCCTTGCAAAAGCCTGACTTTTTCTGATCTGAATTACTGTCCTTCACAAGCCAAGAGCCACTTTTGAGTTTACAATTGTTATTTTCTCAATTTCTTAAGTATATATATGTGGATTTTCTTTTTTTCTCCCACTTTTTCAGTGCGAAATAATTTCACTGAGGAAGTGGATATTGCTGAAGGGATATGGCTTTTATGATTTATAAACCTCTTGTTAGTTTATACTTCCCAGGAAGATAACTATTATTTGTAATTAACTCAGAGGCATTGAAGAAGGAACCACATCAGATTGTGCAGGTGTAAACTTTATGGTCCTTCTCTTTACTCTCTTATAATCCTTCAAGTAGACAAGCAGCATCCAGGGCCATGCCAGGAAAGGGACTCTAAAAGAACAGAAACTACAGCTAAGCTTTACATTGTGGTTTCTTTTTAATTTGATAGGTTTCTTATAGTATATCTGACATAAGCATCATATGCTTGACATGTACAGTTTGATACTTTTTGTCATATCTGTATACCCATAAACCATCAACACAAGCAAATAGCCAACATCCACGAACTCTGTTTCTTGTGTCCCTGTGTGAGCATTCCTTTGCCTCTTCCCTCACGATCCAAGCAAACTATGTTTTCCTATTATACATTACCTTGATTTTATATTTAATTTAAATGGAACTAGATGGTTCATGGTGATGTCTGCTCTGATTCATTGGCATAATTCTTTTGAGATTCCCATGTAGCCCACTATCTCGTTCTTCTTGTCACAATTCACACTCTGTTGTGTTTATCTGTTCATTCGTTGACCAGAAGACATACATTGATGATGCTTTCAGCTCTTGACTACTACAAAGACTCGTGCATATTAAGTGCTAATGCATAATCTTTACACAAGTCTGTGCTTTTGTTCATCTTGATACCTAGGAATGGAATGGCTAGATCGTAGGGCACACATGATTTTCTTTCTTAAGACACTTGTGACTCTCACTGTACAACTTTATGTTCCCAGCCAGCAGTAATGTCAGGGTTCTCCTCACTCGCTAGCTAAGCCAATATTTAATCGGACAAACCTTTTTTAATATTAGCAATTTTAACAAATAAATAGTGATATTTCATGGAAGTATTAATTTATATTTTCCTATTTACTGATGAGATAAACATATTTTAATGTTTTAATTTAGCTACTCTTAGGAGAAGTATCCATTCAGAGCCTTTGTCCATTTTTATACTGTTTGTTTGTTTGTTTGTTTTTGAGAGTTCTTAAATCATTTGTAGACAAATCCTGAACTGAGACCAGAGGAATCATTGTCCTAAAGTGGCAGGGGTTGGGGTAGGGGACAACGGAAAATTTTAAGCTGGAAGGGCATAATCAGAATGACATTTTTAAAAAGTGCTACCGTAAAAAGAATATATAGAATTCTACATGGAAGGAGTAGAAGACTACAAACTTGTAACATAATTTATAAGACATGGTATTGTCCTGCAACACAGTCCAATGATCGTCTCCTGATAAAGAAAGAGTACCTCTACCAAAACACTGTAGGAATCACAACCAATAGAGGGAAGGCCAGAGAGTTACCCACACACAGGGCAGCATGACTACACATCAGATAGTCAGAAGAATCATGGCTTAAAAGATCTTTCCCTAATTTGGAGATAGATTTATATTGATCAACAACAATTACATTTAAATATAAGAAATGACAGAGTTCTCCCGTGAAACGGACCCAGTAGGAACAAGTGAAATGGTTGTATAGGTGGACAGATGAACAACTGGATGCATACACAGATGAGCAGACAGTAGATAGATTCAAAGGGAATATTTTAGAGGACTGGCTCAAACAACGATGAAATGTGGAAATTGCATAATATGGTCTCTGCAAGCTAGAAAACCAAGAAAGCTGATTTGATTCCATTGAAGTCCATCAGCCTGACAAAGCCTGAGTGAGACACTATAGCAGGGAGGGGCTGCTGACAGAAGTCTGGGAAGTAGACCTGGGAGCTTCCACACCCCAACTCAGGAAATGATGGTTGACCCAGCTCTAAAGGAGGTAGAAAAGCCACCCTTCCTATTCTCTGGGATCTTGTCTAGGATCACAGTAGACTGGAGACAGCTGACCTCAGTGGAAAGAACAGAGCTTCACTCAGTCTACTGGTTCCAGTGCTAATCTCTTCTGGAAACACCCATGAAGACACAGCCGGGTATCTGAGCACCGCTTAATCTGTTATGTCTATAAAATTCACCACTGCACTGCTTACCTGAAGTGCTGTTTCTCAGACTCTGCTCTAAGCCTTTATGTACATGTTATTTTCTTTAAGCTCCAGGACAATCCACAGAGAAAAGGCCTGGTACTAGGATGTTGGTTTTATCAATGAGAAAAGTGGAAGGCAGAGAAATTAAGAGGCTCTCCCAAGGTTTCAGGGCTGAAATGTCACAGGGCTGAGGTTCTTGATTTAAGTGTACATTTCTTTATGGAAATCTTCCTTATCTGCCAGAAATTGGCTAGAGCAAAGATGACCTGAGGCATAAGAGGAAGGCCAACTGATCCCTGCCATGACAAACTGCAAGCCCTTGACCTCCTTAACATCTGTCCCCAAAAGCACGATTAGGGGGGATGGTGACCATCTGTTCCCCACACTCACCTGAAGCACAACAGGAGAAATTGGCTTACAGTATAGCTGTGAGGAAGCAAGCTCATACATTATTAATAAGACAAGCCTCTGCAGGAAAGGTAGTGGGGCACTGGGACAAATTTCTAATAAAATATCTAATATTTATGGAATTTTCCTTCTGAGTACATAGAATATTTCATTGTATTCGTATGATAACCTTATGGAGTAGGTTTTATTCTTGTGCCCAATTTGCAAATGAGTTTCCAAGTCCTGGAAGAGAATAAAACTTAGCCAAGGTCACATAGTCAGTGAGTGACAGCAGTAGAATTTAATGTGTGCCTAACTCCAGCTGTGTGGCACTTCCTGCCTCGAGGCAGATGCTGGCTTTCATAAGGCAGGGCAGATACAGGTCCATCGAGTCGAAAGGTGCAAGGAAATGTAGAAAGAGGTCCTTCTTGAGATATAGACCCTGACTCCCCTGACACAGCGAAAGTGGCACTGAAACAAATCCACCATCATGAAAAGGGTTAGCCTCTGTCACCAGTGACAGCCCCAGCACAGAATCTGAAGGAAGGACAGATGGTGCCTTCCACAGAAGAGAAAAGCGGCCAAGGGCATCTTCTTCCTGGAGGTTATAATATCATCCTCTCCGGATCTCATGATCTCACAGATCAGAAGGATGTTACTAGTGACAGGCCATCTGAAATTCCTTTCCTGGGTTTGCCTGTTTCTTCTTTCCTTCACATCAGTTTCTCTCGCCATGCCCTAACACTGGTATACCACACCAGACACATCAGAGTCTGCCAACTCCTGTGCCTTCCAGAGGGTCCAGACAGTACTTTCCAGAACCTCTGCTGTCTTTCCTGGCTGGCCTGGACCATCTTGGTCAGCCTTGGGTCAGAGGAGTCCCTAGCTCAGTAGAGAAGATGCTCAGTAAATTCAACATCCTGCCCTGCTTTTACACCCACCTTCCTTTCTGGCCTCCTTCCCTTTGGCTGGGATTTCTGCCTTGCCTTCTGTTTCTAACAGAGATTGAGCATGAGCTATTTAGTTGCCTTGGTAGGGCACAGGGCACATTTGAGAATCATCTCAATATAGCATCTCCTTCCTAGAGGCTTACTGGCTGGTTCTAGGGACTGATACTTAGTAATTGCACAAATAATTAATTGTAAGTGGAAGGGAGTTTCCCAAAAGCTGTATGGAGGATGTCTTGGCAGGAGAAGACTATCTGGTGAAATGCTGAAGGGAAACACAAAGACTTTCCTGAACAAGTTGAAATTCAATAATAGAAGGAGGGAAGGGAGAGAACACAGCAAGAACTTTTATCACAAAGCCTTAAGGCCACAAGAAACTCTGTGCATAAGTTAGTTCGTGGTCTAGAAGAGATCACCATTCCTCCAGAGCAATGAGAATACACCTGGCTTTATCTAGACAAATTTTTAGAAGCAGAAGTACGTCTATTACAGGAGAAGTTCAAAGTCAGAGTCATGTTATTCAGTGTGGGTTTGCCCTTTGGAAAACAGGTGTGGAAGTAAGGCACAGAACAGGATGATACAGAAAGACAGGTCAGGGGGGGATCTGTGGTAATTCAGGAAAAGATAAATGAAGATGTTCCTGATAGGGAAGAGGCAGGGGTTGCCAAGCAGTAGACACAGAACTGCGCAACTGACTTGACTCAGGAGAGGAAGAGAGAAGGGGTTATCAGCTTCATTCTCATTTCTTGCGGAGCTGTTTGTCCTCCCCCACGTTTCCCCCAATACGTTGTCTCCATCTCTTCCTAGCTCATCAGAGAATCAAAGCGCAGGCAGCCCAGAGGACAGACTCCTGCAGCACTGCTGCTCTTTCTGCACCATGAAGCCTTGAGATTAAAAACCCCTCTGCTCCTTATGTAAGAAGTGGTAAATGTCACGAGGTAGGTTTGCTCCAACGCCAGGGTTTCCAATTTGTCTCTGGTTAAAGCCTTGACACCTGGGCTTGCTCTAATACACTACTAGCATGGGGGGGGGGGGAGGTTACTGCTCTTCCTGTTAACTGACTAGAGTCTGCCCTCAGGAGGCGAGTCCTTGCGTGGGGGGCTCCCCAGAAGGACAACCTACAGACGTTAACTGGGAGTCTAGACTGGAAAAAAGAAATGGGTACTGGCTTCTTTTTAAACATCTCTCTCCTCTTATTTTTCCCCCTAAATTGAGCCGCAACCCACACACCGTATAATCCTTCCTTTTAAAACATACAACTTAATAGTCTTTAGGATAGCTACAGAGAAACTCAACTATCACCACGACCAGTTGCAGGGTATATTCGTCATTCCTGAAAAGACACCCAGGATGCAGTAAACTACTTGCTAGATACACCCAGTTCCTCCCTTCCCCAGCTCTGTGAAGTCACTAATGCTTCTTGGCCCTACAGATTTGCATATTCTGGAAATTTTAAATAAATGAACTATAGATTATGTGGCCTTTTGTCTTATGTGGTCCCTCACTTACCTTAATGTTTCCAAAGCTTGTCTCTCTTGCTGCATGCATGAGTGCATCCTTTGTTTTGATGGCTAGATAATATTCCATGGAGAAGATATGCTAACTTTACTTATGCATCAGTTGTTGGAGATTCGGGCTGCTTCCACTTTGGGGTAATAAATAATGTTTCTATGAACACTCGTGTACACATTTTTATTTGAACATATGCTTGCATTTCTCTCAGGTCTATACCTTGGAATAGAATTTCTGGGTGTTTGGAAGTTTCTTAAAGGCAAAGATCATACCTGCTTTGATTCATCTGTCTTTGAACAAAATGTGCTAGACATGTCTTCACTAAGAATATAAAACAGTACTGTCGGAGAGTCTGCAGGTTCAAAGACTGAAGGAATGTACCTGCAAATACGCTTTCTTACACGTACATATGTTAGTCTCAGCCAGAACATAAAAGGAAGACTTAGGGGAACAATATTTTATAATGCTAATTAGTGTACTGTGACCTGTGAGTAACTGTGGAAATCCACACATCACCAAGCAGGATTTGAGATTACAGTGAATTAGGGTCTTGAAGGTTTTACTGAGTTCACTCCCGTGATGACTTGCAGACTTGGTGTCCTGATGAAGCTTATGTACTTCAACCTTCCCCAGGCTGTGCAGGTCAGTGAAGAGACTTGGGGAGACCTGGTCAAGTTCTGTAGTCATCACAGAGTTCTGAAAGTCATCACATACAATCTGACAACTCTTAGTACTTCAGCAAGATTCGAAGAGCAAGATCAGAGACAAGACTACACATTAACTCTTACTCTTTCCTCTCTAAGGAGCTAGAGATTTCACAAGAGGCCCAAAAAAGAGCCCAGATCATTGTGTCAATAACATAGAGTAGAAAGAAAAGAAGATGAAAATGCCTGGGCCATGAATGGCCCTTGTTTTACTTAGGGTTATTACTGCTGTGGTGAAACTAAATGGCATCAAGCAAGCTGGGGAGGAAAGGGTTTGTTTGGCCATCACATCCTGGATCACAGTTCACTGAGGAAAGCCAAGGCAGGAACTCAAACTGGATAGGAACCTGGAGGCAGGAGCTGATACAGAGGCTATGGAAGAACGCTGTTTACTGGCTTGCTCCTCATGGCTTGCTCAGCCTGCTTTCTCATATAATAGGACCACTAGGCCAGAAGTGTCTTCATCCACAGTGGGCTGTGCCCTCACCCAATAAATTACTAATTAAGAAAATGCCCTACAAGCTTGCCTACTTATAACCCAATCTGAGGGAGACATTTTCTCAATTGATGTACCCTCCTCTCAGGTGACTCTAGCTTGTGTCAAGTTGACATAAAACTAGCAAGGACAATTTATCCCTTGTCAGCTTGATACAGAAACATATCATGGTAAAGCCACAATTTTTTCTTTTCTTGTTTTTTGAGACAGGGTTTCTCTGTGTAGCCTTGGCTGTCCTGGACTCACTTAGCAGACCAGGGTGGCTTCAAACACACAGAGACCTACCTGCCTCTGCCTCTTTGAGTGCTGGGATTGTAGGCATGCGCCACCAAACTCAGCTCACTTTTTCTTTCTTATGTATCCCCAAGACCACACATTAGTGTCAACACCACAATACAAAACAGATCAGAAACGTAAAAATCCCACATTCTTTACAAATTCAAAGGCTTTACAATTCAGTCTCTTAAAATAAAAATCCAGACTCTTTTAAAAATCCAAAGCCTTTTTAAAACTCCAACTCTCTTTAAAACTTTAAAGCCTCTCAACTGCGGGTACCTGTAAAATTAAAAATAAATTAAATACTTTCTTACTTCAAGAGTGAAGAAAAAGGGCACAGTCGCAGTCTGAACAAAGCAAAATCAAACTCCAACAGCATAAATAACTCAATGTCCAGTGCCTGAGGTCCACTCACAAAATTCTAAGCTCCTCCAAAGGGTAGCCATCTGTCAACTACACAGCTTATCTTCTAGGCTGGCTCCACAACATGGCTGCTTGATGGTCAGTCATCTTGTGGTACTGACATCTCCAAAATGCCAGGGTCTCCTACTGCAATTGGGCTGTGCTTTCATCAAGATCCTCTCCTGGGCTGTCTTCATGATGTCAAGCCTCAATGTCTCTGCATCACCCTTTAAACCTGGTCCTTCAACTGTTACTGAGGCCACACCTTGACCAATGGCCTCTCCTGGCTTCTCCCAATGCCAAGCCTCAGCTCCTTTCCATTATCCCCTTGTGCCTTCAAAATACCACCTGGGAGGATTTTGTATGTGACTAAGTTCAACTGATAGCAGGAGCCTTCACCTAGGCCACCTCAGGAACACAGCTTCTGTGTGCTGACCACGAGGACACACTTGCCAGAAGATTTCACCTCATGCCCGTCTCTGCTTGATCACTGCCAGTTTCTCAGCTCCAGCTGATCAGCATACAGCATAAATTGTCCTAATAAAGCAAAGATTTCACTTCAGTGAGGCTGGTCTTCGGTTAATCACAGATGACTCTTCAACCAATCGTGACTAGAACCCCCCTCCCTTTTTTTCCCCAGAGACAGGGTTTCTCTGTGTAGCCTTTGGCTGTCCTGAACTTACTTTGTAGGCAAGGCTAGTCTTGAACTCACAGAGATCCACCTACCTCTGCCTCCCCAAGTGCTGAGATTACAGGAGGGCGCCACCACATCCAGCTGAACCGCAGATTCTTAAATCAATCTCTAAAACAACCCTCCGCACAGTCTTTAAATTTCACAAGCCAGGCCTTCATTATCCGCACTTCAGTCAACATTCTTATCTTCTAACTAGGCTCTCGCAGAACAGCTCACCGAGCTTTGACTGTGCAATGGCTTTTCTAGCCAAAGTTCCAAAGTCCTTCCACAAGAGTCCCCAGAACAACACGGTCAGGTCGATCCCAGCAATACTTCACTATCCTGGTACCAATATCTATCTTAGTCCAAGCGCCTATTGTGGTGATGGAACTCCATGTCTAAAAGCAAGTTGTGGGAAGAGAATGCATTTGGCTTGCATGTCCTGAATCATAGTCCGTGGAGGGAAGCCAAAGCAAGAACTGAAACTGCAAAGGAGCTTGGAGGCAAGACTCAGTGCAGAGGCCGTGGAGGAGTGCTGCTTACTGGCTTGCTCAGCCTGCTTTTTTAGATAGAACCTAGGACAGTTAGTCCAGGAGTGTCCCCATCCACAATGTCCACATCAATCACTGGCCTAACCTTCAGGAGGCATTTTCTTAATTGATGTTCCCTCTCCTCAGATGACTCTAGCTTGAGTGGAGTTGACATAGAAGTAGCCAGCACAGCCCTCCTGGGCTATTGGGAAGGGACGGTTTGCCTCTCATCCCCCATCCAGGCAGAACTTAACCTCTGCATCTTGGTGATGATGATGGAGTCAAGACTTGAGATTTGCAGAGCCCCATAGCTCCTGCCTTTTTGTTGATGGTGGGCATCTTTGTCCCTGGAAAACAAACTCAAAGGATATCAGGGGGAGGAAAGATGAACTCCTTTTGGTTCTGCCATGTTGCTTTTCTACGCAGAAAAAAAAAATCCAGTAGGAGTTTCAGAGGTCTAATGCAGAGTTGATTCCTTGCTCCCACACCATTCTATCTTGCTTCCTACCTATGTGCCTCATTAAAATTAAATTTTTACAGTTATTTCAGAGCTGAAGGTTCTTAAATTCTCTTTCCTGGTCTATGCTTAAAGACCTAGAGACAGTCTGAAATAATAGATGATAAAAGCCTTCAAACATCAGGACAGGGTCTAGAATCCAGACACCAAAAACCATGAGAGGAACATGTTTCCAGATATGAGCAAAGAAAATAACCTGTGGCCATGTAGTGTTCAACTTCTTGATCTCCACGTGGGCATTGCATCAGGATAAATGAGAAAGTTGTTCCAACTTCCTTAAACTTGTCAGAGGCTGGATGCATGGAAGGGAAAGACCAAAGGTACCACTGCACCTCCAGCTTTTACTTCATCTTAACTTTGATGTAGAAAGAGCATTATAGCAGACATGTGAGGCACTGAACCTCGTGGGCTGGCAAGCAAGGTACTGATTGCCAAGCATCTCCTAACCCTTGGCAAAACCGAGGAAAGAAACCTCTAATTCCTTAAAAAGCCTTTGATATATTTCTCCCGTTTGGCAACCAGTTTGTCACTTTCTTCCAAAGTATTATCTCTCAGCAAAGCCATTAACTTCTTTCCAAAGTTTGAATCACCATAGGTTGTTTTGCAGTGGGGGCTGGGGGGCGATGGACGGAGGAGGGAGAAAAAAAATCTGTTACCAGCTGAGGTACATTTTGCTCTGTTAATCAGTATTTTTTTTTAAAATTATCTTTCCCATCCCTTAGAAAAGTTGGCAGAGGCTCCCAACTGCTTTGAGAAAATGTAACCACCAAACCATCTGGGGCTGACATTTTAAACATGGCAGTCAGAAAGATCTCCTCTTAGGGTTTCCATGGCGGGCAGGAGGCTGCTACTGCCGAGACCTGTACCTGGGCAGCCAGCCTGGAAGCCTCTCTCTTGCAGGAATGTTGGACCAGTGCTCCCTGCCCTCCAGCTCCACACCTCCTCCCTCCTCCCTCCTCCCAGAGATGTATGCTTTTGCTGGTTGTGTCTTGTAATATTAGTAATGGATATTGACTCTGAGAATATCAAAATGCCCTCCAAGTTTAAAGATTTGATCTTGTTAAATAAAACTTAGGACCACGGGAGACTAGGATGAAAGCACATATGTATGTTTACATGTGAAGCGAGAGAGAGATTGTTTCACTAACAAGACTGGGGAATTAAGAGTTCTTAATAACTAGGTCAGCCAAGGGCAGTTAAGGGAATTAGAAAGCACGGCTTAGAATCACTGGTGTGTCCCTCCAGACCTTCCAAACATTCGCAGAGCCAAAGTCCACCTAATAGTTATTACTGCTGTTGAAACCACTGGTCCCAGGGCTGCCGACCTCCTCCTTGTTAACCACAGAACGGTTCCTCTGGCTGCCAGCAGACCCAGCCTGGGATACAGATGACTGACCAACTCCCTTAATTACTTCCTAAGCAAACCACCCACCTGTTACTCATTTAGGTTCAGGCCACATACTCTGCAACAAGTGAAGCATGCTTTTCCAGCGCCAATTTCCAAACAGCAAGTGAATCCTTTGCTTATCTTTTAAACTGGCGCTCATCTTTCTTGCCCGAAATGAATGCAACTGGGACCAGAACTAAATAATACCTTATAGGAGCGTGTGAGCTCAGTCTCCTGTGTTCAACTTCCCACCCCACACATTAATTCTTACTCCTAAGCCACTGGCCGCCAGCGCATAACACTAATCAAAATACCATAGACGGGATACATCACTTCTGTGTTTCTAGGCTGAGAGGTAAGAGAAGTTTCACGCTAGGTAATAATTCCAGTTATATAGTCTTTTCCACGTCTCAAGTTCTAATGAACGAACCCCAGGTCTTACACACTAATGAAAAGTGCTGTACCTCTGCACACATCCCCAGCCCTCTCTACTTTATAATTAGAGAGCTTTTTTTTTTTACCCCAAAACATTCTTACTGGGTGAGTGTCCTGTGTGTATGACTGTGCTTGGAGTAAAGAAATAGATACAGAAACAGTCCTCAGTAACTCACTTTCTGGGCAGGGACCCCTGGTTACCCACAACAAAGCAGTGTGTGGTAGGCATCTCCCATGGTTGAAGTAGAAAGATCACCTGATCTCCTGGAGTACAGAAGTCTCTGGCCTCTGGCCCACGAGTAGCATTTAAAAGGAGAGGAGTTTCTTATTTCAGCAAAGAAAGCAAACTGGTGAGATGGGAGTTACCTCAGAGGCGTGAAATGGATCAAATGTCATGCACGCAGAAGAGTAAAGAAAAGAGTGTGTATGGAAGAGGAGAGGAAAAGGAAGGTGGAGACTGTGGGACAGTTTTAGGGTGGTCCTTGTGCCCCCAAAAGGTATCGAGGAAAGTCTTGGATGCTGTAAGTACTAGTAAGCTTTGAAAGAGCCTTCCACAACGGGGGTCTTTTGGTCAGGTTTTTATTCCACAGGAGTCCAGGTGAGGGAAAAGCAGGCTGTCGGCACGCAGCTCCAAGAAGACTTACTTCTCCAAGCTCCTTCGCATCAACTCCTCCCCTCCTCGGCTCTAGGAGCCTGCTTACCAGCTTCCTGTCCCCATAGCCTTGCCTTTTTCAGGACATTCTATAAATGGAAGTATACAGCACAGGCTTTTCTTTTCCTCTGCCTCTTTCACTTAGGATAAGGCTTTAGAGATCCATCCGTATTGTTGCAGTTCTTTTTTATTGCTACATCCATAGTCTCCATGCAACACTGTTTATTTATTCATTGCCTGGCTGAAGGACATTTGGGTTGTTTCCAGTTTGGGGGAGATGATGAATAAAGCTGCTATAAATATTCACATAGAGGTTTTATGAGAACATAACTTACTTTTTAACTTGGGCAGATACCTATGAAAAGGATTGCCGAGTTGCATGGCAAATGTGTATTTAATCTTATAGAAACTGCCAAATTCGTTTCTAAAGTGATTCTACTGTTTTACACTCTCACCAAAAATGCATGGGAATACCATTTGCTCCATATCCTTGTCGGCGCTTAAAGTCACGGGTTTGTTGTTGGGCCTTGTTTTGGGCAAAGTAATCAGATATAGCTGTACCTCATTATGGCTTTAATTTGTCTTTTCCTAAAGGCAAATGGTGTTACCTATACATTTTCCCAGACTGAGTTTTTATGTATAGCTCAGGCTGCTTTCAAACTCATTGTCTTCCTGTCTCTGTCTCCTAAATGCTAGTATTAGGCCACACCCTGCTTCCCAGCTTTTGATTGTTTATCTTTTGACTATAATCATTGGTTGGCACCTAACGGGTACTCAATAAACATTTGTAGTATAAATAAATCAGTGTCACCATTATCATCCTCTTTATCATCATCATGAGATGAGAAACTGCCAAGGCAGTGACAATCATATAGAAGAAACATTAAGGGGAAGGAAGTGATGGCTTCTCATGATTAATGTAGAGATAAGTGAGACTTTTGAGCTCCTGAATTGTGTAGATACGGTGCCAGACAGTGACATGGGAAATACAGAAGACTAGGAAGGAAGAAGCTCTTGAGTTTTAAGTAGGGTGAACCGGAGGTGACCACGGGTCATCAAGGAGACAAGTTCTGGTAACATTCAGACAGACCTCTTGTCTTCTCGCTGTCACACTCTGTAACTGGGAATTCATAACACATCATGTTTGGTGTATATCATTTGTCATTTCTCATGTGTCCGAAATATAAGCCACACATAAGAAAGGGCCTTCCAGAAGACTGATTTTCCTAAGTTCACAATGTTTATTAGTAATTTGCCAAGACTTGGACTCAGCCCAAGGGCCATTTTTTAAACCCCACTGGGAAAGTGTCCTTGTATAAGGCAAAAATGTGTGAGAACCCATTCCCCACCCATCTCTTCCTCAGATCTTCCAATAAGAGTCCTTGTGCAAGGTCCAGACATCGGAGGCCTCTCTTCCTGCATCAGCTCCTGAGCATGTTAATCGCACCATGATACTTCTAATTCCACTGATCAGCACAAATGAGTCCTGTTCCTTTGAGCAGTATCATACATGCATATTAATATATGGTGTGAACACACGTAGATGGAAACCTCAATTTAGAAATGTCTGTAATGCAAATAAACCAAATTTACCTTATGCTTGTCCCACTCTTCAGCATTTCATGCATGATCATTTTTACAACTCATAAAATATAACAGTAAGTTTGTTGAAGCTAGTTGTAAAAAGAGGAACATGAGAGCTAGGGGTTGATGCAGTAGCTAAAATCCTTCCTAATCAAGGACGAGGCCCATAGCCTTGATTACAAGAACCCTTGTATAGCTAGATAAGTTGGCAGAGGTCTGTAATCCTGGGGTTGTGTGAGGCAAGAGACAGGAGAATCCTTGGGCATTCACAGCCTAGATTGCCAGATGTGTGAATAGTGATAAGATCCTGTCTCAAATAAGATGAAAAGACTGATGCCTGACGCTGTCCTCTAACTTCTACACACACACACACACACACACACACACACACACACACTCACTCACTCACTCACACATACATATGCACATATACAGGCATGCACACAGGCATACACACACACACACACACACACACACACACACACAGAGAGAGAAATATAAAAAAGAGACAAATGTATACAAAGGAATATATTTTTGGATTGACAAAATATAGATATTTGTTGCTAATAAATAAATATCACTTTGGATTTGTATTGTGAAGCAAGAAGTATTTCACATATTCATATACCAATTAATGAGCCTATATTCTACTTCTAGTAAACATCTGTATGGTTGTTTCCCTTCATTTGTGGTTTTTCTGTCCATGGTTTGATTTGCTTAGAGTGGATTGGATATGAAAATATTAAATAGAAAATTCCATAAATAAACAAATCGTGGATTTTAAAGTGCATGTGTAAATCTCATGCTGTCCCACCTAGGCTGGCAACATTCTTTCGTCTAGCGTCTCTATACCACCCTCCCATTAACCACTTAATAGTTGTCCTTGGTTATGAGATTGACAGGGTACCAAAATGCTTGGGTTCAGGCATCTTACTTTACTTGTTAATAACCTCACCCAACATAAGGGAAGTGATGCTGCCTGAGAAGATGGAAGCTCTTTATATGAAAAGGTGGAAACTTTCAACTTAGTCACAAAAGGAAAGAAACATATGTCAAAGTTGTTGTGGTAAGATCATAACAAACTGTAGCATACTGTTATAATTATTCTATTTAGTTATTATTTTATCTTATTGTGTCTAACATAACTTAAATGCTATCATAGGTATGTGCAAGGGAGAAGGGAGAAGGCCACATACCAGAAGTCAGTATTCTCCACAGTTTCTAGCATCCACTTGGAGTCTTGGAGTGAACACCCCCAAATCCGTGTGTAAGAAGAAGGAGTAATGTGAACATAGACTTTATAGCAGGGCATGAAATCCAATCAGTCAATCATTTGCATAGTCAACATTCTTCTCATTCTCTCATTGTAGGCTTTGAACTTCTTCAAACATACTTTATTTGGGTTTCTTTAATGCTTATACCTCCCTTCCAACCCACTTGCCCTAAATAGGAGAGAAAAGAGGTTAATAGGAACAGGAAAGGTAGACCTTTAAAGACTCAAGTCCTTGGAGCAATTCCACTGGTGTAGTCAGCAAGATTCCAATAGACCAGTTAAACAGCAAACCAGCAATTCAGCGAAGGTGACTGCAACTGTAGCCGCTGAAACCCAGAACAGCAGACAGAACCCGGAGCCTCAGAGAGTTCTCTGGAGTGGTGTGGTTCTCTCTAGGAGCATCTTGAAGTGGGGTGATGAAAAGCCAAGACCAAAAAGCCCCACCCCTTGTTTTGGGCATACATATGTGTGTGTGTGTGTGTGTGTGTGTGTGTGTGTGTGTGTGTGTGTGTGTGTGTGTATCCACTCAGAGCCCTACCAGGATGTTTATCAGTTGGCTAAGACCACGCCCTAGCAAGAGGCAGCTCCTCTTCCAGTGGACAAACATCACCTGTTCTCTCACAAGTCTATTGTCAGGGGAAAACACTACACACCCTGACACAAGTCTGTTTCACATCCCATACTGGGGATCAAAACAAAAACATGTTTACATCCACTACATCTCATAGCAGAGGAAGAGAGACAATTAATACAGGGTCTCAGCCTTAACTGTTTTCTTCCCTGAAGTGAGCCACAGGATATGGATGAGGGCTGAGGATATGAGCTAAAGTTCTACCCTCAAGTAGAGCCTTACCTCTTCACATCAGGCAAGATATTATGGATTAAAGACTGGGAAAGTCTGGTGTCCTGCCAACAGCCTCTGTATTAAAGCTCCTGTGTGTGGGTTGTCTCTCGAGGGCTAACTCAAAGGAAAAGCACTTAGCTCCAATGTGCAGAGCACTGGGTTGGATCTCCAGCACCACACATATGCAAAAAGCCCAAAGTTTATATGCATGAAGGGAAGAAACAAGTTATTGTAAAACGGAGTAGCCAGCATATACAGCGTATTTGTGCCGTGTGGTATTCTAAAGCTTTACATACCTTGACTCCATTCTTCTTCACAGTGAGGCTTGTTTACTGGCGGCTCCACAGATTAGCAAGAAAAGACAGAGAATGGAAGAGCTCGCATTATGTGGCAGGGTCCATGTAATCTGCCACTCTGCTGTCCTGCCTCTGAGAGAAGACATGCGTTTGAATGTGTATGTGTATATATATATATATATATATATATTAGGATACATATATATATGGATATACACACTCCTCAGTTTATATAAAATTATACTGGAGAAGTGGGAAAGATCTAAGAAGAACACATCCTGCTCCTCACTGTGCCTTGAAGACAAGGAAAGAAATATCCATTTCATCAGCCCCATGGTAGAGAGGTCTATGATGTTGGATATCAAAGTTGGCCCTTCTACAAGCAGAATACTTCAAGGAATAGAACGGGCCACCCTCCAGTCAGACAGAGCAGCCACAAGTGTAAATTCCAATGGCTTCAGTCACAAAGAGGTGATTAACTCCCCCATTGCCAGCCTGCAGCTGCTTGCCAGAAAGCATGGCTGCCAGGGAGAACACATCCTATAGGGCTTCCCTCTGACCACCCTCAACGTTTCACCTTACTCTCTTCTTTCCTGCTCTCTGACTTCAGGTGTCTGACCCCTGCAGCCTCTGCAATGCAAGAAGAGAGCCCTAGGTTTTGGGAAGGGAACTTAGCAGATGGATTGCATTCTTGGAATTCTGGAATACAAGGTCTCATCAGTAAGACGCCCTTCTTTGGACCAACATCAAGCCTGTGAGCTGGCAAAGCTGACTTCCCTTTAATTTCCCAGTGTTATTGGTGCCTCTTTCCCCTCATGGATTCTCCCTGTGAGACCCAGCTGGAGGTACCTCTGATGTGAGAAAACAGGATTCGGGTCCCCAAAATCACCCTGAGTCTCACTAACAGGGCCAGAAGAAGTTCTCAGGTATGGCCTGGGCAAGGATTTTCCCCCACCTCCCCTTTCCTGGGCCATTACACAGCCAGTCAGTCTGGGTGGAATAGTTTCTCAGCCCAAGCTCCTCTCTGGCTGGAAGGAATGGAATCACAGAATCAGCGCTGGACAAGTGCCTTGGTGCTGGAAATCAACCCTTTCCTTGAGAGTCCTTCCAACAGACTTCCTTCATCCGATTAAAACTCTGTGAAAGTCAGCCTGCTGTTAGGACACACTCAAAAAAACTCAACAGCCCTCGAGTGGCAAAGGAATTCCTATTTCTGTCAAAATGCCAGACAAGTGGGTCAAGAGCCGAGCTGTCTGATTCTGACACAGCCGCTGCACTGTCGTGACTCACAAGCAGAGGGAAAGGGGCACACAGAAAGGGAAGGTACAGACAGAACAGGGGTTTCCCTAAGTAGGCCACTTACTGACTGTGGCACTAATCAAAACCGACCCATCTAGCCTTCTTCTCTCAGACAGAACCTTATCTCACAAATGCTACTGCTTGCTTTTGAGTGTCTCCCAAAGCAGGGGCATGTAACAAAGGCCAGGTCACTGGGATATAATTACTCAGCAGTGATTTAAAAAAAAAAAACCTTTGGGAATTAGAGCTTAGAAAGATGTGCTTTAGTCCTTAGGGGTTTCTCTAAGGAAGCTGTGGGGTCAGGATACTCCCTCTTCCACTGTCCGCTTCCTAGTTCATGAGATGGGTGCATATCTCTCCCACATATTCCTACCACCGCAGAGTCTCCAAACTAAGACCACTTAATCTTGGACTAGACCTTCCAAAACTGTAAGCCCCAATAAGCTTCTTCTCTTCCTACATTAAATGTCTTGAGAATTTTATTATAGCGAAAGGAAAGCTGGCTAGCTAATACACAAAGTCACAAAATAGCTGAGGCATCCACGCGATTCATAAAAATTCTCCAGGAGTGAAGGTACCTGGAAATCCAAGGGCTGGTTTCTCAAAAGGGATTCTTACAGGTGTTGAATTTCATTGGGGATTGTTGCTGCACAAACATTCTGCTTTCTAACGTTTCTCGGCCTTAATTGCTTTTGTAGCTCATCTCAGCACCGGGGCATGTTAGATTGAACGAGAAGCACACCAACCTGGGTATCCCAGAGGCTTAGATTTTGGGGGAAATGCCATCCAGGTTGTATATAAGATAGACAGGTTTCCTTTATTTCTGCTATTTCTCACCTCTAAGATGCCCCGTGGGACAGTTTATGACATGCCAACTCACTTAATGCCACCATAAAGAAACCCATCAAATGCTGATACCCCCAATAAAGCTCTTACAACAACTTGCAGCTAAAGCCCCTCTATTTCTTCCAGATGCCACTTCAAACATGTAATCAGCCAGTGTCTCAAGAGAACACAACCCACACTGCCTTTCAGAAGTGGATGTTTGGATCCTGCTATAGAGGATGGAACGGCGGAGAATTCCAGGATGTAGGAGTCCAGGAAACTAAATCAAACCAAACACAAGCAATGTACATGTGATGTTGTGTATGTTGATGTCTGTCTGTGTCTGTCTGTCTGTCATCTGGTTATCCATCCATTCATGCATGGTGTGTGTTTGGCGGTGGGGAGTTGGGGGAATTGAATCCAGACCTTTGAGTTGGGGGGGGGGGGAGCACAGGAAAGGAGAAAATTCCCTGTGTGTGGAGTCATGATCTGCATCCTATCCCTGGCTTTAAAAATGCCCCCACCCCACTCCTTTCCTTTAAACTCCACAAGCCAGGAAGCAAGTTCACGATGCTACTCATGGAGTATAAACCTTGTCACGTTAACAGTAGTTAAAATGTGTGTCACCTGCCTGGCCCTCTGGATGCCTTCCAGTCTAAAGTCCTTTTCCCCCTGGAAAGAGAGTTCAGTTAGAGTCACCTTTCCTCTCTGTCACACAGCTCTTACTAAGGTCAGATGGAGAGTCTCTGCCTCCGCAGCTTCCCGCAGAGGGTCTTTAGCACCCTGACATAGCAGCAGCTCCCTCACTCCTTGTCTCTCAGGATGCTTAATGGGGATAAATGGTCCTGTTAACAGAGACAAATAACATAAGAGGGGAAAACAGATGAAGAAGCAGGAGGCTGAGATATAAAAGATGATGGCGAGGCAATGAGGTAGAAACATACAGGAAAGGGACTCCAAGAGGCAGAAATGGCCGAGAGGCTGTAACCTCGACTCTGGGTCAGTAGAATTCGGTACATGTGAATGCAGATGGGAAGACGACACTAAAACTGGACTCCTTCCCCTCTCAGCCCTGGAAAGCAAGGTGATGGCTTTGGCATCCAGTGAATCCAGGTCTGGATCCAAGTCCTATCACTTGCCAGCTGTGTGTACGAGTCCCTTTGCCACTCTTTCTTGGTCTGTGTGCCTAAAGCCCCTGAGGCAAGGTGAGGATGCTGGAGAGAAGATTGGTTCACAGCAGGTGAGGCCAGTTCCCAAATTTACGTCTTTCCACTGAGGGTGATTCACAAGAAGTGAAGACTGAAGTGAGAAACTCATTCTAAAAGATAGAAGACTCTTAAGAAATTGGGAGGTAGCCCCTCCCTCCTTGGCCGCACACTCAGCATATTCACTTCCCTCGATCTCCCAGAGCTCATCACGTCACACTTCTACCACACACCCCCTGTCCCTCATTGCAACCCACCCACCTCCCAAAATCTCTCTCCATTTTTTTTTTTTTGCACAGGCTAGACTTGTGGTAGCCTGCCTCCACACTAAACCCTGCCTCGTGTGTACAGCTCGTGATGCTCTCTTGACCTGAGCAAGAAGTAGGGCTGACTAGTCAACCATGAAGCTATTACAGGCATGACTTGCTGCACGTGACTTCTGAGGCCAGGTCACAAAGGCTAAGTGTGGGCTTAAGTTCTCCCCTCTCTCAGAGAATTTAGCAGACATATTGTAAGGACATTCATGCAGCAGGATTATGGTGAAGCCTACAGGGTAAGAAAGTAATGCCTCCTCTTCTTAGCTATTGTTAGAAAGACATCTTGGACATGAATGCCCATTCTCTTTCAGGTCTTTAGAATAGGATGGCAGCCTAAGCAAGGCTACAGCTTGGCTGTCACATTCTTGGCGTGACACCACACAGCTAAGTCACTCCTCGGTTTCTAACTCATGGAAACCTTGTGGGACATTAAAGAAATAGTGTTTGAAGTCATTCATCTTGGAATAATTTGTAACACAAGAAGAGAGACAGAGAGACACAATCATATGTCATATATTTTAAGCTGTCACCACTCTACTCTGTTGTTCTGCCATGCAACCTGATACAACAAACTTGGTACCTTTGTCTCTGAGACAGAGTTCTAATAATGGCACAGTGGTTGCTATGGACTGAACACTACCCCTTCCTCCCCAAACCATATAGGTTGATCAAAGCCAGATCTCATTCCTACAGACTCACTCTAATGGCCTTTTATATTTGATTCAAGCTATGCTGTTTTCTTGGATATCTTCCTATTTAGTATCCTCTTAGTTATTTTAAAAATTTTTAACTTATTATAATTTATTCAGGTTACATCCCAATTGTTATCCCCTGGATTGTATCTTCCCATTTCCACCTGTCCCTCTTCTATTCTACTCCCCTAGACCTCTGACAGAAGGGGACCTCCCCACCATATGGCCACAGCCTATCACGTCGCATCTGGATAACCTGCTTCCCCTTCCTCTTTGTGCTGCCAAGCCTCTCCGCCCAGGGGTAAGTGACCAAATCAGGGATACCAGCGTTCATGCCAGAGGCAGTACCCACTCTCTCCACAACCATAGGGAATGAGTTGTCCATTGGCTAGATCTGAACAAAGGGTCTAGGTTTATTGCATGCATTGTCCTTGTTTGGTGCATAAGTTTGTACAGGCCCTCCCCTGGGTCCAGATCTGCCATCGTTGATGGTCTCCTTATGGGGCTCCTGAACCCTCTGGATCTTTTATCCCCCCACTCTTCCATACTACTCTCACTTGGAGTCCAGCAGCAAGTTCCAGCATCTGTCCCAATCCCCTGTTGGGTGGAGTCTCTCAGAGGACATCTATATTGGGCTAATATCCTCTTATAAGTGAGTATATGCCATGCATGTCTTTCTGGGTCTAGGTTATCTCACTCAGGATGATCATTTCTAGTTCCATCCATTTCCCTGAAATTTTCAAGATTTCCTTGTTTTTAATAGCTGGGCATTATTCTGCTGTGTAAATATACCACAGTTTCATTACCCATTCTTCACTTCAGGGATATTTAGGTTATTTCTAGATTCTGGACATTATGAATAAGACTGCCTATGAACATAGTTGAGCAAATGTCCTTGTTGTATGGTGGAGCATCTTTAGGGTATATGTCTAGGAGTTATATAGCTGGTCTTGAGGTAGCACTATCCCCAATTTTCTGAGAAACCACCAGATTGATTTCCAAAGTGGTTGTACAAGTTTGCACTCCCACCAGCAATGGAGGAGTGTTCCCCTTTCTCCTCATCCAGTATTGCTGTCACTTGAGTTTTTGATCTTATGGGTATAAGATGAAATCTCAAAGTCATTTTGATTTGCATTTCTCTGATGACTAAGGAAGTGTTTCTTCGCCACTCAATATTTCTCTGTTCAGAAGTCTCTGTTTAGCTCTGTACTGCATTTTTTAGTTTGGTTATTTGGTTTGGTGGTATTTAATTTCTTGAGTTCTTCATATATTTTAGCCTTAAACTCATTGGCACAGGAGACAACTTCTTGAACAGAACACTAAAAGCCCAGGCTTTAAGACCAATAATTAATAAATGGGATGTCATGAAACTGAAAATTTTCTGCAAGACAAAGGACACTGTCAGGAGAACAAAGCAACAGCCTACAGACTGGGGAAGGTTTTTCACCAACCCTACATCCAACAAAAGGCTAATATCCACTTTCTTCTTAAAAATTACTGTGTTGGGGATCAGAAATGGAAACTATCTGTTCCACTTTACAAATGAGGAACTGAGGCGCAAAGCACTTCACTGATTAGCACAAACACAACTACTTCGGAGGAAACTGGGCATCAGAACCTGGTGTTTTCTCAGTGTTCTCTCTGCTAACACAAGCAACTGAATACCCATTGGGCTTAGCTTTATGGTATGGACAGCAAGCTCTGCATGGACTCAAATAGCCACAGATTGGTATGGGTGGGGGAAATGAAGTGCTACCAACTGTTGCTGTGCAACAAAGCACTCCAGCATTTGGTACCATGAACTAAGAATACATCATGGCCTCCCGCTTCTAGGAGTAGATGTGCTCAGTTTGGTAGGGTGGGATTCTTCATAATATTGCTGTTCCATGGTACTTCATGGGCTGGAGATATTAGAAGAGGTGTTGATCCGTATGTCTGTTGTTGGGGCTGGGATGACTGTGAATGTATGAGACGGGTAGGGGACATCTCACTCTTCAGTCTCTCTGCTGGTTAGTTTCCCCTTGTTTGTGGCCTACCAGCATCAGGGTAACCGTATTTCTTCTGCAATTACTCCATTCTTCCGTGCATCCTAATTCTTCTGAGAGCATCTCCCAGAGCTGTGAGTCTTCCTATGATCTGAGCTCAGACAGCTCAGAATGTCATTTCAAGCGCACTCTGTCTGTGAGGCAAGTTACAAAGTTTCCTTGTTAGCACGGGCGACACTGCCATCAACATTCACCCCCACAGCCCAGTCCCCCTTTTTTCTCTCACCTCCAGCAACATTTGCTTCACCATCTTTCAAGCCCTCCCTAACATCTCTTTGAAGTCTCTCTAGATTTTACTAAAAGACTCCCTGTGGATAGTTTCTCGCTTGTTACTCTGACTGAAAACAAATACCACAACGCTTTTTATGTCATAGCTGCACCTTAGTTGGAGGCACCAGGATTCTGTTCCACTTATCAATTTCTTCTCTGAAAATTCTTTTAAAATTTAGCAGCTTAATGTAGCTCAGTTGGGGGGTGCATACCTATAATCCCAGGCTAGGGACACTGAGGCAAGGGGATTATGAATTCAAAACTAGCCTAGATTATGTAGTAAGACCTCGTCTCAGAAGAAATCAAGTCAAACAATAAACCTCAGTGGCTCACAACAGCGATGCATATTTCTCTGAATCCTGAGGGTGGTGGGTTCCTATGGGCAGAACCACATGATGGTTTCTCCCTTTGCTTTCAGGTGGCACTGAAACCAGTAGATGTTAGAAATTCCTCCATTTACTTGTGGCACAGATAGATGCCTGGAGTGGCTAGAGGTTGGGTAGGCAGTGATCTGTCCTCACATACCTTTTCTTCATAGCCTCCTTTACTTTCCTCAGACTTAGGATGGTTGGACCTGTCATGTGATGTTTCTTTCCTCCAGAGAGATAATTCTAAGGCCACCAGCCCAGACTTTCTTGGTTGCTTCGTAGGTTCCTAGTCTGTCTATATCTTCTCCATAATAAATATCCTTAAGCCAAAACAGCAACCCAGAAAAAAACAAATAGCTCATTCACTAAGTGAAACATTTTTAATTTTTTGTAGTAACTTAATATCTGTTTTGTTTTTAAAAAACAAGTTGAAATTTATTTTTAATTTGTTTTTAAATGAATGTACTCACTGATGATGTACATATATCCAGGCACCATGGAGCTTTAAGAAGCTTTGGAACAATATGAATACCATCGTGAATATTCTATGCTATATATGTCTCATATCACAAAGGCCACCAAAAACCAGGACATGCAAAGTTGTGAAATCATCAAGAGGAGTAGAGTGTAGCAAGATATTGAAATTGTGCATTAGCTTGAAATAGGAGTTTTACAGTGTCTGTCTGGAGAACATGTGTGGTCCTCGAAGTTGTCAAACGACTTGTAATCCTGTGAGCTTGCCAAAACAGCCCCAGCAGAACACTCAAGAGCCACACGTCCACACCAACCAAGTCCTGGCACTGAGTGTGTAACATGGGAAAGAGTTCCCACTGGGTCCCACCTCCAACTTCCTATTGCTACCAAACCAGCAATGGCCACACAAATATATGAAAGACAACACTTCATTTTTACTGGAATCTGGAAGACATGGAAGCCAAATGACATAGGGTCTGGATCGCTCAAACAAGTCTTCAGAATATTAAGAAAGTCACTACTTATTTGCAGCTGCTTAATGATGATGTTCCATTTTCCTGTCTTCAAATTGTGTGCGTAGGTTTCCCAGTGAATGTATACTCAATAGCAGATATCAAAACTATTTGCTCAACAAAGAAATACCTAGGACACATACATTAGTCTGAGAAAACAAGAAGAATTTTTCATGGGAATATCTGTGTGTAGTTTGACAGATCTTCTGTAACAAATGCTGTAGATCGAGTAGCTTAAAAGCAAGAATTTGTTCCCCAAAGCTTGGAATTTGGAAGTGCAATGAAAGTGTCAGCAGGCTTGCTTTCTCCCAAGGCCTCTCACCTCACTGGTTTGCTGGTGGCTCTCTTCTTGCTTCTTTCTCCGTGTGCAACACATCTGTTACGTTTATTCTTTTCACGGTACACTAGTCATACAACCTTGTTCAACTTTAATTGCTTTTCTACCCTTTTCAGCTCCAAATATAGTCACGTTGGGATTAGAACCTCAGTCTTCAGTTATTAATTGTTAGTCTTTTTTGTTTTGTTTTTGTTTTTTGTTTGTTTGTTTGTTTGTTTTTTGAGACAGGGTTTCTCTGTGTAGCCTTGGCTGTCCTGGACTCACCATGTAGACCAGGCTGGCCTTAAACTCAGAGATCTATCTGGCTCTGCCTCCTAAGTGTTGGAATTACAGGTGTGCACCACTGTGCCCAGCTAATTGTTAATTTTTAAGATGACTAATTAAGGGGTTTACCTCATATCATTTTTGTTAATTTGCTTTTAATTTATATTAATTGGGTCATGGAAATTCTTAACCTCCAGATACAAAACCACCATGTATATATGTATATATATATATATATATATATATATATATATATATATATATATATATATATATATATACCATTTTGTAGACTGTTTATGCTCCCTGGAAGGATATGGGGAAGATTCCATACTGAGAAGCTAATGTTAAGTCCTGCTCAATGGACATTAGGCATGCGTGCTTCTGCAGCATTCTCTATGCAAGCAGGGTTAGGGAATCACTGGCATAAATTCTTTCTATTTAAGGCCAGGCGCATTTTTATGACCTGCAAACTCACTGGAAATGCTGAAAATCAATCCACTCTTGAGTATGGAATTACCACAGGTCATCATTTTGAGGAAAGCCATAAGCCAAAAGTCATGTAATGTGTCCCATAAAGTTTGTGATGCACGTGGCCACAGAACTCCTCAAGTCATGAAAGAGAACTGTGATGACAAAATTTCCAAAACCGCTGAGAAATATATCTAGGATGTAATTCAGGGGTAGTTTACATAGCGCTCTCCTTCTCTGCTTTGTGATGAGATTATGTTATTTCAATGGCGAGGCTGTGCCTGAAGATAAGAGCCCCCCACGGGCATCTAATCCAGAAAGAGACAAGCAATGAGATCAGCTCACATATGGCCTGTCACTCATCTTCAACCACTATGGATAATAGCTCAACTACAGATAATCACCCTCAACTGGACTAGGTTGATCTTGGCAAAACCGATCCTGACTGAGCTGTGGTAACACTGAAGAAGCAAAAAGGAAGGTCAGGAGTAGGGCATGATGAGAGAAATGTGGAGGGGGAAGGAAGGTATTCCACTGTATTGGACATTAGACCCACATTGCTAATACCAAAAGTTTTCAGTTCGTCATTCTTGGCCTCTGCCCCCACCCCCATCTCCCCATTTCTATAGCCAATTTTAGCAAAAGAACAAGAAAAGGAAGTAACTCCTGGAATGACAATTAAATACTAGAGTCATTGTTCTGGGTGAGTTACTAGATGAATTTCATTGAGGAATTATAATGATGATTCATTCAGAAGCATACTTTTGTTTTTGTTTCTCAAGACAGGGTTTCTTTGTATAGCCCTAGCTGTCCTGGACTCACTTTGTAGACCAAGCTGGCCTTGAACTCACAACTATCCACTTGCCTCTGCCTCCCAAGTGCTGGGATTAAAGCTGTGCACCACCAAGCCCGGCTTTAATTTTCTGTCTTTTTAAGAAATTACTTTCAGCCAGGCACAATGACACATGCCTGTAACCCCAGCACTCAGGGAGGCAGAGGCAAGGCAGGTGAATCTCTATGAGTTTGAGGCAGCCTGGTCTACAAAGTGAGTCCAGGACACTCAAGGCTACACAGAAAAACCCTGTCTCAAACAAAACAAACAAACAAACAAAGAAGTAAGGAAAAAAACCAAATTACTTTTAAGCCTGACATGGTGGTGTACGCCCTTAAAAATACGCACCCAGGAGGCAGAGGTAGGTGTATCTCTTAGTTCAAAAACTGCCTCATCTACAGAGTGAGTTTCAGGACAGCCAGGACTATGTACAGAGACCCTGTCTTGATAGATAGATAGATAGATAGATAGATAGATAGATAGATAGATAGATAGATAATAGATGAAAAATTAATTTAAAGTTCCATTCTTCTCCCATGTCTTCCAATTAAAATGTGTACTTTACAGTATGTTAGCTCTTTTGGGTGGGTTGAATTTTCCATATTTAGAGAATCAAAAGGGTTTCCCTAGCAGCGTCTTTTGCACCAGCCACCTGTCCCCAACTTCCTCCTCACTGTCCTTCACATATCCTGTCAGCACCTGTGCGTGCATTTCATTTATTAGTCACATTATCAGTGCTGTGGTAAATGCCTCAACAAAGGTAGCAAGGGACACACAGGAGGTGGCTTGTAGTTCTAGAACGAATCAGCCTATTACAACAGAGGAGACATGGCAGCAGACAACAAAGTTCCTACGGAGGCAGGCACAGGAGGCTGGCCACACTGGACCCACACTTAAGAAACAGAAAACAGGAAGTGGAGCTGTGCTTTAAAGCTTCAATGTCGACCCCAGTGACTCACTTCCTGAGGCAAGCCTCCGCCAACTTCCAAAGAGTGCCACCAACAGAGGGCCAAGTGTGCAAACTCTGGAGCCTGAGGGGACTTTCACACTCAAACCCCATGAATCCTCAACTAGTTGAAAGTCGTAAGAATTGAATTTTTATCCAAATTCCTGCTTCTTAGAGCTTGTAACAACAATACCAATAACAAAAATAACAAGTAGGTAAATAATAATAATAGCAACAATAACACGCGTGTATGAACAGTCCTAACAGGCAAATATGTGGACAGTAATCATAAATATCAACACTTTCTTTGCTGTAATTTACTAACTATTCATGTTAAAGTTTCATTGTAGAGTTCTTCATCTCTGATTGGCGACACATTCAGTAAAACTAACTTTAAAATAGTGTGTGCCTTTTCTAAGACCACATAACATATCAGATAGTAACATGACTATTAAGGTTTTAACAAAAATAATATTCGTTCATCTAATAATTATTGTCCTAATTATAACGAATCAATTATTATTATTATTTTAGTTTTCTGCTTATATGTTTCAGTCTGTGTCTTTCTACATCTCTCAGCAATGCATAGTCAAGCCATGTTTCTGTAAGTGGAATATGTCCAATCTGATATTTTAGTATTCTACTTGAAATATTTAGTCCATTTCTCCTGAATGTAATTATGGGAAGGTATGAATTTCTATCTTCTACTAGATTATTGTTCATTTATATTTGATTGACCTATTTCATGTTATTTTTCTCTCATTTCTTGCCCTTTTCTTTATGATTAATCAGATTTTATTATTTTACTTTTCCCCTCTGTTACCTTCTAAGTCAGACTTTTTTGGAAGTAATTTCAGACATTTTTATCTAATATTATTCTAATACAGATTATTAGCTTTACCACTGATTTTCAATGCTAAAGCACTGGAATATTTTAAATTGCTTATCTCCCTTCCAAAACTTATTTTTAATTAACATACACTTTGATTCTATGTCATTTTTAGATCCCACAAAAATTTAAAAGAACTATTCCCCACATACCCCACAAGTAATGCACTTTTATGTGACTTCATATTAACTTTTACTTAATCTCTGTGTGTGTGTGTCTTTGTCTCTCTGTCTCTCTCTGTGTGTCTGTCTTTCTTTTTCTGTGTCTCTGTTTCTGTCTCTGTCTCTGCCTCTCTCTCTTTGTCTTTCTCTGTCTCTCTGTCTCTCTGTCTCTCTGTCTCTGTCTCTGTCTCTCTCTGTCTCTCTGTCTCTCTGTCTCTCTGTTTCTCTGTATCTCTGTCTCTGTCTCTCTCTCTCTCTGTCTCTCTCTCTCTCCCTCTCTTTCTTGAGTCGCTGGATTGCTAGATATTGAAGCCAGCTCACAACCATGGATATGTAATCCAGTCCAACTTTAAATTTTTCTTTGTTTCTCTTACTCATATTTATTTGAAGTTATTTCTCTTCTAGTTAAAGCAAAATAAATTTTTTTACTAACTCAAAAGGCATGACTGCCTAAATATGACCCGAAGGACAATAAACATGCTAATGTGAATGAGGAGGAAGCAGCCCAGGTAGCCTCCCCCTACACAACGAAAGGACATTTTGTGAGCAGGGAGAAACAGTCTTCCCTGGGAAAAGTACACCAAATACAGACTTACCAGCGTGTGTGTGTGTGTGTGTGTGCGTGCGTGCGTGCGTGCGTGCGTGCGTGCGTGCGTGCGTGTATGTGTGTGTGTGTGTATGTGTCTATATGTATGTGTGTGTAAGTATGTGTGTCTGTGTGTGTGCATGCATGGGTGTGTAATAGTGTGTTAGCATGTGTGTGCCTGCATGCTTATATGCACTCATATAACAACAACTAAAAAAAAAGAGGATATGATTTTGAAAAAGAGCAAGAACAAGCATATGGGAGGGTTTGCTGAAAGGAAAAGGAAGAGAGAGATAATGTAAGTATATTATAATCTCAAAATAGTAAACGATATTTTTTATTTTAAAACTCCATTTACTGATATGTAGCTTTCTCAGCTTTTATATATCTCGTTTGTTGTTTTTTCCTTTAGTGTAGTAAGAGAAATTTTCTACTGTCCTCTGCCTCCCATTGTTTCTGATGAGAAGTCAGATGTTATATCTCTCAATGCACCTTTTGCAGGTTATGTATATTTTCCTTTCAGTTTATATTTTTTCACTCAGTCTGTGGCTTTCTATAGTTTTATATGATGAAGCCTAGTTTTGTTACTCTTGGGGTTTACAGTGATTGTTGATTTGCAACTTATTATCTTATCACTTTGGAGGAATCATTATATATTCAATTACCTCCCCCACTCCCAGGAGATTCTTACTCTATTCTACTTCTGGGTCTATAATTATGGTATTTTAGGTCTTGTTGGTTTTTTTGTTTGCTTGTTTGTTTGTTTGTTTGTTTGTTTTTTGTTCTGTCAATTATGTTCCATGACCTTTATATATATTTTTTAGATTTTTTAAATCTATGCCTTAGTTTGGATATTTTCTACTGATCTGCATTCTCTTCTGTTATGTCAAATCTAATGTTAAATCTATAATGTTTTTCATTTCAGACATTATACCCTTCAGTTATAAAATCTGCACTCAAGATAGGCAAGTGTCACACACCACACACGAACAAAATAAATGTGAGTTTTAAGTCCAACTTGGCTACATAGCAATTTCCAGGACACGATATGTGGGGTAAAATCCTACATTATCATTACAATATCAAAACCAAGCAATGATATTTATATAATATTGTTAACTGTTAATGAAAGAAATAGCATTCAGATTAGGTGTATTTTATGTGTAAGCATATGTGTGATTGTTGGAAATTTTGTCTCATATATGGATTTAAGAATCACTACTCTCCTATTGTTTTAATTCAAATTCTCTTATGGAATTATGCTGTGTCTCTCTTCCCTATGTCTTCTTGAATGTTTAATTTTATATTATTTTGCAATGATAGAAGTCAAGCTTAGGACCTTATGCTTGATAGGCACAGTATGCCAATGAGATACATCCACAGCTTTTGTGAATATTTTAATTGGTGTACTTGTTGTGGTTTGTTGTTGTTGTTTATTTGTTTTGAGACAGAATTACACTATGGTAGGCCTTAAACTTGAACTTGACTCAGCCTTTTGAATGTTGGAATTATAGGAATGTATCACCATGCCTGGCTCAGTTATTTTTGTTTATTATTTATTATTTATCTGGCAAAGAAGTTCTAACAGTGATTAACACATTGAAAAAATTAGATGATCTTTCCATCTTCTAGGTTCAGTTTGATGTGCAATATCTAGCAATATTTTTATTGACTTCCTGAGATTAAAATGTAAATCATAACAGTATGTTCTTTTCAACAGGCTCTTCTCTTTGCTGTGTGAGGTAGTAAGCAGAATGCCTACAAGAATGCCACTGAGAAAGGACCACAGCTTGACAAGGCTCTGCTCACTTACAAGTATTCTTTAGTGAACCTAGCTGAAGGCATGGGGAATTTTTTACCAGATCCCATTCACACCATTAGGTTTTTAATTCCAAATCTTTTCTTCTTCATTACCAAACAATCTATTTCTTGTTTGTAAAAGACATTCTGCTAAGTTCCTCAACTTGTTGTCTCACCAAGGTCAAGCTGACAAAGGTCTTGAGTAAGAAATGGCCATATTTTAGGCTATCTTCTCTAACCTTTCCTCAGCCTGGGATTTTAGCCTCTATACTGTCTAATTTCACACTTTTAGCTCCAGAAGATGACCAATACCACTCTGTGTGTATACTCTGTGTATCCTAGTCATAGCCACCTGTATGAGCCCTTTCTCTGAATTTTCAGTCCCCTCCTCTAAGCCCGAGAATTAGCAACTACCCAGAAGCAAAAACTGCAGTGGAATGCTGGGTTCTATGCCTTGGGTTGCTCCTTTTAAGGCATTTTAGACCTTCAGTCTTCAATTTTCTGTGTGTCTCTGGTTTTTTTTTTCTTCAAATAGATATTTTCCCTTGATACTTTTAGTTGCCTTGAGAAAAGCATGGGTGGGCTTTATTTTGTGATAGTTAGAATCTGAATAGAAAATCCTCTCACTCTGGATCTTGCATTTTTATAGGTGTTACAGTAAGAGAAGTAGACAATGGTCTACTAACAAACACTAAATAAAATAAGGCCAGATAATGATGTGTTACCAGGAAACCAGGCTTCCTTTCTGTCAGATCTTGGTTTTACCAATAAAAGAATTTTCCAGGGGAATCAAAAGAAAGCTCAAAGACCATTTTTATTAGGAGTTTGAGAGAAAAATAACAACAGGGCAGACAAAGTTGTAAAATTGACAACTACTAGAAGGGAAAGAGGAAAAGTCAGGTCTTTTGACTTAGAGTCAGCAATAGTGGTCTTGTTAAAGGTGGGGCTGGGTGTCTTCATAGGAAAAAAATGAGAAAACACAGAGTATCAGGAAACGTATGCTTAGGATTTTTACATAATATTCAAAGAGACATGAAGGGAAAAGTTTATAATTACTTTTGTTTGTCTCTCTATATAGTCCTGGCTGTCTGGAACTAATATGTAGACCAGGCTGGGCTTAAATTCACAGAGACCCACCTGATTCTAGCTCTTGAGTGCTAAGGTTAAAGGTGTGTGTCACTGCAATTAGCCCCAAAACTTACAATTTTTAAGCAAGCACTCAGAAAAACAGGCATATTTAGCAGTAAAGATCTGCAAAGAACCACATCAAGAGAAGGACTTCTGAAGCTCATGCAGACATCATCTCACTTACTGGGACAACTTTTCCTCCTGTCTCCTCAGTGGGTCTTTAGGACAAAGGTTCAACTTTCCTGATACTGCAACCTTTTAATATAGTTCATCATACTCTGGTGACCCCAACCATAGAATTACTTCATTGCTACTTTATAATTATAATTTTGCTAATGTTTGAATTGTGATATAAATATCTGATATGCCATGCCCTCCACCCAGGGAGGGGTCATAACCCACAGGTTGAGAATCACTGAGTTCTCTCATCCAGATGATTTAGGAATAGCTAAAATAACTCCTAAGGGAGAAACAATCTATGTAATATTTCAGAAGCTCAGAATGTGCTGTCTCCACACAGGGGCAGAGGTAGAAGTTTGATTCTATTTTGATCAGGCGCTTTCCTTTAATGGAACTCAACAAAGTCCTGTTTGTTCCTTCCACCTTTTCATGTGGTATTTTCAATCTTGAGGCAATTATGGTGCTTCCCTTCCTAGTATTACCAAGAAATGGGAGATGGGATCCAAAGCCAATTATAAGAAGAAAGAGGAGGGCAGCTACAGGGAGTTGTGAGGAAAACATGAGTGATCTCAGAAGCCAAGGCCTGAAATGGGTTTTTTTGAGGGGATTCCAAGATGGTGGTGTCTATCATGCACTGTATCTGATCTATCTCACAGAGACTAGGTACCTGACTAGAAGACACAGACTCCAAGACCTGGAGAACACTAGGTAAGTGCGGTCCTGCACAGTGCAGACAACAGGCGGGCCTGGCCCTAGGTCAATCAATGGCCCACAGAGGATGAGAGCCCAGTTCCCAGTGTCTGGACTGGACCCCACCTACAAACTGCAGCTGGGCTCTATAACATGAACTTGGTACATAGGACTGAACTCCAGCAGTGAAGCACCAGAGCTCCTGGCCTGGGGATATCTCAGAGAAATGGGTGGATCTGTCCTCAGACTGCCCCCTGCCCCATGCCAGTCCACAGAAAGCCCCAGGTGCCACACAAATGCCCATGCAGCTGTGAACACATTACCCAGCCACAGCAGCATAGTCTGAATGGGTACAGGCAGGAACCTAGCTACCCGCCACAGCAGAGCATACCTGCATAATTGGGCAGATCTAACCCAGCCTATCCAAGCTCCATAGCCCAGCAGGGCCTCCCACACTCTTGGAAGAGGCTGGGCAGGCCTGAGGGGACAGGAGAGAAAACTAACCAGTGACCCCAACTCAGCAGGACCCCACTACAGCTGTGTGATCTGAACAGTATGGGCAGGAGCCTACCTCTGCTAACTCAGTGGGGAGCCTAAGGTGTGGAGCAAAACCTCCTGGAGCAGAAACTAGGTCATATGCCTGTTCCATGGAAGAATTCCCTGATCACCACAGGCAAGGGCTCTCAACCTATAATCACTCACCAACAACCCTCTTTCAAGGACCAGTGAAGGACACCCGAAGCTACCTCTCAAAATCAGAACCAGCAAGATGACAAAAGGCCAGCATATGAACAAACACAACAAAACCCAAAACAATATGACATCTCCAGATCACAGCTATTCCAAAGAAAGCAACCATGAGAACTCAAACATATTCAAAATAAAAGAAAATTCCTTCACATCCTTAGTAATGAAGATGATAATGGAAGAAATGAATAAAATCTGTAAACAAATTAAAGAAGATGCAGCCAAACATGTTGATGACGTAAAAGAGGCCTATAGAGAGGCATTGGAAGAAATTCAGGAAAATACAAACAATCAGATGAAAGAAATCAACAAAACACTTCAAGATCTGAAGGTGTATAAAGAAGCACTGGAAGAAACTCAGGAATATACAAACAATCAGATGAAGGAAATCAATAAAACAGTTGAAGATCCCCACACATTAACAGTGGGCGACTTCAACACCTCATTTTCACCAAAGGATAGGTCAGTGAAACAGAAACTAAACTGGGAAATAATGACACTAACCAATGTCATGAATCAAATACATCTAACAGATATCTACAGAACTTTTTTTTATCAAACCACAAAGGATTATACCTTCTTCTCAGCACCCCGTGGAACCTCCTCCAAAATTGATCATATAGTAGGTCACAAAGCAAGCCTCAACAGATACAAGAAGATTGAACTAATACCTTGTATCCTATCAGATCACCATGGTCTAAAGCTGGACTTCAATAACAACAGAAATAACAAAAATCTATGCACACACAGAAACTAAACAAATCTCTACTTAATGACACCTGGGTCAGGGAAAAAATAAAGAAAGAAATTAAGGACTTTCTGAAATTCAATGAAAACAAAAGAACTACATACTCAAATTTGTGGGACACATTGAAAGCAGTGCTAAGAAGAAAATTCATAGCACTAAGTGCCTTTATAAAGAAACTGGAAATATCCCATAGAAGCAACTTAATGACACATCTGGAAGCCCTAGGGGGTAAAAAAGCAGAAACATCCAAGAGGAGTGGTTGTGTATAAATAATCAAACTCAGGGCTAAAATCAATAAATTAGAAACAAAGAGAACAATTCACAGAATCAACAAAACCAGGAGCTTGTTTTTTGAGAAAATCAACAAGATAGACAAATCGTAAGCCACACGAACTAAAATGCAAAGAGACACTATCTAAAACAACAACTCAGAAACAAAAAGTGAGACATAACAACAGATACTGAAGAAATACAAAGAATCATAAGATCCTACTTCAACGGCATATATGCCACAAAATTTGAAAATCTAAGAGAAATGAACAATTTTTTTGATCAATTCCACTTGCCAAAATTGAATCAAGAAAAGATAAACAAATTGAATCATCCTATTTTTCCTACAGAAATGGAAGCAGACATTAGTAGTCTCCCAACCAAAAACATCCCAGTGCCAAATGGTTTTATTGTAGAATTCTACCAAACTGTCAAAGAAGAGCTAATACCGATACTCTTCAAGCTACTCTAAAAGATAGAAATGGATGGAACATTACCAAATTCATTCTATGGGACCACAATCACTTTGCTACCTAAACCTCACAAAGACTCAACAAAAAAAAGAGAGTTTCAGACTAATTTCTCTTATGAACATTGTTATAAAATACTCAATAAAGTACTCACAAACTAAATACAGAACATACCAAAGATATCATTCACCATGACCAAGTAGGCTTCATTCCAAGCATGCAGCAATGGTATAATGTATGGAAATCCATCAATGTAATCCACCATATAAACAAACTGAAAGAAAAAACCACATGATCATCTGAATAGATGAAGAAAAAGCATTTGACAAAATCCAACACCCATTCACGTTTAAAGTTTTGGAGAAATCAGGGATACACGGCACATGTAAACATAATAAAGGCTATATACAGCAAGCCAATAGCCAATATCAAATTAAATGGAGAAATACTCAAGGAAATTCCTCTAAAATTGGGGACCAGGCAAAGATGCCCACTCTCTCCATATCTCTTCAATATAGATCTTGAAGTTCTAGCTAGAGCAATAAGAAAGCAAAAGGAGATCAAGGGGACCCAATTGGGAAAGGAGGAAGTCAAATTATCTGCATTTGCAGATGATATGATAGTGTACATAAGTAACCACCAAAATTCCACCAAAGAACTCCTACAACTGATAAACACCTTCAGCAAAATGCCTGGATACAAAATTAACTCAAAAGTTCAGTAGCCTTCCTATACACAAATGACAATCATGCAGAGAAAGAAATTAGGGGAACTACACCTTTCATGATAGCTACAAGCAATATAAAATATCTAGGACTAACTCTAACAAAACAAGTGAAAGACTTGTTTGAAAAAACTTCAAATCTCTGAAGAAGAAGATTGGAGATGACATCAGAAGATGGAAAGATCTCCCTTGTTCATGGATAGGGAGAATTAACATAGTAAAAATGGCCATCTTACCAAAAACAATCTACAGATTCACTGCAATCCTTATCAAAATACCTACACAATTTTTAGGACATTGAAATATCAATTCTCAACTTCATATGAAAAAAAAAAGAATAGCTAAAACAATCCTATACAATAAAAGATCCTCTAGAGGAATTTGCATACCTGATCTCAAGCTATACTATAGAGCAACGATAATTAAAACAGCATGGTACTGACATAGCAATAGGCTACTTGATGGATGGAATCAAATCAATCACTCAGAAATAAATCCACACACATATGGACACTGGATTTTTTACAAAGAAGCCAAATCTATTCAATGTAAAAAGGATAGCATCTTCAACAAATGGTGCTGGTCTAACTGGATATCTACATGTAGAAAAATGCAAGTAGACCCAAATTTTCACCATGCACAAAATTCAAGTCCAAGTGGATTAAAGACCTCAACATAAAACCAGAGACACTAAATCTGTTAGAAGAAAAAGTGGGGAAGAGCCTGGAAAACATTGGCACAGAAGACAACTTCCTGAACAGAACTCCAACTGCCCAGGCCTTAAGGTCAACAATTAATAAATAGGACCTTATGATGCTGAGAATCTAGTGTAAGGCAGAAGACACTGTCAACAGAACAAAGCAACAGCCTACATACTGGAAAAGATCTTCACCAATCCTACATCTGACAAAGGTCTAATATCAAAAATATATGAAGAGCTCAAGAAATTAAACACCACCAAACCAAATTATCCAATTAAGAAATGAGGCTCAGTCCCCACTCTCCACTCAGGCCTGGTGGCACTCAGAGGAAGGATAACAGGCTACCAAGAAGAGACTTGATACCCTATGAACATATACAGGGGGAGGAGGTCCCTCTCAGTCACAGACATAGGGGAGGGGAGTAAGGGGAAAGCAGGAGGAAGGGAGGAATGGGAGGATACAAGGGACGGGATAACAATTTAGATATAATATGAATAAATTAATAAAATATTTTTAAAAAAAGAAATGGGGCTCAGAATTAAACAGAATTCTCAACAGAGGAATGGCTGAGAAACACTAAAAGAAATGTTCAACATCCTTAGTCATCAGAGAAATGCAAATCAAAATGACTCTGAGATACCATCTTACACCTATCAAAATGGCTGAGATCAAAATCTCAAGTGACAGCACATATTGGCAAAGATATGGAGAAAGGGGTACACTCCTTCATTGTTGGTGTGAATGCAAACTTGTACACTCACTTTGGAAATCAATCTGGAGCTTTCTCAGAAAACTGGAAATAGGGCTACCTCAAGACCCAGCAATTCCACTCCTTGGAATATAGCCAGAGGGTGCTCCACCACACTACAAGAACATATGTTCAACCATGTTTATAGCCGCCTTATTTGTAATAGCCAGAACCTGGAAACAACCTAAATGTTCTTCAGTCGAAGAATGGATAAAGAAACTGTGGTACACTTACACTATGGAATACTACTTGGCTATTAAAACCAAGGAAATCTTGAAATCATACTGACTGAGTTAACCCAGACTCAGAAAGACTCACATGGTATATACTCACTTATAATTGGACACTAGCCCAAAAGGGATGTCCCATGAAAGTCTTCACTTACCAGGAGATTGGGATATATGTGAGGACTTCCTATTGGGACTCTAGGTGAGAGAAATATGGGAGAATGGAGAAATAGAAGGATCCAGAGGGTCCTAGAACCTTACAAGAAGAATATTATGATGGGCAGATCTGGACTCAGACAGGTCTGCTCAAACTACTGCACCAACCAAGTACAATATATGCAGTAAACATTGAACCCCTACTCAAATCTAGCCAATGGACAAGACATTCTCCATAGCTGTGTGGAGAGCAGGGACTGACTCTGACATGAACTCTAGTGCCCCATATTTAACCACTTCCCCTTGGTGGGGAGGCCTGGTGGCACTCAGAGAAAGGATAAGCAGGCTACCAAGATGAGACTTGATAGGCTATGGCCATATGGTGGGGGAGAAGGTCCCCTTCTGTCACAGACCTAACAGAGGGGAGTGAGGTGAAAGAGGAAGGGAGGGAGGATGCAAGTGAGGGGAAAACAATTGAGTTGTACTCTGAATAAATTAATCAAATAAAAAAGAAGAGAAAGGGATTCCCTCTTCTATGTCCACAAAGCTGATAATGCCCGTCAAGCTGCTTAACATGTGGTGAAAATAAATAGGGACATGTGAAAATTATAGCATGGCCAACTGCCCTCCATCTAATCTGACGACATACAAAGTACCTTTATTGCTGAAAAGAGCTCTGGTTATCCCCATTTTAAGTACTTGGGTGGGAACATGGAAGGAAGTAGGTTTATTATAAACAGCTCTGAGGAAGCTATAAGGAAGTTCTGTCACACATCTCTAGTTCAAGGTTTCAAGAGTGGGCAGGAGTTTGAAAGGCATAGAGAAGCTACAATGAGAAAATGAGCAGGAAATCCACATACTGGGAGGGGTCTTTCTGTGTCTTCTCCTTCTCTGCTGAGTGGTCTGAACCTTGACCTCTGGGCAGCATGGTTTTGTTTTGTTTGGTTTTGTAGACATGACTGTTCTGTTCAGAGTAAGTCAATTCCTGTAAGCAAAGGAGGGAGGGAGCTTTTTATAAAGGATGCTGTGGGTAAGGGGTGGAAAAGAGATCAGGGACAGAGACGGAAAGGACAGGCGAAGACTGGTGTCCACAGTTCATCAGCTCACACCCTAATTCTCCTCCTGCCAAATAACCAACTTAATAAGCTTGTTCTTCCAGCTGATGGGTAAAAATATCTAACCTTGAGGCACAACTGCTCCCTGTGCCCCACCATTGGGCCAGCTAGAGGAAACCTTCCTCAGACACTATAACAGGGGAGTGTCATTTAATCCAACCTTTGATCATTGGGGACCACCTCCCCCCCCCAAGAGTTTCCTTGCTAACCCAAGTCAGAAAAGAGAGAAAATTACCCAAGAGCTCCTCTTTACATATATTTAGTGCCTGCTAAGAAAGAAGCCACTGGGGGGCACTTTGGTAAATGGGGCTTCCTAGGTCTGTCATTAGCAATTGAAGGAACCATCCATTCTAAGGCCTGCACTGCTGCCATAACTCACAGGTCTCCCTAATTCAGATGGGTTGGGGATGCTGAAGTCTGGAAATAAGCTTTCCCCACCATTGCACCTCACTAAGCTCTCAGCCTTACATCATTTCCAAAGCATTAAGCACCCTGCAACTGGAGAATCCTGCCACTGGCTACATCTGTAACACCTGACATCATTTAGAAGACACCACAAGGGCAAACGAGCCTTCTCTGACCAGAGACATAAATAATGCGGAAGAAAAAAATTAAGTTAAAAGGCTTTTCTTTCCCTAAATGGGTTTGCAGACTGTGCCTTTCCAGCCAGCCGATGAAACACTATGGGGAAGTGTTTCAGAGAAGCCAAAGAGGTAACTTGAGCAATCTGCACTCAGTGATGACATGCTACTGAGAATAGAAGACATGATGAGCTATGGGCCACACAATGACTTGTTGACCTCTTGAGAAGGTGAGATGAAAGGTGTAGCCCTGTTGCACCTCTAGGTGCCCACAGTGTGTGCAAGTGGCAATGGGACTGATGATGCTGGGATCTGTCCAAGAAGGAAAGCCCATGTTATCCAGAGCTACCCACTAAGATCTTGGGGAAGCCACACAGGGCCAATTTCTGCCAAGAGACTTCCACCAAGCTTCTCCATATCACCACTACTTGGCGGCATGGAAAAGACTGTACAAACAGTCGGCTTTGTCTTCCCAAAGCCACATCTGCACTGGGAAGGGAGCAGGAAACCAAGAGTAACAGCTTTTTCTAATGCTGTAGAACTGTTACAGTAGGCCCTTGACAACAGGAGGAGGCCCATCCCACCTCATTTCTGGCCTCAAGCAGGGTAGCACTGACAACATGCATTCTATGAAAACTTCCCAAGGGTTTTCCAAGCCCATTGCATGAAGCTGCTTGGATGAGGCATCCCAGAGGGACTACAGGCCAGTGTAGGGCTACATGCAAGCAGCACATCCCAGCTTCTTAACGCACACCCCAAACTAGCCTCGGCTGTAGGCAGTGAGTGAACAGTAAAAACTGCAAACAGAGCATTGGGGATGAATGACAGTACATTGCAATATCTTCTATCTAAAGTGTCTCAGTACAGGTGGAAAAATTGGAGCTGGAACTCTGAAAAGCTGGTTCTGGTGGGGCCTTGGGCCTTACAGATCCTCTAGGAGTCTTTGTTTGATACACAGGAAGGTTATTTCCTTAGAACATATCTAATAATGCCAGGGGTGTATACTATGTAAGCAATGAGATAGTATGGGTTCCTTCACTGTCTAGCAAGAGCCAACACACAGTAGGTGCTGCTATGGGCCAAAAGCTTGCTTAGTCCTATGCAGAGAGAAGAGTACATGACTGTCTCAGCCACTGAGGGGATGTAAGCCCACAGAGAAATAAACAAAGTGGTATTGTTTATACCTTCATATGAGCAAGGTGCCCAACAAAGAATCCATGGAAACAATAAATAGTGTTGCCTATGGCCATCTAATAATGAAATGCCTGATGTACCTAACTCGACATTGAGGATAAAACAATTCAGACTCTCTGATGACATTGCTCAGTGAGATCATCCCATGTGTAGTATACAGAAGATGGAAGCTATGAGAACACGCAGAGGGCACATGGTCCAGGCTAGCAGAGGCTGAGGAAAGAGTTCTGGAGAGGTTTGTGGCATGGCAATGTAAATTGACTGGGAGTAAAAGGAATTTTTGCTGGTGGAAAGAAGGAAGGAAGGAGGGAGGGAGGGAAGGAAGGAAGGAAAGAAGGAAGAAAGGAAGGAAAAGAAAGAGTTTAAAGACACTCTAGGAATGACGTATTCAAGGTAGAGTATAAATTTAAGGTAGAGTCTAAACAATCAGGGGGACTTTAATCATAGATTCTTGGCAGTAAGACCAGTCTTGAGAATAGCAGGAATGCACTGAAAAAATTTAAACAGGCAACAAATGATGAAGCTTTATTTTATTTATTTACTTTTAGATCTTCTAAACACAAGCTACGAAAGTGCAAATTTTACCAAAGAAGGGGTGGAGATTCATTAGCATATTGTTAGAATAATTCAAATGAAAGAGAATAAGGCCTAGAACTTCATAGTTATCTATAAATGTTGACATTTCTAATTCAACTACTTAAAAGTTGACATAAAATGATACAATGTAGAAAGACTATATGTAAGGGCTAAAGCAATAAGGGGTATATAGTAGAAACACTGCCAAAGTGTGGTCACTGGTTAAATATGGAAGATAAAGACCCAAAGAAAGTAGACACCCAGGCTAGAAGCAAGGGTTTTGGTAGAAAAGGAAAAGGCTCATGGAGGAGGGTGACCAGCTAAAAATCACTAACATTTGCTTTCATCAGACACTTGAAAAACACAAACAAAAAGAGCAAGAGAAAGTGAATAACCAATTAAGCTCATTCCTGGGAAACATCTAAAAGACAAGTCTCCACAGCTGGCTAGGGGCATGATAGATGAAGGTAGAGGGTCCCAGGGTGGGCAACAATCACCAGAAAAGGCACAGACATGCAGAAGTCACGCCGCTACTCCAACTGTCCTGCAGTTTCAGGCCCAGCCACCCTCAATAAGAAATAAAGAGTGAAGGGGAGAAACTGGCAAATCCGATAAAGACGGATAGAGGGGACTGAGACAAAGACACCTTCAGGCACTACGTCAGCTCCAACTCACCAACTCAAAAACAAACTCATTAATTATCCACCAGCCAGGGCTGAAGTAGGCCCAGCATAAACACTCCACTCACCAGCTCTCAGTGAGACAAACAGCCCTGAGGTACACACACCAGGGGCTCCTACTACTAACCGAATGCATAACCAGCTTTGCTATGGCCAAGAACAATTTTTCCCTGAAGGATGTAAACTCCAGATAGCAAACCTTCACCTGGGACCCTCATTATTTCTCATTTTTCTAAGATGGCCAGAGAAAGCCGACTGCAAGCTTTCTCCTCAAGCCTGTCATTCACTCCCTGCGTTCTTTCCAACCTAGTTCTCGGCAGCACGAAGAGATTAATTTTCATCATCCACAACTACACGTATTATCTCATTCATAATTTCCAATACGTTTAGAATATGAGGTCATAAGGGGCACAGGCCACTTTGAGAGCATAAGCTCACTCTTTCACCCCAGAGCTATCTGTCTTCCCGTTGGCTGTTCAAAGCACACAGGCTGTTTCATCCTCTGCCCTCTGCCCTCTGCCCTCTGCCCTCTGCCCTCTGTGTACCAACTCCCCCCACCATAACAGACACTGTGGCCTCTGTGATCCAAGTCCTACTGCCTCTTCCAGTTTCTCTGTCCACCCTTGTTGCTCCAATTCTGCCTTCAGCCATTGGCAAAGCTAGCCTCGGTTTCCATGACAGGCTTCCCGCAGGCCACGCTGTATCTTTCCAAGGCGTTCTTTACACCATCGTCAGACTCACAATCATAAAGTTAAAAATGTCTCTTCATTTTTACAAAGCTCCCTATTCAGTTACAGCTCCGGTTAAATAAAATAAAAACTCTTTAATGGGATCGGTAAGGTCCTTCTTAGCCTCCTTGATTCCTGCACACATTTACCCCATGCTCCCCTACCATCGCTGAGTTCTATGTACTAGGAAAGCCATGTTTTCCTGACAGCATATTCTCCCTCTTCCCTCTGGGACTCTGCAGATCCTCTCCTCCTTACCTAAGAATATTCTTTGGTCCACTTCATCAGAAAAATTCCCTGTCACACATTTCAATTCTTCCAAAAAAGCTCTTTCTGGCTGACCTTTCTAAGTATCTTCACTGGGTGCATCTTCCATTAAGTACAATGGGATCTTCATCACAACAAATTATAATGGCCTTTTCTCCCATCTATCCTACACTGGATAAATCTTTTGAGAGCAGAGATACTGTGTGGCGTGGCCACAGCTGTATTGCCAGTGTCTATCAAGTACATGGAACAAACCCGGTCTTCAGTAAATATTTCCCTAGTAAGTGATCACAGGTAGGCAAACAAGAAAATGGTTAGTTAAGGCTATTTGGTTGCAAATAAGAAAATCCACTTCAGGATTATTTATGCAAAAGTGAGTCCTCCGGTAGAATACTGAGCATTCAGACAGGAAATGTGCAAAAGCCAAGACAGCTACACATGGCCAGCATGTCTGAGAAGAGCAGGGGTGGCCATGTAACAGCAACAATGGTCAGATGAGTAACCACAGCCATTTGGACCTATTTTACTCTATTCAGTCACCCTAACTTTAGTCTTGTGCCTCAACTAAGAACGTGGCAGAGCTCCACTCAGTCGTGTGATGTGAAGTAGGCAAAGTGCAGTCCATAAGGAAAAGACACAAATGTTAAAGGCCACAGACAACCAGTGACCACAGGTGCCTAATTCTGAGCTCTTATTAACAGTATTCTAAAGGTGACATTTATTGACTATTGGATTTAAGTTTTAGGGTTCAATGGATGAGGAAAGAGAAGGAGACTAGTGTAACACTACAATGGTCATAGACAATCAATGGTGAGTCTATATGTAAAAGTCATCTGAAATTAAGTCATATAAAAGAGACCAATAGGAGCTCAGAAGCATAGAGAGAAGCAAGAGTAATTGACAATACAGGACAAGATGAATGGTAGAGTAATTCTCTAACCTTCAAAACTGCCTTGTGAGCTTACTTGGCAACTATTTTTCTTTAAGATTACAATTACACAATGATTTCTTTTCCTATTTCCATGATTATAAGAGATTCAGTAGATCAAAATGTGAAGTAAAGATCTTAGAATCCAGAACAGACTGTGTGCACCTAAGACGGACTTTCCCATTTTTAAAGACATACAGTACCTAGTAAACAGCAAGTGATCAGAAACTCATACCTTAGAATCCACGAAGTCAGGGCTTTGCCAGGTGCCAACCATAAGCCTGTGGTGTGGTGAGCTCTCCACGCCACAGGTTCCCATCTCAGAGTGAACCTAGTCAAACTCAGTGCAGTTGTTTGGCTTTGATCAGACCCTGTATGCCAAGTACTCAGAATAATCCCTGGGACATTGGGAGTACTCAGTGATTGGCAGTGGATATTTTAAATTATTTTTCAGTGCTGGGGATAGAACACAGGTCCTCATGCCTGCTAATGCTATACGACCAAACTACACTCCCAGAACCAATAATAGCATAATAGAAAATTCATTAGACAACGAGCTGTCTTTTCACAGTATATCTTTTTCTGATGTTTAAATGAATAAGGGGCTTGGCCTGGCCCTTCCTGGTTTTGCTTAAGGGCAGAGGCATAAAGTCCATAGCATTTCTCTTGATCCGTTGGGAAACCAGCGTCTGCATCCTGCCCACAGCATCCCCTACCCTTTTAAGGGGAAGTGAGGCATCTCAGTAACATTGAGTAGCATCGCTAGCTCCACCCTCTTTTTCTGTCTGATTTACTGTGGTCCACATACGTAGGTTGGCTGCTCTTGCAGGCTAACACAAAATGTAGATGCCTTGTGGAAAGTGAAAGGGAAGTGAGATAAGAAGTGAAAAGATGCAGTGGCTCGAGGCCCACACTCTCAAGAGAGTCCCATTCTGTCTGACGGAGTTCATCATTTGCTGACTTGGCAGGACAGCAACCCACTCATCCCGAAGCCCAATTCTCTTGAAACCAAGAGTTTTCCAGAGAAGCCACTTCAGAAATATTTCCAAGCCTATCGCTTAGCGCGCGCGCCAAGAAATGCACTTTCACACAGTCCCACGCAGTTTGTAAGGGATTCCTCAAATCTCATTGTTTGGTAACATCATTATCATCACTATGGAACTTCACCATGTCAGTCAAGACTCCCAATTAGTCCCCTTCCTTCCACACCCTCCCTGTCACCTTCCTTGGATGCTGACATTCTGAAAGAAGTTAATAACTTCACTCTCTGAGAAAATAACAAGTCAATATCTGAGGTGACTTAGCTATTTTTACTTAGCTAGAAGAGAATGGAGAGAGACTAATAGAAAAGTAGATGCTGTCTACAATGGTCAAACACAATAAATAGAAGTTAGGAGAAACGTAGAGATGAGACAAAGATCATGGGTAGTAAGGACCAAAGACGGAAAGGAAGGATTGGAAATTCAGTGAGTCATCAACAACCCGTAAGAGCCAACAGCCACCTGGACCGAAGGAACAACTGGGGAAGCAGGTGACACCACAAAACCTCCATGAACTTGAGAGACAGAACCCAAGAAATACAAGTTTAGGATTCTTAAAGTACTCAGTAAATCTAGCGAGCTAAAGCCACACTACTTCATCCTGTTACAGTGTGTTACAGGCTGTCCCATCTGTCACAAGAGACTTGTTCACTCTGGAAATGCCTGTGTAGTCTCCAGCTTTAATTTCAGCCTCTCTCTGTGCCTCCCAAGGAACACTCCTGGCCACTGTAACTCTGCACCACTAGGAGATTTTGGCTTATTTCTTTTCATTTCTGTCTCTTCCATGCCATTCCAATTCCACCAGCCTGATTTATTGGATGGGGATGTAGATCAACAGTAGAATTCTTGCTTTGCACACAAGAGGCCCTGAGTTCAATACCTAGCGTTGATACACACACACACACACACACACACACACACACACACACACACACACACAGTGATTTCCTTAGGTTTTGTAAGTCATCATCATATTGCTATTACATATTATAATGTCTGCCTCTGTAAATGTTTATTGGATTAAACAGTCAATAGATTGACAGGATACACTGAAATAGTCTTTAAACAATGCTATTTTAGCCGTCTATCTGAAAGAGGCTCAAAGAGAAGGTACCAGACTCCCACTTCTCCCAGCAGGAGCCACCTCCCTTTACTTCTCCTGTCTGTAGCCAGGGGCTTTCTAAATCCACCAGGAAAACTAGTAAATCTCTAGTATGCAGCACATCCAAGTCATCAGTGCCCTGTGCGCCTGAGACCTGAAGGGCCAAGAACTCCACCAACACGTGACTGTATATGCTTTCCCTTCATATGGAAATACCCCCGTTCGGCAATGCAATGCTTTCCCTGGACTGAACCGAATCACACAAGCAAGCTTCTTTCCGAGGGAAGGCTTCCCAGTAAAAGAATCAATGGAGATATTTATTTTAAAAAATGTTCCATCTTGTTCTTACACTAGACCTAATTAATCATAATCTAAAGCCCAGGACTCTCCTTGTTAGCCTGGTTCTCAAGAGAGTCTGATGAATACTAAGTTTTGAAAATCATTACCTTAAAGAAAGGAGAGGAAGGAAAGAAGGAAGGAGGGCGCTGGGGGAGGAGCTCACGGGTGGAGCGCTGGCTTAGCCTGTGTTTGGACCTGGGTTTGATTCCAAGCACTGAAACAACAAAACCAAGACAAGTAAGAAAAGATGAAAAGGAAGAGAAAAAAGGTGGAGCTGGTGAGACAAGTCAGCTGTTAAGAGCATGCACTGCAAGGGCAAAGGACTCAGGTTCAGTTCCCCATGCCCACACAGGGTAGCTCACAGTCATCTTGAACTTAGTCTCTAGCACCCCCTTTTTTTTTTGACTCTGCAGATAGCTGCATTCATATGCATATACAGACTTACACACACAGACACACAGAGACACAGATACATGTGTGCGGGACACATGCACTCATATGCACACGCACACACACACACATAGTTAAAAAAATGAAAATAAAGAAAAGGCAGGGTGAAAGGGGGCCAGTGAAAGGAGATGTGCTTAGTACAGTGCAAGTCTAGCAAAATATGTTGAGATACTCTTTCAAAGCCCTGAAACTTTGAAAGTAAAATGTAGAAAAAACGATAACCAAAATGCCCACTGAAAAAAATTAAACCCAGCTTTGTGCTTGTAGCAACATAATAAGCAACTTATTTTTCCATAAGTAACCAAAAGCCCTCTTGAAATCTAAAATTCTAAAGCAAGGGGTAATTGCATAATCACTAAGCAAGTGTCCTGGCTCTACCCACTGGCTGTGACACCTGAAACAACTTGCTCCAATCCCCAGGTCTCATCTTCCCAGACGGTTTTTGTTGTTTTGTTTTGTTTCTGTGAAAGAGCCATATCTATATGATCCTGCATTATATCCATAATTACTGTCCTTTCTCCATTCTATACTACTAGTAAATACGTACAGAAATCTCAATGCTTACATATCATCTCTAGTTTTTTGTAAATGCAAATATCATAAAATAATAAACACCTTTTAAAAAACAAAACTTGTGAATTGGGAACTAGCCAAAATATTTAAAAATATACTTGTTTATAGCAATATGCAAAAGAGCGCAACTACTTTTTGTCTCCCCAACCTCCTGTTTCACAAGCCTGGACCCTGAAGCCCAGACATGTTAGTAATGATTCTAAGCTCATAACTAGTGTGGTGGTTTGAATAAAAATGGCCCCCATAGGCTCATGGGGAGTGACATTACTAGGAGGCGTGACCTTGGTAGAGGAAGTGTGTCATTGGGGGTGAGCTTAAGGGTTTCAAGTGTTCAAGGCAAGCTCAGTGTCACACTCTCTTCCTGCTGCCTGTGCATCCAGATGTAGAACTCTCGGCTACCTCTCCAGCACTACATCTGCCTGCATGCTGCCATGCTCCCCCATTGATGATAATGGACTAACCCTCTGAACCGTAAGCACACCAAGTTAACTGTTTTTCTTTATAAGAGTTGTCATGGTCATGGTGTCTCTTCACAGCAATAAAACCCTAACTAAGACAAGTGGGAAATGTTAAATCTGAAATTTGCACCAAGGCAATTTGAATGTAAAAGTCTACCCTTAATCACACTCTATAAAAATGGATCTCATAATCAGAAAACCATCCTGGTGTACAACCTAGCCAGGGACTGTTCTCAGTGAATGATTCCAGCTTTGAAATTTCTCATGGATCTTAGAGTAACTTTTTTTCTCAAGCCAATTACCAGACTACTCATTGGCTTCCATCAGGTCTTACCATTTTAAGCATCCTGTTACATCACAAAAACAGAATCCAAACTACCAAGGGTTGAGTGAGCCACTGCCATAGTGTGACAAGATTGTCTAGCTACTGACCCCTTTCTGTTTCTGAGGGTAAGTCTAGCTTTCTCAGAATTTTCTCCAATGCTTACTTTTATCTCTTATCTTTCATTACCATATTTTTGGAGACCATAGGACGCACCTAACCATAAGACTCACCCAAGAGTAGTAAAACAAGAAAAACAGTAAAAACAGCAATTGGACCATAAGGTGCACCCTAATTCTCCCCCTCACACTTTTGGCAATCCCTCTTTTTGAAATTCTGCCCTTGTCTGACTTCCACATCTGGCCAGCTTTCTTGCAATCCACATCTGGCCAGATTTTAGTGCAGCTCGTGACACCTCTTCTTCTGTTCTCGTCACACACCTGTGTCCTACAGAATGCCTCCCTGGAATAGTCCAGCCATGAACAGCCCTAATCCTCACTAGGTCTCCCTTCTGAGTTGCAGACCAAGATCCTCAACAGCCCCCTAGTCATCTCCAGAAGTGAGGCTGATCTAAGGAATACATTCTTGCTCATCCCCAGCATCTCAGTTCTTACAAGTTTACCACACCACTTACCCCAAACCATGCTCTCTCCTCCCTCAGGGTCAACACACACATCGTCTTGTGGCCTTGTCATTTCTACTTCTTCCGTATGTCTGGAACTGAACGCCTCTTCCTTATTTGCCCACGTACTATCTCCATAAGTCTTCTAAAATGCTCACCATGCTTCCATTAGAGTGATTCCCCCCCCCCCAAAATGTAAGTGGCCTAAGGTCCTCTAAGATTTCCAATCTTCTCAGGGCACTCTATTACGTTAGCACAATCATCGTCACCTGCTTTAGCTGGGCATCTAAGCTAGGAAGCTCACAACTTGATCTCTACCCACCTCTGTCCCACCCACCCGCAAGTCCTAACCACTCCTTGTTACAGAGACCAGGGCCATCAGAGAGAACTGCCCATAGTTTATCACTGTTCTCTATGGACATGCTCTCGTCTTAAGATGCACGGACATGCCACGTCCTCGCAATGCTAACTTTTGTTCCTCGTTTCAACTCAAAACTCAACTTCCTCTTCTAGAACTTTTTTCTATCTCTTCTCACCCCTTATAAGCTTGTCTACTTCATAGTCTTTTATGGATTTCTCTCTCTCTCTGTCTCTCTCTGTCTCGGTCTCTGTCTCTCTCTGTCTCTGTCTCTCTCTGTCTCTGTCTCTCTCTTTCTCTCTTTCTCTCTCTCTCTCTCTCTCTCTCTCTCTCTCTCTCTCTCTCTCTCTCTGTGTGTGTGTGTGTGTGTGACTGTAGGAGGTCACTCTTTAGTTCTTTCTAGAATATGAGGTCTTCAAGGGTGTTTTAGTTAGGATTCTATTGCTGAGAAAAGATATCATGACCAAGGCAACTCTTATAAAAGAAACCATTTAACTGGAGCTGGCTTACAGTTTCAGAGGGTTAGTCCATTATTGCATGGTGGGAAGCATGGCAGTGTGCAGGTGGGCATGGTTCTGGAGAAGGAGCTGAGAGCTCTACATCTGGGCAGGCAGTAGGAAGAGAACTGGCTTGAACTTCTAAGACCCTAAAGCCCACCCTCTGGTGACACACACTTCTACCACCAAAGCCACACCTATTCCAAAAAGGCCACATCTTCTAATAACACCACTCCATATGGACCAAGTAGTCAAACTTTTGAGAGCCATTTCTACTCAAACCACCACAGAGGGGATAGTTTAAAAAAATCAATTCCCTTTATTTCCCAATCAATTTACAGGGTACCTAGCCAATAGAACATATCCAATATAGAATTGTGGGATGGATGGAAGGATGGATAGAGGGATAGATGGATGGAGAATAATATGACAAAGAGAAGCATTTGAGTTAAAGCTGTGCTTTGGCAGCCAGGTTTCTGCCTCTTACATGGTTGCCAGTAGAGCACAATGCACAGCTTTTTACTTGCCCCTAAAAATATAAACTGTCTCCAAAATGGTATTTGCACAGAGATAGCAATGAAAGTGTCACTTGTTTAAATAGAAGCTCTCTGGAAATTAGTAAACTCATAACTTCCCAGGGGCTTTTTTTTTTCATGAAATGGGTGGAGAGGCTCTAAGGGAAATGAAGCTCCTCCTTTAAAAAGAGAGCATGTTATTGGAATAGCAGCGGCTCTCTTCACCAAGCCTGTAATCTAGAAAATCAGACTGTATTTTTCCCAAAGACTAGTCCTAGGTAGCTGGGTCAAAAGTAAGATGGGGTGCCTCTGAATTTCCATGTGTTTCTAAAAGAAAAGCTTCTCCTTGGGTGAGAGTAGAAAACAAAGACCCAGGCTTGTAGGCAAGCTATTTTGGGATCTCCTGCAGCTCTGACAGGGAGGAAGAGGTAGATGGATGTCATACAGGGGGGAAAGCTGCCTTCCAGAGCTATGCGACATGTGTTGCATGGAGCTGAGTGTTAGGCAAGGAGGATTAACGTACCTCCACCTTTCTCTTCCTGGACATCCATACAGAGTACAAGAGGAGGAAGGACTTGGAGGCCTTGCCCTGGCTCTCAGCAGCAGCCCCTCTGGCCTTCCACATCTGCCTGCAAAGTCAGGGAAGTAAACCAGGCAATTTGCAAGGACTCCTCCAGTTCTAGCTCTTTGAGCCTCTGAAAGTCATTTATTTTAATGTTCAGCATTTTACACTAAAAAGTGCAAAGGAAAAAGGTATAGCACAGGTATTCTAATGAAGTTAAAATAAATCTTTGGAATGAGCAGACTGGCGTTTGAGTCCTGTCTTTAGCACTCCTTTGCTGAGTAGTCTTTGGAAGATTTCTGAACTTCCCTGAATACAAAGCTATCTTCTCTACAGGTTGCTGGGTTTGCTTGTTTATTTGGTGTGTGTGTGTGTGTGTGTGTGTGTGTGTGTGTGTGTGTGTGTGTGTGTGTGTGTGTGTAACAACTCATCTCTGGGGCCTGAGCGGCTTAACGAGTCAATGGAAGAAGCCTTCATAATCAAATATTTTGGCAGAGATAAATAAGAGCCTGCAGATGGAGACGGAAATGTGACAATCACGCTCCCCCTTGGTGAAGTCCATAGACTAACTGCCACCCACGTAGACAAGTCTCAGTGGGGTGACCTCCTAGCTCTGCTATGCAATGTGACTTTGCACCTGGGGACTGTCAGTCAGCCTTTAAGATACAGCTCCCCTGGGCCCAGCTCCAGAACTGCAAGCCCCCTGGGATGGTAGATCTGGGCAGGAAAATATGCAGTGGACAGAGAACACCTGTAAGAGGTAACTGTGGGCAGCCAGGGACAAGGAGGAGGCGACGCTCACCTGCCAGACAGCAGAGCCCCTCGTTTGTTCTCATCTGCTGCCCTCCGTGAGCCAGCAATCTGTCAGACACCAGCTTTATTTGCAGGGGAGGGTCATTAATTTGAATTAATAGCACTGCACAGGTCTGGACTTGGTTTTGCTTTGTTTCCCTCCTGTGGACACCACAGACTTCTTTGTTGCTTAGTTCTGTGAATGAGGATACACTGTGAGCAAGTGCCCAATTAGCCAGAAAAACAAAACCTGTTTGCAGTCATACTCCAGGCAGAAGTATCCCCATGAAAGCCTTGAGACCTCATACAATGCACCATGGCAATTGTTGTCCAATTTACTCCCGTGAGGTGCACTGTTGCTATTCTGCCCTTTTAATCTTACCCTCACAGATGCTATTCTTAACCATTTATGCCTATCCCATGGTCTCCTTTCTCCAAGATGGTTTGGCAATTGTATCTAGCCCAAAGGACATGGTGAATAATGCAGATTCTGCAAAATATTTAGCCTAGTGTCTTTTCACAATAGACACCAGATAAATATGACAGTCGTTGATATGGGCACGTCCTGCCTCACTCTTCCTGCCGTGTAGAACCCTAGACAGGCTCAAGTGTATCAAGTCAGTCAAGAAAAACAAATCAACATCATCTTCAGGAACTTTGGCTAGAGCAATATCCAGAAGTCCCCTAGAGACTGCACAATCCTCAACACCAAGGAAGTCTCCAAGGTTAGTCAGTGATCCCAAGGATACTTGGCCAGCGAGCCACTCCAACTTCTGTCTGCCTCCAAGGCATCTGAATGCACCTGCTTCTTCTGCTTTTGTGTGCCCAAAGCATCCTTGTAGTCAGTAAAGGGAGAAAGGTTGAGAGCTGGTGTATGACAGCTGTTCTTGGGCACAGCAGCTCCACTAGTGATGCCTTCCAATCCTGAGCTTGTCTGTATTCAAACTCTGGGCTGCTCTTAAGTAGCATGGGCTTGGAGATACCAGAAGAACTTGCAAGAGATTATATTGTCACCTTCAGAAATTGAGATAGTTTTAGATAGCCCATTTCCATCTTCCACTCCAGAGAAAGGCCACTGGCTGTGGTTGAGCTTCATAAAGACTCAGAGGTTGCTGCTGGGCCGACTTCTGTGCATGAGTCAATAGTAGAGGGGCTTTCTCCAGGAAATCATCCATACGAAGGTAGGAGTCTCAGAGGTTCCTCAACCAGGACTCATGGCACCAAGGAAATTCATCTTTCTTTAAAAAAAAAAGTAATTTTTGTCACCTCAATGAAGTACAGAAAGGTGTCAGGCATCTGCAGTAGGAAAAGGCCACCAAAGGGATCCAGGAACATCAATCATTCAAACATGTCCTTACATAGCCATCTCTCAAGGCCAGTGCGCTTGTGCAACAACACAAAGGATGGCCAACCAATGAGAGCCCATCAGAACACCCCCAGATCTCCTCCCTTGTCCACCACCTTCCCTCTCCTCTTCCCTACCCAAATCCCACAAAACTACAAACATACCAAGAACAGTGGCTCTAGAGCCAACTGGAATGGAATCACTTGAGGCAGGTGGCACCACCTGTCCTCGTTTACTGTCAGCCAAAACAGTTCACGAGCCATCATTCCAAACTGGAGAAGCTGAACCAGTTCTTCATTGGTTCAGTCTCTTCCAGGGGAACAGGGCACAAGAGAAAGGGCTCTGGGTCCTGTCACAAACCAAGTGACAAGAGCAGCAGGCCCAGGAACTGTCTATGACATCTAGTGGTGAGTGACCATCTTGGAAGTCTACTTTCTTCTTAGTGTTACACACATGCCTATGTGGTCAAGTGTCGGGTTTGAGGATCTTGATGATCCCATTGCTTCTCCTAACAGGAGCACTAGAGAAAAGGCACACTTCAGCTTGCTCCTGTGCTGAACTGCAGAGCCCACGTTCTTCATTATAGACCATTACTTTCTGTCTTCACGCGATCTCTCTAAACTTCTAACCCTGCTAAAAATTTCCAGGCCAAGATCTTCTGCCTCTCTTACTCCCAAATTAATTTCCTTCTCTAAATCATTTGTCCCACACCTCGCTGAATCGCTGCACTCTCTATGTAATGAGTCTCTAATATTTTAGACTTTGCTGGACACCAATTGGACCACTTATCAGCCCTAATTTGCCTCCTGCTCCAAATTTCATTTTTCAATAGTCCCTGTGGATCCCTCATCTCTTCAACCGAGGAAGTTAAATGCGTTCTTTCCGTGGAAGAGGAGAACTTGAAGTAGTCATGTCGTTGAATAATGAGAGTCATTGAAACTCTATTACGATGACCTGAAAGTGTTGAAGATGTAAATGGTTAGCCGTATTGTCCCTATTATTATTAAAAATGTTTAAGTCTAAACACTACACTTCTTTTCTCCCAAATTCTAAGTGTGTATTAGCTGGGCTGGCTCTGTACACGAGACACACTAGGCTGCATCCTCTAAAAATTCTAGGTTCCTCTCACCCATCTCTAGAGGTCATCTACAGCAACACTAAGTTACTCCCGTGGGTGTATACTGATTGCATCCCTAAAGTTCAGTCCTGGGGTCTGCAGCGAGGACATGTGCCTTGCCAACTGCTGAGCTACTGAGATGTTTCAGCAGTGTTGTCTGTCACTCAACTGACAGGAGAGAGTGTCGTGAGCTATATTTGGTCTTGACTTGGCCCTTATTAGGGCGCTATGTTCAATTTGGGAATTCTAATTTTCCAAAAGGCACAGAGAAATTGGAGAAGGTCCAAGACAGAGCATTTGAGCTGTGAAAATGATTAAAGAGGTGGAGAATGAAAACTCAGGGAAAAAAAGGTTAAATGAATGTGGGTGATTTATCAAAGGAAGAGAAAAATGAGAAGAGAGCAAATATCTTAAAATAAGGAAGTCATGATTTTAAGGAAATCAGGGGCTAATGCTCTATGACACAAGATACATCAGAGAAAGATAGTCTTGGATGTTTGAGTATTAGGTCTAGTCTACCTATGTGTTCATTAAATTTTGAAACCAGACAATGAGTTATCAGAACCATTTTCTGGTGCATTCAAAAAGGAAATAATTTCCATCTATATCAAATTATTTAAGCTTCTTAATAATTATAAGGTAAAGAATTTGAATTCCCGAAACCGGTAAACCATGGCCACCTGGCTACTGACTTGGATCCAGAGCTTGAGACTGTGTACCCTAGATCTTTGACTTACATGTTGAAAACTGCAACCAGATCCCTCCTAGAACCGGAGCTAATTTCAGGTGGAAGAAGACCACACTGTGACTGAGGTGGCGTGACCACCACTTTTCATATTCATTACCATGAAAAGTGAGAAGGACATTTTTTTCCAAAATATGATGCATAATCGCCTCCAAATTAGTCTTTTAGAAATACTTTCTGAAACAATCGGTCTAAGTTTGCTAACTCTGAAGGTTTTTAACTTATTAACACCTGAGTGATGATATAGACAGAAAGACATGAAATGTACCATACAATACACATAGAGAAGGTGATTGTTGATGAAAGGAATGGTGGCAATTTAGGGTATGTTGAGTTCATAGTCTCTGTGGAATACGCAGGTAAAGAAACCCATCAGAAAATTGATTAAGGTAGCCAGAAACGTGCACAAATCCCTGGACTCAAAGTTTAAATCTGAGTATTATTGCAAGCGTCTATATGCAGCCTTTGCCACCACAGGGCAGAGATACATCAGAGAATATAGGTGACAGTGTTTCAAAAAAGCAAAACCACATGGGATAGCCCTTGATGAAGACAGAAGAAATGCTTAAGTGGAGGAAGTCAACCTATGGCAGGTTTATACAAATAAAAAGGTCCGTTGTCCTAAGAATCTGTAACTATAATGAATACACATGTATTGACTAACCTAGCACTAAGAATCAACACCAGCTATAGCTACTAAAATAAAGGCTGAAATTGCTCATTGGATTTTCAATTTAAAAAAAAATTGCTGATGAACTTGCTAAAATCATTCCAGCAGATCAGATTATATTTTAATAGAAGGATTAAGTGTGCTCTTGGTGGGAGAGTCTTCTAAAAAATTGAAGAAGTAAAAAATTGGAAGTTGAAAACACTCTTTTTGAATGCTTAAATCAATATGAGAGAAAAGTACAAGAATAGCCAGATTAGGATGCAGGATCAACAGCGACATCTCATTTGCATATTTTTAGTTGGAGAGACTCATATATGCAAATAGAGTACGCATATGAGGCCATCAGAAAAGAAAAAAAAAAGATACTACCATGTACTAAAGCTTAAGAAGGAACAGTAGATGGGGCACAAGAAGTGGGTCTAGAGCACTGACACAGGACAGGGCACAGTAAGGGTGTTCATGGAAGACTAGTGTGGGGGGAAGACACCCTTCCTTCTCTAAGATGAGGAGGAAGTGTGATCAGACATGGATTTATGTACTTTAGGGTGACATACAGGATAGTGTCCTGTCTGTTAAGGAAGAGTCAAGTAAATCCTCTGAAACAAACTGCAGGTAAAGCTGACTAGGCCATATAATTAAGCATATAAACCCCTAAGTACTAACTGGTAAATGCTAGCTAGTTTGGGTGAGGCTGGGAGGAGAGGAGGGAAGAGGCTGAGATCAGGCTGTATAGAGATTGAATGAATGAATGCATGAATGAATGAATGAATGAATGAAAAATACTAACTGGTTTAATTCAGTGAACTACTAATCTTATAGGGCATAGGTGTTATTGATTTCTCTTATTGCCACTTTAAAGGATGAATCCAAGGCACAAAGAGGCTATTTAAGCAAATTGTGTAAGTCATACACACAGTGGTGAAAGCAAAACCCAAGTCCAGGAATCCTGGCTCTAAATACTGTAGCATATACATGCACATGTGAAATTAAGTCTAGCTCTTTCACTGTTGTTGTTTGTTTCTTCCTTTGGGCTTATGAACTAAACATATAGACTTTAAAAAACAAGTGCAGTTGATGAATCAAGCTGGAGTGCATCACAACCACCTTACTGGAGTTCTGTTCCCGACTGCCAATTGATCTCTGCAGTGGAAGTCACCATAACCTGGCCCAACATGCCCCCCTCCATCAGGGGTAATTTATAAGCCTGTGAAACTGATGAACCCACTGGGCAGGTGGAGTAGGCCCTATGATTGATTTACTCCCCACTCAGCCAGTCCACCCTGCTCAGTCCACGCTGCTTTCCTTGCCATATTCATCCATCAACCCAGTAAATATCATCAACACCGTAGACCACAGGCCTCATCTTGTGTTGTGTTTACTTTTTATGTGGGATTTCTTAAATGCATCTGGCTCATTTCTGCACTTCCCTCACATGGCAACAGGTGGAGCCAGGTGTCTCACATGCACTCGGAGCGGGAGTTGGGGGGGTAGGGGGGGACAGATTTTCAGAGTGAGGTGGCGCTTTCTTGAGAGAACCTGTCTCTTCAGGACGTGGATGACAAATAAGCCATGCACCTGTGAATATCTGCATCATGGGCAAGGAAGCATTTCTAAACTGTTTGCCCTGGTGGAGCCTTTTGGAAGATGCTCACTAGATTCCCCCAAATATAGTGGCAAATCTTTCTATTTTCCCTGGAACCGAATCTGTAGTCACTTAGAAATAGCTACAAAATATGCTTTCAGGAAGCCAGCAGAGGTTTTGCAGTGAGAGAAGTGAGCGTGTTGTCATAAGATTGTACAGAAAGTGTGTAAGAAGAGTGAAGACAGAGCATATAAGAAAAGAAAGCATGTTTTGTCCACAAATAATAGGCAGATTGATGTTTCACTAGCCCCCACTGTCAGTGCCTTACTGGTATACAGACGAGATCCTCTTGTTTTCATTCTATGTAGACTGAGGAGTCCAGGCCCAAAATCATAGCTTGCTGTCTCACAGATGATTCTCTCTCCAAGAATTTCCCTCAGCCAAAGGGAACAGCTTTTCTGAAGGACCAATATGGTAGTACACTGCTTCCTTGATTTATTATGGGGTTACATCTTTTTAGGTCCGTTAGAAGCCATGTACGTCATAGGTGAAAATGCATTAAATATACCTAACCTAAGTCCCGTCTCAGCAGCACAATGAACTGTAGAGCACCTGCTGCTTCCTTCACCATAGCATGGCTTATTAGAAGCTGAAGGTGGATGCTATTGCCCAGTATGGCAGTCTCAACGGAGGGTCAACACCATATTGGCTAGCTTCGAGAAAAAAAAATCCAAAATCAAAACTCACAATATTATTTCTATACCACATCCATGGCTTTCATACCACATAAAGTACAAGACTCACAAACTGAACCATCACGGGCTGAAGACTACTGTACAAAGTCCTAGACCTTTTTCTTCAATTAGGGGCTGTTCCCAACCAGCAGGAATAAGGGTCCCAAACCATGAGGACTCCGGGGTGAGAAATAAAGAAGACCGAAGCATAGCTGGGACCAGACAGTCTTGCATAAGCTGATGACTTAGGCCAAGCCAGTTTATTAAGAAGTACATCATCTTATATACTGTTTGCAGGGGGCAAACAGCCAAGGTCAGCAGAGAGCTAAGTCAGACAGTGTTGGCAAAGGGAACCTAGGGTACCTCAGAAAGAGCTGCCTAAGAGATGATAACCACAGGCCAGGGGGAAGAGTTGGTCTCCAGAAGCTGCACCGGAACTCTTATGAGGCCCTGACTCCACCCTAAACCAGCCTTGCCAAGTCCACTCCTGGACAAGGACACAGAACTAAAGTTCCCTTTGTCCTTTCAACAGGTTCTCAAAGAAACTCTTGGGCTGGTTTTGCTCCCCTCAAGGGCCCTCTCTGAAGAGGCCATGCAGCTTCCAGAACTCTCTGCAAGATTGACTAAGTCCTTTGCTGTAACTTTCAGTCACTCTCCTTTTCCCACTATCTGGCCTTACTTCTCTTACTCCATAATCACAGGGTTTGAAGCCAAGAAGACTCCCAATAAACCTCTGGCTTCTAAACCATGATCATGTTCCCAGGCACCTAGCTCATGGCCTAGGAAACAGAGCCTCCAGAGATAGTTAATAGACATATTAAATAAATTGGGACTAATCCCAACAATAGCAATTACAGTGGAATGTTTGCTATGTCCAAAAAGAGGAGGAACAATTTAAAATAAAAATAAAAATGAGCTAGCCAAAGGACTAGTCATTTATCGAATGCAGTGTGTTGACTGTTGCAGACGATAGTAGAGTTTAAATAATCTCCTGCTCTCTGTACAGGTCGCATCTGTCTGCTTGAGATCACCCCAAATGGAGTCCCTAGGTTCCTTATGTTTTTCAGCAGTTAAAAATGAAGCTGGTGGGAGTAAGGGGAAAATGGGAGGGAGGGAAGAATGGAAGGATACAAGGGATGGGATAACCACTGAGATGTAACAAGAATAAATTAATAATAAAAAAAATGTTTAAAAAGCACAGGCCACTGTAGATAATATTGGGGTAGGGGTTGATTTAGTTATCATTACTTTTAAAAATACTGTATGCCAATAAAGTATCCTATTAGGTTCTGCAAAAAAAAAAAAGAAGAAGAAGAAAAGAAAAGAAATGAAGCTGGTGTGTCTTCCAGTGTCTAAACATGCCTATAGAAAAAGAAACAGACAAAAGAAACAGAGGAAGAGGAGGACATGTTAGAGGGAATAGGAATAAAAGAAGGAAGACAAGGTTTGAAACAGATGAAGTTGATTAAGGCAAGATAATAAATGATATACATCGGACATGAGCATTCTGTTAGGCACCATCACTCTGCCCAATGCTTGAGAGAAGTCAGCTCAAATAGAAGTGGAGTTCATTATGGTTCAAATGATCTGAGGTTCTATTCTATGACCCTGTCACCACTGGGTCTGTAAGCAAAGTATCATGGCAACAGTGGGGAGTGGGGTGGGCATGTTGTACTGGAAACCTGTTCCCCTCATGGTGGCTGAGAAATGAAAAGCGACAAAAACAGGCCAAGGCATCACTATCCCTTTAAGGATACATTCATTTTTGTTGTTTGTTTTTTTGTTGGTTTTTGTTTTGTTCTGTTTTTGTTTTTGGTTGGTTAGTTGGTTGGGTAGGCATAGTGGTACACGTCTATAATCCTAGCATTCAGTAGGCAGAAGCAGGAGAATTGCTACATATTTGAGGCCAGCATGGACTACATAATGAATTCTACACCAGCCCAGGCTATATAATGAGACCCTAAAGGTACCCTCTTAATGATCCAACTTCCTTCTCCTGGGCCCCACCTCCTAAGTTTTCCACTTCCTCACACTAGTGCCATGGGCTGAGCGCAGAGCTTTGGGGTCCTTTAGTCAGCAAATTATAACAAGGATTTCCAGGAAAAATATGCTGTGCCTTTGTTTCCTTTGTTCATAAAGCAACTTGCCTTTGCAATTTGGTTGTGAACTTTTTCACCAGTATATAGCCACCAGTATCACAAACTAACTCTTGAACAAGTTTCAGCCATTGGAATGATTTAGAGCCATTTGGTTTTGCCTTTAAGTGCACTGTACAAAAATAAAATAAAACTGGACAGTATTAGACTTGGTCCCAGTATGAGCCAATTAGCACTACCAGATGGTATTGTCTCACTCATTTATTTGAAAGGCTTGTCCCCTGGGCTTGTGTTTGTGACATGCCTTTTGACTAAACTATGACTGTCCCAGATTTTTTTTTTAATTTTTATTGTATGATTTGTTTATTTATTGTGGTAACTGCACTTTCTAAAGTTTTTTTCCTCTAATATATTTACTTCCTGACTTCAGTTTCCTCTCTCTCCTACCCTCCTACCCTCCTAGTTTCTCTCCCCTTGATTCACATCTCTTCCATTTCCCTTCAGAAAAGGGCAGGTCTCCCAGGGATATCAACCGAACGTGGGATATCAAGCTGCAGCAAGGCCAGGCACCTCCATTCATTAAAGGCTCCATGAGGCAACTCAGCAGAGTCCTAAAAGCAGGTGAAAGAGGCAGAGGCAGCCCCTGCTCCCACTGTAAGCAGTCCCACAAGAACACCAAGCTACACCACTGTAACACACATGCGGAGGATCTAGGTCACACCCACGCAGACTCCCTGATTGTCAGTGCAGTCTCTGTGAGCCCTTATGAGCCCCAGTTAGTTGATTCTGTGGGTTTTCTTGTGGTGTCTTTGACTCCTCTGGCTCCTACAATCTCTCCTCACCTTCTTCTCCAGTATTCCCTGATCTCCACCTTACTTTTGGCTGTGGGTCTCTTCATCTCTTTCCATCAGCTGCTGGATGAAGCCCTTCTGAGGACAGTTATCCTAGGCTCCTCTGAGTTCTTTCTAAGGTTGGTTCCCACATCCTTTCAAGCAGATGCCGTATTGACTTAGTTCTTCTGACTAGCTTAACTGGACAAAAAAATAATAAAATTCTAAGAAGCGTGTTAAGCACATTACCAGCCTCCAGAGAGCATAGTGCCTTGGATAATAATAAAAGGGGCAAGAACAGAGGTGTGCATCTTAAGGTACATGAGAGACAGTGCAGCTGGGATAAAGATATTTTTGACTTAGCCCGTAAGTACATCCCTTTTTTATGACCCAAATTACAATCTTGCTGCCACTGAGAGCCATGCTTCTATCAGTAAATTCCCAATAAACCCCACTCTGCGCCATCCTAGCTCAATCTGCCTCTTTCTCTGGTCTCACGGCACCTTGGGGCCAGTGGGCCTCATACACTAGTGTAGAGCTATTTTATACCAAGCAGGGGAGAACAAATCAGCCATGCTTTAAAAAGAATGCACGGAAGGAGACATCCAAAGGAGCCGAAATGATGGTTGGCTTGTGTGGACTTAAGGGTAGAAAGACCATCTTTACATAGTCTTAGAAAATATCAATGCCAAGAAATTTCCCTTTTCAGGTAGACATTGGGAAACAATTCGTATAGTGCTACAAAAATTATTTCTCCTCCTTTCTTTCTACTTCATAGCAACCCCCCAAGAACCAATGGTATTCTTGCAATTGTGAAAACGAACCTCCCCAACTCAGTATTCTTGAGATAGTACGTACAGGGTAGAGGGTGATGCACCTCCCAACCTTGCTTCTCATTACACTTGAATCAGAGTGAGTTTCTGAAGGTAGAATTAAGTTAAAAAAAAAAACTATTCCTCTTTATTAATGTAAAATTGGAAGGTCTATACTGTGGAGTCTGCTGCCTGAGAGTCCTATCTCTTGTATTGCTCAGTATTTAAAGATGCTGCATACACAGCACCCCCCACCCACCCACCATTAAAAATGATGCTTCATGTATTAGCTGAGAATTCTATTTCCTGGGTGCACTTTGCTTAGTTCAGCTCCAAAAATACGTTTTATAGATGACTGACAGTCTGGGGATGTCACGGAAAGTTGGATGTAGAATAATTGTGCTGATAATTACAAAATTCTGCCATCATCGCCCTTCCCAACCTCTCAGCTTCAGGCTTTTCCTCGTCTTGGTCATGAAACACCTAGTGGTACTTAATAACCACTCTTCCAAAAATTATAATTAACAATGAAGTTGTCACCAAGGCAGGGGAAAACACTAATGGGAGAGTTTCTACTTGGAATCTCACATTAACATTTTTTTTTTTAGATCTACTTATGTGGGCGTGTAGAGTTTGGCACACACTGGCGTGAAGATGTGGAGGTCAGAGGACAATGTAGAGGAGTGGCTCTCTCTTTTAACACGTGAGCTCTAGAGATCACACTCAGGTCACTAGCTTGGTGGCACGTGACTTTTCCCACTGAGCCATCTCACTGCATTGAGTTTTATGTTTTTCCTTCTATTGTGCCACTGACACTTGGTTCAGCCAAGTGTCTTCTAGATGCTTCTAGATGTCAAATGCAGATAGCATGAAGAGCAGGTAAATTATATGATATGGCAATAGTCCACAAACCTTAAAAGAAAGTACAACCTATTTATATCAGTGCATGTACTTGTGAGGTCTATACATCACTCATATATTATATTACAAATACTTGTAGTCTAACTCTCCCAAACTTTTCTTGGTGTTAACTTTAGTTTGCATATAAATATCAACAATATCTGGCTTATTGAAACAGGGCCTCTCACGTGGCTGGACCTTTGCTGGTTAGGGTAGGCTTGGCCAGTAAGGCCAAGGGATCTCACTCTCTAGCTCCCTGTGCTGAAATTACAAGTGAATTCTATCATGCCCGATATTTCTGTTTGGGTTTTGGTGGAGAGGGTTTCAAACACAGGTTCTTAAGATATTATAGAAGTGAACTACAAACAGATGGGCAGCTTCTGAGAAATGACACCTGAGGTTTGCCTCTGGCCTCCACACAAACATCGCTCTGAACATGCACACACACACATACACACACACACACACACACACACACACACACACACACACACACCTGCATACCCCTGCACATAGCGAACATACACACACACATATATATACACATACTCATACATACAGAAAAAAAGTATTACAGTAATTTTCAATGGGAGATGAAAGATTATATTCCTGAATGTGGAGATAACCTTAGCAACAGGGATGAAACAGAACTAAGAAGATGCATCAAGGGAAGAAGGGAGACACAGCAGGACAGACAGGTGCATGGTGACATCACAGACCAGAAGCTAACTCAAAGCAACACTGGAGCTGCATTCTCCAGATATGATAAATGACTCGGCCGCTTGCTTCTACATTTTGGGCCACTCAGCTGGACTACGGCTTTGCCCAGCCTGGCCCAAAAGTCTGCCCCAATAGTACTTCCCAAGACTTCAGTCCTAGGAGGACAAGGTCACTTCTCAGGCAGGATGACCAGCCTATGTGTCAGGGCCTGCAGGTGGGAGATAAGAAGCAATATGACCTATTGCCAGAATAAAGCCGCCTGGGTTATACGGAAGACATCTGAAACTCTGTCTCCTCTGTGTTGTGGAGGGTCCTTTAGCTGAGAGGCAGCCCAGCTCTGAGTCCGCAGTCAAATCGATTCCGTGGTTCCCGATCTCCCCGTCCAGTTCAGCTCCATCACCAGTCACACTCTTGATTGTGTTCTTCCACGCCTTGGTTCTGCCGATATGTCTGCTAAATGGAACAGTTAATTCAATAAACCCCACTTCATTATCAAGTACTTTTTTTGCCTCACATCGTTCTGTTGGCTGGGATTTTCATCTCTTAAGCAGCTGCCTTCCTTTTGTTAGGAGGATCGCTATTACCTGTGTTCTTCATACGCCTAGCCGTGTTCCGTCTCGTGGCAGAAACACTGTGGTTATCAACTCAGTGAACAGCCATCTTATCACTGTGTTCTCGGTCTCCAACATCAAATCCCGACAGGAAACCATTAAGCTAACAGAGAAAGGTCACCGTGTTGCCTGTCACCCTTTGGACTTCATCTGTCAGAAAATGGCATTTACCGAAAGCCCCCAGGGGTGCAGAGTAATGTGACAAGAATGGAGATGACGATGTGGGCTTTTCCTAGGAGACCCTGTGCAGCTACAAATGGGGAGACTGGGCAGCTGGGTTACTGAGGGGGTGATGGGATGGGATCCCCAATGCTATTTCTCCACCAAAAATGAAAAAAGAAAAGAGAAAAAAAAATCAAAATGCAAAAGATGCGGCTCTGTCTCCAGAGCTCTGATAGAACTTTGGTGGTAAAAGGCATAGCGGAAGGTTTGTGGAGTTTTGTGTTCAACTTCCGGAATCTGAGCCACACGGGGCCCTTCAGAAAGTTCAGGCGTGATCCTCTGTTCATATCCGTGGAGATGCTATTTGAGGGAGGACTGAAGACAGTGAGGTGCCAGGGAGCAAGAGGCTAGAAACTTTGGGGCCTAGATAAATAAATACTTATTGGACAGTTTAACCATGGTAATCCCAGGGGTAGGAAGGGAGACCCGGTTCAGTCGCACTAATTGCCACTTGAATGGCATACCTATGCCACCCTGTCTGCCTTTATTCCGTGGGAAGTTGTCAGTTCAACTCTTCAATGGGCAGGTTTGTTATCAGCAAGTGGTTTACAGCCCCTGGGCTGTGCATTAATTAAAATGGCTTTGTGCAGAGTCTTATTCATTCGCACGCTGCTTCTTTAATCACCGCCTCTTCAGCCACCAGGACAATCTATAAATCTCCTCAAATATGAAATAATGAAGTGGAATGGTTCAATTTATTACAATGTAATAAGTCACGATAATGTGGGGGTGGACAGGGCGGCACTAATGCAGGCTGCCTGCCCAGTGCCGCCCTCCTCATTACCTGAGGCACCCAGGACACACAGCAGCACACAGAACCAGCTAGGCCGTGGCATAACATAAGTTCCGCATGCTCTTTGCATCTCTCATCCAGACAGGGATAGGCCTCCAAGGAAGAGGAGAAAGAGGAGGAAGAGGAGGAGGGCTGGAGAGGGCTGAAGAGATAGAAATGGCTGGCCCATAAGCTCTCCAGGATGACCACTTATTTACTCCACAAAGCCTATGGCTATGGAAGTCTGTGGCCATTGGCAGCATCTAGCAAGCTTTGCAGAGTATCTAAGCACAAAGCTGAGCAGATCCACAACCTCTTCTTCCTGCAATGAGGTTGTTTAAGCAGAAAGCCCCTGTCCAGAGGCACAGAGTGAGAAAGGGGTTCACGCTTAGCTCTTTTGCATAGAAACCTGAACTCCCCAGTTTGCACAGATGGCCTCACCTGACCTACACCCAAGACTCACTTGTAGGCATCAAAGAAAGCATGCATGGCGCAGCCCCACCCAGGTGAATGAGGCCAGATTCCCTAGACTGAGGCTAGGCTATTACAAAACCCTCAGGGTTTAATTCTAACCTGTGGTACCAAGAACTACAAGCCCCATTTATAAGGATCCCCAGCATTGGTTGGCAAGATACAGCTACAGCCTCCTCAGTAAGGACTGGCTGACTAGTCTGAAGTCATGGAAACTAATGATTGTGTTCACTGGTATTTTGTTTTGTTTTGTTTTGTTTTGTTTTGTTTTGTTTTGTTTTGAGGCCCAGCCTGGCCTCAGTCAGGATTGCCTCAGCCTCCTGAGTGCTGAGAAAATAGAAATGTACCATCATATCTAGCTAAAAATGGGTATTCTTAGCATGATTCACAAAAGAGTCTTAGGATAAAGTATATTTGACATCACTGAGCTGCCTCTGACTCATCTAGTCCTCCACAGCCTACTCCCTGCCTCCTTCTAAGCCAACGACTGTCAATTCATAACATACATGGTCCATACCATTTGTATGGCTGACACACTTCCACCAGGGAAATTCAGACTTTTACCCCTAAAACTATAATGTTATAAGGAACTTTATGACAAGATAAATGTTTGCATGCTAATTATAGACTCCTTCGTTCTCTCATTCATTGAGCCCTAATAGCTCCATGTCTGCCCCAGAGCTCTCCGTTAAGTGGCTTTAGTAGACAACGAACATGGGACCCACAGGTTTTCCCATTTTGTCCTATTTCCCTAACTGTATGATACCCTGTGTCTTGGTTAGAGTTAATATCGCTGTGATGAAATATCATGACCAAAAGAAAAATAATTAAAGAAGAAAGAAAAAAGAAAAAGTTAAAATTCAGAAAGTAAGAAAGAAAATAGAAAGAAAGAAAGAAAGAAAGAAAGAAAGAAAGAAAGATCATGACCAAGAACAACTTTGGGAAGAAAGAGTTTATTTAGTTTACATATCCTAAATTACTATAGTCCATTGAGACAGGAATTCAAACCCAGAAGAGTGGCGGGAGCTGAAGCAGAGGCCATGGAAGAGTGCTGCTTACTGTCTTACTCCTCATGAAAAATTCAGCTTCCTTAGAAAGCTAGGACCAGCTTCCCAGGGGTGTGGCATCACCCACCATGAGTTAATCCCCAACTAAGAAGGTACCCTACATGCTTGCCTGTCTACACCCTGATCTTATGGAGGCATTTTCTCAATTGAGGTTCTCTCCTCTCAGCTTAGCTTGTGTCGAGTTGACATGAAACTAGACAGCACGGCCTGCAAGAAGAATCTAGAAGCAGAGCCTAACTCTTAGAAGAAAATAGTTAGATGCTTCCTGGTCTTAACCACCCGAATCCTCACCGAGAGACCAGCTCTCTCCATATCCCTCTATGAGGTTCATCCATGGCTCACAGAAATAAAATCCCAGGCTTTACATTGTCAGAAAGACCCCCAGAGGCATCCATGGAGAAAACATGGTCAGTGCTGGCTAAAGAGGAAACAGCCAAGCGGCCAGAGCTTCTCAAATGCAGTCATTTGGGATCTGGGCTTGCTCAGCGTTTTTATCAACTTCCCTGGATGGCAAAGGTTGCTCACTGGTGCCTGACTTCACTTGACTTTCTCTGGCAAAGGATGGATGAATGCTTCTGCAGCTTCAATGCCAAGTTGCCCTGCTGTTCCCCGTAACCTAAGCTTTGCCTTTCTTCCAAGAAGGGCAAGGGGGAGCTGGCACAGATCTACACTCCTGCAGATGGGCAGCACAAGGCCAGGGTGGCCTAGAACTAATGCATGAAGTCTTTGAAGATAATTAGGGCAGACGTCCTCTCTCTCTCTCTCTCTCTCTCTCTCTCTCTCTCTCTCTCTCTCTCTCTCTCTCTCTTTCTCCCTGCCTACCTCCCTTTCTCCTTCCTTCCTTCCTTCTTTCCTTTTCTCCCTCCTTCCCCCTCTCTTCCTTTTCCATGTAAGAATAAAGCAAGATGATCACCTGTAAACCAGGACACAGGCATTTATTGGACAACTAGACACCTTATCAACCAATGCCTTCAACTCTCTTCTAGGACTGTGAGAAGCATCTGTTGTGCAACAAATTACAAAGTCTGTGGCAACTTGTTTTTTTAAAAAAAAAAAAAAAGGCCAGGCAAAGACATAACACTTGCCACCTACTAATCTAACATACTTACATATTTATTGCATTTATTTTTGGATGCGCGTCTCCTCTTGCTAGCCGATAAGCCTCACAAGAGCAGAAACTGTGGTCTGTTTTGCTTACTAATGCATCTTAACTGTTTCTGATAGTGCCTGCCAGAGCAGACTCTAAGCCACCGGTGAGTGACAGCAAGCATGGGAAACCAGGCAGTGCAGCCTCCTTTCTACTGTCTTGTCCCAGCAGAAGGAAGACACATGGCGAAGGGAAAACATGTGCACTTTCCTCGTCCCTGTCTTTCCTGTTTGTGAAGGGAGCTTTAGATTGTCCTCACAAGCAATAATCAAACTATAACAACCCAAGTTCATCCTGCTTACTGACCTCCAGGCTGCCTGTATCCTGCCACCTCTCTGCATGAGAGACATTGTTATTTCTGTTCCATGATGGCTAAGGCATTGGGAAGTCAGGTCTCCCAATAGAATACTAGTTGTTCTTGCTTAACCAGGTGACAAATAACATGCTTAATAAATTATAAATGATAAAATATTGCAGAAAAAAACCTGATATCAATTTTAATACTTTAAAATGATTTATTAATATGCTTTCACACTGTTTGAGGTGTCTGTTATTTCTCACGTTGCAACGACATGCTGTGAATGAGGAAGGAAAACTTGACAAGGTGAATAAAAGGAGAGATGCGGCTGCCTCCACGGATGGGGTGCGGTGACGAGAAGGCTCCATACAAACCGGAGCAAAGGATGAGGCACCACTATTTTGCATAATACCTAGAGATCGTGGAGCCTTTCTTCCATCTTACCTTATTAGAAGATGGCAGGAGATCATAGAGCCTTCTATATGAGCATTGCTAAGCCCCTCTCCTTCCAGTAGAGCCGTTGTGCATTCTGTTACTATGCATTGTTTTACCTCTAGCCTGTACTTCAGGCATGGGACCTCTGACACAGGTACGCAGAAGCCTGCGCGTCGGATGGGTAAGAGGGTGGTGGACGGGTGAATGGATGCATTTACTGCTATTCAGGGCTTCCCCAGTTGTGGACTCTGCTTTTCACCACAAGGATCAGAGCCATCCTCAGGCCAGTCATGCTGGGTAGCAAAAGGATCAGCCAGGATGACACTACAAATGTCACCTTACACTTAACAGTTTTTATTTTGACACAGGGATGTCAGAATCAAATATAAAAGATGTGCTAGAAAAAGGGAATGGAAAGCCCACTGAGGTCATTGCTGTGTCCCACACAAACACACCCACATACCCACATACCCACACACCCACATAACCACACACCCATATACCGACACACATACACACCCACATGCTCACATACCCATCACCCACATACCCACACACCCACACATTCACACACTCACATACCCACACACCCACAAACCCACACACTCACACACCCACATACCCACACACCCACAAACCCACACACTCACACACCCACATACTTATACACCCACATACCCACACACCCACAAACCCACACACCTACACACTCACACACCCACACACTCACACATCTACACAACCACACACTCACACACCCACCCACACACACACACACTCACACACCCATATACCCATACACCCACATACCCACACACCCACACACTCACACACCCACACACACACCCACACACACACATACCCGCGCGCGCACACACACACACACACACACACACACTCACACACCCATATACCCATACACCCACATACCCACACACCCACATACCCATACACCCACACACATACACAAACACACCCACATGCCCACATACCCACACACCCACATACCCGCACACCCACACACCCACACACCCACATACCCACACACCCACAAACCCACACACTCACACACCTACATACCCATATACCCACATACCCACACACCCACACACCCACAAACCTACACACTCACACACCCACACACCCACACACTCACACACTCACACACCCACACACTCACACACCCACACACCCGCACATCCGCACACCCGCACACCCACACATCCGCACACCCACACACTCACACACCCACACACTCACATACCCACACACCCACACACCCACATACCCACACACCCACACACTTACACACCTACACACCCACACACACATACACACTCACACACACTCACACACACACACACATACCCACACACAAACACACCAGTATGACCCTGGCACTTCTAGTTGTTTCTATATCCAGAGGTAAGGTAATAGCACTGGCATCATGTAGCGACTTCATACATGTGTGTTGAGTAGACTCAAGCAGTGCTGGAAGCAGACAGCACAAGGGAGAATGCTAGAAGTATACTAGTGCTGGCTCAGTGCCTAGTGCCACCCCTCACAACCGGGCTTCATGATGTGAGCAAAGTATACAACGCCTTGTGCCTCAGGCTTTTTGGCTGGAAAATAGGGAGCAATAAGCACTTATCTCCTGTAGCATTGTTGTGGCAGTTAACTGTGTCACATATAGACAAAGGGCTCAGAAAAGTGTCAAGCATTCAGTTAGCGCTGTGCCCTTTTTCCTGTCAGTAGTCTTATATGAATTTCATTTCAGCCATACGAGTTCAGATTCTGTCCAGACATTTACCAGCTTTGTCTGGAGGCTCAGATTGATGAAGTTTTTTGGGTTCTCAACAATAAAAGGGAGATGATTGCATCCATATTCAAAAGCAGTGGAGAGGAGGAAGTGACAAGAAATATAAAATTTAGAATCTGGTACACTGTTATGGCCTCAAAACAGTACCAGGAGTAATAATAATTAACATTACAGTATTACTTATGGTACACATGTTAGTCTGCAGCCCAATTACTATGGAGAATACCAAAGGGGGGAAAAAAAGGTTTATCTGAGCTTACAGTTTGAGAGGTCTCAGTCCAGGTGTGTCTTAGTTACTGTTCTATAGGTATGAAGAGACACCAGGACCAGAGCAACTCTTATAAAGGAGAGCGTTTAATTAGGGCTTGCTTACAATTTCAGAGGTTTGGTCCATTATCATCATGGCAGAGAGCATGGGGGCACGTAGGTATGCCAGAGAGAAGCTGAGAGTTCTGCAACCAAATCCTTAGGAAGCAGGAAGAGACAGACACTGGGCCTGGCTTGGGCTTTTGAGACCTCACGACACACCCCCTGGGACACACTTCCTCCAACAAGGCCAAACCTCCCTGATGACTCAGCTGGGGCCGTTCTTATTCAAACCACCACAAGGTTCAAGTGTACTTGGTGCTTTTAAGTCTGTGCTAAGCCAGCATACCATGTTCGAGAATGTGTGTCTGGGTCAAGATACACTCCTCAGGGTAGCCAGGAATTAAAAAAGGAAGAGAGGAAGGAAGGATGCTATCTCAATATTTTTTTTTTAACATTCATTCCATGCGATCTGAAAGTCTCACATTGTAGGCAACCTATTAATGGTTCTACCTTCTCTCAAGATCAGAAACCAATCCTTTAACACACATGCCTTTGGGAGACACTTACCCAAACCATAGCAGTAACTATTAACTGTCCTTCATGTTTTAGGGAGTAGGAGACACAGGTTTGAACAGCAGATTGGCTCTTCTTACTGGCCCCAAGCCTCTCTGCTAGCTGCCTCTTCCTTCCAGGCATTTATATGTGATCCGGATCACATTACAAATGTACAAAGGAAGACCTGGGCTCCTGGAATCTATCCAAGTATACCCTGCCTGAGGCTTACATTTCACTTAATTAATTATCACAGCCAATTTGTTTAGGGTTGTTTCATTTCCTCCGTTATCTGGTTTCAAAACACCGGCTACAGACAGAATTTGACTCCCTCCTTTACCCCCAAAAGAAAATTTTAAAAAAGAAAAAAAGAAAAAACCAGATTAAGACATGTGAAGAACGATACAGAGGCTGGGACAAAGATGTGACAGAGAAGCAGCGGGAGAGAGAGACACACAGAGATGATAACTCCAGTGAGGAGGAGTTAGCTCAGCTTCAGTTTGTGCACAGACCATGAACTCAAGAGGTTAGCTGATGAATACAGGGATAAATGCCGTCACCATAAGCACAGGGCAGGCTGCCTGCTCACAACCTATTAGCTGGTAAACAGCAATGTTCTGTAATTCAGCTATTAAAAACAGCTTAAAGAGAAATCAAATCGCATCGAGCAGGGATTGCAGGGGTCTTCTTGGACTATTTTAAACTTTCAAACTCATTCAAGGAAACAGGCACTAATTGTCAAGTGTTGGCTTTCTTGGAAGCTATGCCGTTTCCAAGCTTCATAACATCCATTTGAAGTGACGAGGAGGACCCCTGAATGTCCCCCCTAGAGAGTAACAGGGCTATGAATGATTTTCAAAGTCTTGGAAACTATTGAGACAGGTAGAATATTTACTGAAATTTGCATATGAAATGAGGTTGTCTCCATCTGTGCCCTGTGAAAGGAAATGATCTTCAGCAGCTAGCTTCAGCTCACCTTCCGCTAGGGAGCATGCCAAAGGAGCAAGGGGGATCCAGGTGCCTTTCTGAGCATGCTGGCTGAGCCATTTGTTTAGACATCCCTGCCTTCTCAGAGCCCTGTGAACTCTCAGAGGTTTGTTTGAATGGACCAGAAGGGCCACAGCCTGAGGACAGGAAAGTTGACTTCTTTTACAAGCTATTTCATGTATTTATGTGTTAATTTTGAAGTGTCAGAGTTCAGTATAGTCAAGTAACATTTGTTTCTCTGATTCTCAGAGTATGTCTGTTCGGGGACTAAGAGGCAAACACAGGAGGGCAGCCTTTAGCCTCATTCTCCTCCTTAACCACTAGAAATGCCATGTTTGTTTGTTTGTTTGTTTTTTGTTTGTTTTTTGTTTTTGTTTGTTTTTGTGTGTGTGTGTGCATTTTTCTCGAAACGGTAACTGGACATCCTATATGCTTCCAAGAGGGCTAAGGCCAAATCCTTTCCAAAACCAAGGGCAGGCTCCCCTCCTCCACACTCTATAAGAAGGGCAATGCCCATTAGAATCCCTAACATCATAAGCAGTGGGACATTTTGTAGGTATAAAGGGGCCCCACATGTCCCCGCCCCCAAGACCACAAAATCTTCTTTAATTACCATGCACCCCCTGTATAACCTCCTTTTTCATCATTGCTGATTACAGATATATCCACATCTGAATAACATCTTCCCACTTTATAATCAGACAACTACCACTTACCCTGATAACCTGAGACACTCTAACTATGATTTTGCCTCAGAACACTCAGCCTGTACTTGGTCTCCTTCAGGGGGTAGGAAAATTACCATACCCTTTGAGGCAGAAAGCTGACTAGGACCACAAACTAAGACAGTGGTTCTCAACCATCTTAATGATGAGATCCTTCAATACAATTCCTCATGTTGTGGTGACCCCCAACCATAAGATTATTTTCATTGCTACTTCATAGCAGTAATTTTACTACAGTTATAAATTGCAATGTAAGTATCTGTGTTTTTGATGGTCTAAGGTAACACCAAAGGGGTCGTCACCCACAGGTTGAAAAGCACTGTACTAAGAAGACACCCTGGTCAAGGTGTGTCTTGTATTTCATAGCTTCAGATATATTTGAGCTGAAAAGTCCCATTCCCAAGAGTCGGTATGGAAGAGATTATGCTGTATCTATTAGCCTGTAACGTTTCAAGGTCCACTGACTTGATAAGTAGATGGCGAACCTATTCATTTGGATCTACTTTTATGATTAAAAAGAGATTATGTGTTAAGCGGGTCATATAGATGGTTCTCTGCATTGAAAAACCAATTTTGTTGCCATGTTTAAACAGTCATCTCATTGGTTTCACAGAAAAACTTTGGGACAGAAGAATCATCAGTGTTGCCAGTGACACAGGTGAAGTAGATGAGATCAGAAGGCCTGATGCTCAGAGGAGGCAGGCACACCCTGAGGTGGAATGGGGCTCTTCCATTCATGAAGCTTGGTCATGACAAAGACACAGGGCAAATCTTGTAAATCAAAGATGTGTGCCCCAGCTCCTCACAGCCACCCTGAATACAGAATCTGGGTACTCTAGAGCAGCCCACAATATCTGAATAAAGAGATTAGAAGAAGAGTAGAAAATTACCCTGGGCCATTCTTTATAGTCTGATAATATTAGTCCAAGTAGGGGAACTCCTTAAGACTCTCTCTTGCTCAGATGTAAGGCCCATGAGCCACAAATATTGACCAGCACAGCAAGAAATCCCTAACAATGATGTGATGGTATTTATATATTTAGAGTAATAACAGCCATCCTACTATACTTCAGCCTCATTCAATAGGAAGGAATCCATGCCCAGTACTATAATCCTAACCTGTGGCTGGATTGACTATGGCCATTTTTGTAAAACTAGTATAATTCTCGTCTTTATTCTAAATATCCATCCTTATATCCACAGATAAATAGCTCTTATCTCTCATCAAAGAAGCTTCTTTTTATAGTAGAAGAAAACCATCACAGAAATCCACAACAGGTCAAAATGCAGGGTGCCTAACCCTAATTGATGCATAGAAACCACAACCCCTGCATCTCAAATGGATCATGGAACATGGTGGAGGGATGAGCACAAATACTGGAGAAGGATGTCTGTTTTAAATATTTACAGCATCTTTTAAATATTACAAGGAGCTGTACTCATGAAAACTCAGAAACATGGTCACCTAAATGCAACCTACACAATGACAACATCAGTTGACATGGCAACATGGATGGAGGAAATCTCCCATGGCCCTGTCCCTTGATGAAGAGCTAAAGACAGTAATGGCTATTAAGAGAGGCAGATTCAGTCTTCCCCAGAGGCAAGTCTCTTGATAGGTTATATGATCCTAAGTAGTAATCCCAAAGCATATAGACAAATGAGCAAAACTTCACAGGTTTTATACATACATACACACAGAGAGAGAGAGAGAGGTATGTATGTGTGTGGGGTGTGTATGGGTGTGTAAAACAATAATAACTCATGAATTTTAGAGGAAGGCATGGGATAACCAAGAAGAGTTATGGGAAGAGGGAGAAGTAAGAAAGATGTAAATACAGTGCTCACATATTAAATTCTCAAAAATAATAGATTAGGAACATACTCTCCCTTGTGATACTTGATGCAAATGTGACTGGGAAGTGACTGCCCTCATGCCTCAGTTTCTCCCTTTAGGAAGTGAGAGTGATAATAACCATCTTGCAGTGTAACACTACAAGATAAGATACATAAGGACATATTGTGGAATGAAATGGTAAACACATTTTAAATGCATAAAAAGAAATTCAGAAATGTGCCAAAATCGTCTCAGATTGGCCTATGGTTTGCTTTTCTCTTTTAATAATGTGTCTACAAGGATCTAGAGGCCTTTGGATGTCAACTCAACACCAACCTATAGGGGAACTTTGGGTGGAGGTTTTCTAGCAGGATCAAAGTTTGACACAAAGAAGACTGACTTCCAGATGTTACTGCTTGGGCAAAACTGTCTCCAGCTGTTATGGTCATCAGGTTTAATCATGCTGGCAGCATAGCTCTGTACCAGGCATAACGGTGGGCCAATGGAGTTTACAGTAGGAATGTCACCAATAGTCATGTGACCAGCAAATATGCCTGGAGACCCCGAGACTGGGAGGTAGTTAATTCTTTTGGGTGCTATGAAAAAGTGAGGCATGTTCTGAGACTAGCTGGTTTAACAGAGGACACGAACTTTGTGTGCACTGCTAAAGCATTTTGGCTTCTTTTCTAAATTTAAATTTATTTTAAAAAATGTATTCACTTTACACCTCAATCATATCCCTCTCCCTCATCTCCTCCCAGTCCCGCCCTCCCTCCCTCTTCCCCCATGCCCCTCCCCTGCTCTGGGGGGCCGGGGAGCCCTTCTCCCCAATCAACTGACCCTAGCCTAATAAGTCTCATTAGGACTGCCTGCATCCTCTTCCTCTGTGGTCTGGTAATGCACCCTGCCAGGGGGAAGGGATCAAAGAACAAGCAACAGAGTCCATAGCAGGGGCAGTCCCTGCCCCACTTACTAGGGGAACCCTATGGAGACTGAACTACCTATTGGCTGTATCTGAGCAGGGGGCCTAGATCCTCTCAATGCATGGTCTTTGGTTGGTACATTAGTCTTCGCAGGCCCTCCTTAGCAGATTTGTTGGCTCTGTTGATCTTCTTGTGAAGCTAATCCCTCTGGGTCCTTCTCTCACCCCCCCACCCCCCCCCACCCCCCACCGACTCTTCCATAAGAATCCCTGCCCTCTGCACAGTATCTATGCACAAACCCAGCTCTGCAGAAGATTCTAGAATGAAAATTCCCACTGGAGGAGGCATTTTGACTTCTTATCTCCATTTTACAGATTAGCAAACCAAATCCCACAGAGTCAATTACAAAGTCAAAGGCACACAGCGGTCAAGGAAAGGGCATGGTTGGGCTTTGCTTTAGAGAGTAATTTCAAAGGTCAGGGCAGGGCAGGAGTGAAGGTGGGAAAACAGCTGTGTGCCAGCCCAGGGATCAGTGACTCAGATCTGAGAGAAGGCATTAGTGGAGAGGGCGGAGGAGACACAGTGAAACAAGGGGGTGCACCTGAATATTGGGAGCGCTTGGTGGCGAGGCACGGAGAAATCGGTGAGAGAAAGGTGAGTTACTGTGCTGTGAGGAAGTTTGCAGCACCCCCACTCCAGCCTAGCACTGAGTAAATGATTCCTGACCAAGGCCATTTTAGACCCCCTTCATTCTTGTACCTGTAAGGGCTTCCTAAACTTTGAGATCCTCACAAGTTGGAAATCATTTGAAATTTTTCAATTAAATGTAAAGAAAGAAAAAAACAAGTAAATCTATTCTTTCTTTTGACTGCTCTATTGATTAAAATGAATGTCTGTGCAGCGACTGCTGAACCATGAAAAGCAATCTGTCTTAGATGGGTAACAGATCGTTAGGAAATCATTGGGTTGGAGGAAGGAGTCAAGGGGGAAATTTTTTTGCACAGCTTCACATGTGGGAGTGCCAGTGTGCTTATCTGTAGCCACAGAGCCGGGTATAGATGTGTGCATTTCTATATATAGGGGACATATGCCACACACTTCAATCAGCAATCATGAGCCAACGATACAGGCAGGATTCCTGACAGAGTGGCACTGCGGATGGCTTAGCAGACACTAAGCACTCCTGCAAAGTATGTACAAGTGGTGGGGGAACATCAGGGGCTATCCACATAACAAGTTGAGCACTCAGGCACTCCTCTCTGACATGTGAGTTTGACAGAACCTACAACATTGCATCTCAAAAACCCATTCTCTGGGAAATTTAGAAAAACAAGTGGCATTAATATGGATGCCTCTAATTTCATCAGAATGTAGTTTACAAGAGCTATTCTACATATAAGAGAGCTTTTGGTTGCGAGGAAGCATACGGGTGAGGGAGAGAGAACTCTCCCTCGCTGGCTGTCAGCACTTTTAACGAAACAAACTATGGCCAAGTCTGGAAGGTACAATTTAAGAGTCACGTTGCAATCAAGCCACCTTTAGAAGACTGGGAAACGGAACATGGCTCCTCCCTAAAATCCCTTTCGGTGGAAAGAAATGGAAGGAAAGCGGGGAGTTGGGGTTTTGCGTTCAAATAGACAGAGGAAGATGAGGGTGCTGACTCCCCTCCCTGTCTGACAGCCCGCTCTTGTGCACTACTCACATCAGCCCTAACGTTCCCCCAAGGCTCTGTTCCCTTCTTTAATACCTTCATTTTTGTGCAGCTTGTTCATTCTCCATCCCAATCCTCTTCCTCCTCCCTTTCCCAAGACCTGTCTCCCTCCAGAACACAGGACCACTGACTTTGGAGCCCACCGTGCTCCATCTGTGTGCCGAAGCAGATCCTCGCCAAGGCGTGCCCTCTGTCTTCAGGGCCAAGGCTGTTTCTAAGGAAACAGGGCTTCATTTGGGAAAGCTCTGAGTCCATTTAAGACGCTCCATGGTGGGATGCATGGCTCCTTCACATGCCAACCGCGCAGCCTTTGGGCTCTTCAACTAAACCTAATTGTGAAAGGGGGTTAATAACTGTGATGACGGTAGAAAGCCTTGGCGTTTGCAAGTTGACTCATGAGGGGTGTCCCTGATAGTCTAAAGAGCCCCATAAAGCTGAGGATTTTCTGAAAATCTGGAGGCAGTTTTGATTGGCTGTTGTTTCGCCCCTGGGGAAGGGGAGCTGAGCGCGTCCTAGCCTCAGAGGGTGGTGGCAAATGCACGGAAACTCTTAAAACAGCTCCAGTTTCACACACTGGCACACATTATCTCCATTTAGATGCTGAAAAATCCTGAAAACTACATTTTCTCACAAAAGCCAATAAATATGCCAGTATCTTCATTGTAAGACACGGAATAGCTGGGCATAGTGGTGCATGCCGTTAATCCCACTGCTTAGGTGGCAGAGGCAGCCGGATTTCTGAGTTCGAGGCCAGCCTGGTCTACAGACTGAGTTCCAGAACAGCCAGGCCTCCACAGAGAAAATAGAAAATAAAGAAAGAGAGATGCTGAGTAATTGAAATGGAATAGAGGTGAGGGAGTAGGGAAAAAGACATCCATGTCTTCAGGGTGAAATAGGCTCCAAATGGAACTAAAAAGGGACCACTGTGCCCTTCAGAGCTCACTGCCAGGCTGCCCTTCCTGCATCCTTTCAGTGCAGAGTCCATGCCATAAGCAAGCAAACTAGACAGATAGACATAGCAAAGTCCAGCCTATCCCTAGCATGTAATTAGGAACCAGGTGAAGGATTTAAGAAGGAATAGATGAGGCTATAAAAAATAATGAGTACAAATCACTTCCATAGGAAATGCTTTGGGGAGGAAAAAATTCACTAACGTGGAAGTCCATTAACCTTTGAGCTCGATTACCCTTTTATCTCAATGTACACAAATAATTATTTAATGCTTGTTATCAGTAGGTACCTGGGCATAAAGGACAGCAAATGCCAGTTCCTAGAAAGACTGAAGAATGCCTTAGTTCTATCTGTGCTTTTATGTGCTCTCTTTGTTGGTAAAACTGGGGGCGATAGTAACAGGTAAAGTTTGGTTGGAAAAAATAGTGCCCTCCAAAAATTAACTCCCTAGAGAGTCTAACAAGAATGCCAAGCCTATGAAAATAGACTGGAGTGTACACTTATAAGGGGTTAATTAGCTCCCTCCTTTAATTTACTTTTCCCAATCAAGATGCTCCATCCTCTCGCTTAAATGGCTGTCAATAGCACCTGCAAATTCATTTATCCCTTGATGAAGTTAAAGATTTTTCTGAAAAAATCTAGAAATAGTTGTTGAATACTCGCTGCTGTTACTTAGCATCTGAGACTTCTGAGCTGCCTCTCCCCACCTCCTACCCCCACACACTATTTTCCATCTTAGAATTCTAGCATCTGCATACATTTGGAGCCCAACTTGCCTTTTTCTAAGATGCGTGGATATGGAAAATGCAATAGAGCTGCTTATCATGCACTCAGGCTGAGTGAAGTTTTTTTTATCATAATGAAACTAAATGAAATTCCCAATTGCTCCGCTGAAGAGGGATGCCTTGATATTCCACTTGTGGGAAAGTGGCTCTGTGCCAAAAATAAAGCGACATCAACCTCAGTATGGGGGGGGGGGAGGGGAGCAGAGACACAGACTCATCCTGTGAGCCTGAGAGTTGCTTGTAAGGTGATCTTGATAGATGGTCCTTATTGGGAGTTTGCTGGGAATAGAGGAGAGGCTGGGAGTGAGGAAGGGAGGAGGAGGAAGAGGAGGAGGAGGCAGGAAAGAGAGAAAAGGGGGAGTGGTGTCCTCTGGTGCAGAGAACTGTACTCATCTGAAGTCTGACTCAGGGTCACACTACACCATGGGTTCATTTGTGTCCCCATCTGCTAACCATCTTTCACTGTTATTGCAGTAGCCCTCCCATGGACAACCATTTGCATAATGTGTGAGCTAGAAAGGCAACAGTAGTTATACAATATAGACACACAATATATGCCTATAGATATACATATACAATATAGATAAAGATACATGGGTATGTGCAGATGTAAACATAAAAAATCGCTTTATACATATTCTTGTAAAACCCAAGACTTGACTTGTTTATACATATACATATAAGAATCTTCCCTCATTCTTATACCATACATCAGACCATACTTGGTTTCTTTTCACCTTAAACAATGTCATGTTAAGACTTAGCCATGCTGTGCCAGGCAGATCTGTGCAGTTGCTCCTAAATGTGCCTCCGTAACTCACAATATGACTCCATCACACTTTATTTACCCATTTCTCCATTGGGACATTTAAGTTTTCTTCTTTTTACCACTGTCACAAACAGTGCTCTTATGACTCTCCTTATCCATGTGCCCACATTGCCCTGGGGAAACTTCTGGAATATACATACCAAGGAGGAAACTGCATGTGTGTGTGTGTGTGTGTGTGTGAGAGAGAGAGAGAGAGAGAGAGAGAGAGAGAGAGAGAGAGAGAGAGAGAGAGAGAGATTGCTCTTGGAAACAGACAGCTTGGCCTCTGCTCTAAATATAAAGGTTTCTGAACTTCCAGGCTTTGCCACAACCCACCACCCACATGGGACTCAATTTATTTGCTGATTGTGAGGTAGTAGTTTATTTTTTTATTTCAATCGGTTTTGGGCTTTCCTTGCTAGGTTTCACTGAGTTCCATCTGATGCAAATGTATTACTCATATCCTGTTTGTACATTGGTGATTATAGTGGTTTGAATCAGTAATGGTCCCCATAGGCTGAGATATCCAAACATTTGGTCTCCAGCTAATGGTACCATTGGAGAAAGTTATGGAACCTCCAGGAGGCATGAAAATACACTGCAGCGTGCAAGCTTTCAGGGTTTATAACCTCGCCCTGCTTCTCGTGAACTCTCTGTCTGCTTCTTGTTTGCAGGTGACAATGTGATGTCGGCTTCTTGCTCTGGACACCAGCTACCATGCCACCACCCCTCCATTCATGAACTCTCCTTCTAGTACCATCAGCCAAAATAAACTCTTCCATGTGTTGCTTCAGCTGTAGCATTTTATCACAGCAACAGAAAAGTTCCTCGTCCAGGGTTCATGACCTTCTCTTGCAGAGCTATGAGGAAATGTAAGTATTAATCTTTAGTCAGTTCATCATCATCTACATCTCTCCCTGACAATTCTATCCATGACATCTGACTATAGTGAAAAGTTTGCTTTTATGTACTTTCTGTGTCTTACTGTTACTTTCTGTCATTTTAAAGTTTTGCCTTTCCAAGCAGCATCTATAATTAAGCAGAGGCCAGCACTGCTCGGAGCCTCTGCTAGGGCTCTAGTTCCACCTCTGTGTAGCAAGCCAGCTCATCTCAGGACACCTGCTAAAGAGACAACCACCTCTTGGCTGCTTTACAATGCTACCCGTAAAATGGCCAACTACATGTGAGTCTATCTGGAAGAGCCCTGTTTTGCTTTTATGGTCTATGTGTCTGCTCTTAGACCAGGGATGATCTATTTTAACTTCCATGGCTTTGTGGTAAATCTCCCAGCAAAAGAACAATGCTTTTCATTCACAATCTCGATCTAGTCAGTCATAAACTTTTCTACTTCTGTATAGTTTTAGAATAAGTATATTAAGTCCTTTCCAAAAGTATCTAGCTAGTATTTTCATTGGGAAAGTACTGAAGTACAGGATAATTTGAAAATATTAATATCTGTATTATGATAAATTATCCAATTCAGCATCTGAAATGATCCAACTCAACATATTTTTGATTTATTGCTAATATATATATATATATATATATATATATATATATATATATATATATATACACACACACACACACACACACACACACACACACACACATTAGGTTTTCAGGGTTGTCTATAGATATCTAGAACATCCCTTAGCTTCCTTTGTTTTAGGTTTCTAGTGTTATGGGTAGCTCTTTAGATTGATTAAATATTCTAGCTTATTAACAACAGCATAGAGAGCCTGTGGTCTCTTAATGGCAGTGTCACTTCTGAAGGTGTCACTAGCCTCTTCACTATAATGGCTTGATTCTTTTGACTTCTTTGCACATGATCATATTACTTGAAAATGGCAATTTCAGATCTTCCAGTCATTTCACCTTTGATTTCTTTTGTATTTATTTCCCTTGGAAAGTATTTTGGAGGGTCTGAGCAAATAGTTGTGTTTACCAGTATGTACTGTTCTTCTGGAGAAACAGTTCAATACCCATGTTGGGTAGCTCGCACCCACCTGTGACACCAGCTCCGGGGCATCCAATGACTTTGACTTCCACAGTATACACACACACACACACGCACGCGCACACACACACACACACACACGTATGTATGTATGTATACATATATGTGAATATATATTAAGTCTTTTAAAAGCATTTTGGAATATCTACATTAATTTAGATAAATTTGAGTTCTGTTTAACTGAGTGTTGGCTACTTCCTAGACATGTGACTGTTTCTCTTTGGAGATGGGGGAACATCTGAAAACCTTTATTCACTTTAAAGTGCCCTTTAACTTTTCCAGAGATTTGTCTACAGTATCTACCCACTCTGCAAAAGGGGATATAAAAATCCATTAAATCCATTCATAAATGGAATACTAGAGCATTCATTTCAAGCAAGTGATGGGAATGGATCTGGGTGTGAAGTTGTCATCATATGTATTTTCTGACTCTCTGGGTGAGGGCTGTGTTTTGTAGTATGTGCATATACATATATGATTATCAAGGATGAACATGCACTGTTTCCCATATGGCATGCCATCTCCTAACCTTTTCCTACAGATTTCACTTCATCTATCAGATCTCTAATTATTATCCTACTGCCAAGATGGGGAAGTTGAGGCAAGAGAAAGGTAACAACTTTCCAAAGGTCATGGTTCTGCCTGTGACAGCCTGGCCCTGGGCGCTGTGTTTTTAGTATCATGATGCATGCCCTCTGTCCTAGGATATATGGCCATGACCTATCACGAAGTGACAGCATTATTGATGGCAATCAGTGGTCAGTTTTTCCTGACCAATTTTGTCATATGTCATTCTGTTTACTTTCTATAGTCACAACGAAATAGGGCAGGATGCAGCGGTCCCTTCAAAATTGCCATCTTAGTCTCCACTCTCTTGTTTCCAACTGGAAGCTTCTTCAAACTAAAATAAGTGTATTTTCTGTCTCCAAGAACACTCAAGAACAAAAGAAGACAAGAAAGGGAAAGTGGCTCTTGACACCTGTTGCTTTCCATCTGAAGTGACACAGCCTGGGAAAAGAGGAAGCACTAAGCAAGGTTGACAATCTGAGCACTTAGGACTGTCTCTGTCCTCTGGCAAGGGCTTCCTGGAAGAAGCACCATCATTTTGAGTAGTGGACATTCCCAGATTAGCAACATCTGTACTCAGATGTGCTTACCCTGCCCCAAATACCACTTCAAAAATGCCACAAATGCTCCCTCCACCCTATTGCCTCTTGCCACCAATGACAAGCAGGAGATCTATCCCTGAGGACAGGAGAGTCAAAGAGCTGTCCCTTGGTGCCCCCCACTGGCTGCAGCACACAGGAGAGCAGGCCCTGCATCTCACCCGGGCAGCAGCGTAGATATGGCCCTGGTTGCAGAGTTGCAGGTGAGCAGACCCAAGGGCGTGAGCATGGGAGAGCTGGTCCAACGGCTTGTCTGACAAGAGTCAGACAAGTGGTATTGTGGACAAGGGAGATACACACACACACACACACACACACACACACACACACACACACACAAACACACACGCCACATGCCCTGGCTCTGCCTCTTCCCGGCTGTAGCATTTGGTGAGCTATCCAAGACAGTGCTGGAGAACTCACCCTGGTGGTATGGTGTCTGTGGGAAAGCTGGCAGACTGACCAGCTCTGCCACCACCCAGGCTCAGATCCAGAACTTTGAGTTAGCCCACCCCAACATCTGCCCCATCTATGAACTGCTGTAGGGACAGCTCCTACAGATCCAAAGCTGCAGGATCTTCATGACACAGGGCAACAATACAACATCTGAGGGGAGTCTCAGTGAGGATCCAGTATTGATAATGTAGCAGAAGCCACAGGCCTCGAACCAGACCGATGACTCACTTCATTGAACATTTGCAAGCAGTTGACTGAAGGGCATACTGTGGGACTCACTATGACACACTACAGCTTCCAGAAGGAGATGTTTTTTGGGGTGTGTGGAAGGGCAGAGGGCAGGTACAAATGGAAAGAGAGATGAGTAGGATTGGGGTACATAATATGAAATCCACAAAGAATCAATAAAAAGATAAATGCAATGAATGAGCAGCAGAGACCAATGTGCTGGTTTATGTATATTCTGATTGTAGAAATTACTGGTTCTTTTCTGTGTAGATAATAGAGAGATGGCTAGATGACGGTGTATTGTCTGTCTGCTAAATCCAAACAAGTCTTTTAAAACTATGATGAGGCAGATTTTTTGTTTTGTTTTGTTTTGTTTTTCCGAGACAGGGTTTCTTTGTGTAGCCTTGACTGTCCTGGACTTGCTTTGTAGACCAGGCTAGCCTCGAACTCAGAGCAATCTACCTGTCTCTGCCTCCCGAGTACTGGGATTAAAGGCATGCACCACCACATCCAGCAATAAGGTCGATTTAATGGTGAGAAACTAGGCTGGAAGTTTACAGCCAAGTTTGGTTTTAAGTTATAAGTGCAGTTATTAGAAGCACTAAATAAAGAGGCTATATCGATGGAGAAAACCTTGCGATAGGCATGGCCCCCGAGTTAAAGCTTGTGTGACTGGGGTTAGAGAGTGTGAAGTGGGCACTTCTCAAAACGCACAAACCCTACTGGCTGGTGGTTTGCTCCCATGAATAAAAGAGTACAGGGTCCTGGCCTCCACGGGCAGCAGACTTCCTGTTTCCAAACTATCATTGTGCTTATAGCTGCCAAAAATAAGTTACTTCAGCAAAGTCAAACAGCAGCAATTTTGTGGCGCATAACATTGATTTATGCTTACAATCAAAATGCTTTCCCCTTGATAATTTATGCTCAACAATTTAACATGATTATTTGTGCCACAGTTTTAAACATTTCTACTTTCCTGTCAGCCCCAGAATGCACATGCATGTGTGCGCTCTCTCTCTCTCTCTCTCTCTCTCTCTCTCTCTCTCTCTCTCTCTCTCTCTCTCACACACACACACACACACACACACACACACACACACACACACACTGCCAACAACAACATCAACAACACAACACTATCCTTTTAAGGCAAGGCTTTCAAAAATCAATGTCATAGCAGGCTCCTTTGTTTTTTGTTGTGACAAGACTGAATTTAAACAGCCTGGGAAGTCAAAACAACAGGAGAAATATCAATACATACTCACTTAATCAAGACACTCTGTTCCGCCATCCTTGTCTACCCTCAAATTATGTTCCCTCCTAAGTGTCATGTGACTATTGGCAGCTTGTAACTTCACCACAAATATTTGCAATCAGTGCCGGTCATCCAGAATGGAGGGTAGCTACAGCTTTCCTGACATCTTCTTTGCATCTGCATGAGATTTTTGTCACAACTGTTTTAAGAAAATGACTCCCCAGGCAGCCTCTAGCTCACTTGTTTGAATTCACAACCTTAGCGTGTCTTTCATCCAGCTAATCCTTTCTTCACGTCTCCCAATGGCACTGCAACAGAAATGTCATTCTCCACTGTTCTGCATAAATTTGTCTGAAAAGAAACCCTAATAAAAGATGAGTTAACCCAAATAAGTGCACACGGTACTGGCCCCATCAAACCCTGGGTGCACCACACAGCATCAGAAGCAAGCATCTGGTGAAGGCATTAAGAGATGGAGTCATGGGAAGAGTCTCTACTTGCGAAGGGACCGAATCTACTTGACCTTTTAAATGAACACTCGGCCGCTATTCATTCATGCCAGCATGCTCTGTTCTGTTTCCCCCAGAAAAGTAATTGGAATAGACTCGCCAACAGTCTCATTAGGCACATAAAATGTTCACTTTATCATATACAGAGATGATTCCTCTGGCCTGTGGATGCTAGGAGCTGTTTCCAGAGTAACAGCAGATAACACTTGGCCAGTCCTGTTCTGTCATTCATTGTCCCCCGGGATGAAGTGCCCAACCTGTCAGTTCCTGGGAGCATCTTACAGTCTTGGGAACAAATGAAATCCAGTTCTAGTCAGCACAGACCGAGGCTGGTGTTTAGCATGATGTCACGATTTGTAAGGACTTCCGGTCAGCAGCAGCGGTGTATTGTCTACACACAGGCTCCATCGGACGCCTGCAGGCGCAGGAAGCCTGCCCTGCTCTTATTCTAACTTTTCACTGGAGATAAGGTGAAGGGACAGGGTGAGTGACTGCCAACAGATGAGCTCGCATTTGAAGGCTGCCGCACTTGGCGAGGAATATGACTTTAGTGCTTCTTCCTGCTCCAGGTAAGAGAGGCCCACTGACTGCCTTCAAGGAAGCACAGGTATTTAAATTCTCAAGTCCCCAGGATATCTCCAGCAGTCTTCCTTTTGAAATAGGAAGGTTACCTTGGTGCTAGGAATTTTAGGAAGACATAGGAATTATGTATTAATTCTGCTTCCCATGTAGTTCTTCATCAAAATGAAATGTTACAACAGCTGGACTTGACATCCATTACCCCTTAAAGGGCACGCAATGGACTCTTTTAAGTCAGCACTTACAAATTTCTGGGTAAGGTATGGATTTTCATCATCAAACATATGACAGATGAACCAAAATTGAGCTCTTCCCCGTTGCATTTACTTCCCAACAATTTAAAATCCCCACAGCACAGAGAGGTAGGGCTGCCATCTTTGGGGAAAGTCAGCTTCAACTTGTCCAGTGACTGTGTGTTACAGAAGCCTGATCTAAAGCCGCCTATCAACCATCAGAGTAGCGGTTCCACCTGCAGGTCACCTTCAGTTAATTGATTCTATTTTTTAAAAAATCAGTGTTAACTCAAGTTCCCAACTATTTCTACACAATTGCGATTGGTACTCAGATGTCTGTCCTCCTTCAGTAATTATTTATTGAGTTCCTGCTAGCCTCGCAGCATTCTGTTGCATACTTTATATTCTAAAGCGTAGGCAGTTAGAATGCAGAAAAGTAAATATTAAAAAAAAATACACTGCACTTATATATACGCTCCTTAAGACCTAATGAAGGAGTTAATATCTATCATATAAACAGATAACTGTAGCTTGGGTTTTAGTAAAATTAGATATCATTAAAGAAATATAGGACTGGTGTTGGGGAGTTATGAAATAGGAAAAAACAAAACAAAACAAAACACCTGCCCTGCTTCAGAGATTTCATATGTAACTATGAATTCAGTTGTTCCGTGGAAACCAAGCATGCTGGCACACACCTATAAGCCCAACATCACAAGGCTGATGCAGGGGGCTTACTATGAATTCAAAGTCAGTCTCGGTTACAGAGGAATCACCAGACAAGCCTGGACTTTACAGTGAGACCCTGTATAAAAAAAAAAGGAAAAAGAAATGAAAGTGTCTTTTGGACTTATGAATGAGACTGGAAGGCAAAGAAGCAACTTCTTCCGGCAAAGTGGTCTCCACAGACACTGGCCTTCTGGTCTCCTAGTTACCATCTAGGTAGTAACCTTCGGGCTCCCCGACATCTCTCCTCGTGCGCAATCTTGTGGAGACGTTCATACTCACCCAAACTTTCCTCCTCTGCCAGAGCCCTCGGTAATCTGGCTCTTGCTCCCACCTTCCATTGAATGTGTTCTCAGAAAATGTCACTTACGAGCTCTTAAATGTCACATGTAATGGGCAATTTAAAATCTTAATCTGACTGGATTTCTTTGCTACTTGTGAAATAATTAATCACCCCTTCCTTCCTGAGTCCTCCATGACACCACGTTCCCTGGCTCTCCTTGTACCTTGGATGGTTCCTTCTTTGGCCCCGCCACGGGCTCAGCGTCTCCCATCTGCTCAGCAGAGGCTGCCATGCTGCAGGGTTCCGCCCTCCGCCCACTGCTTCTCTCACTCCACACGCTCCCTGGGGAAGCACAGTGCTTCTCGTCATCTTCATTACCGTCCATATTCCAACAAGCCCTGAATCTCTCTCTTCAGCCTTGGCCTCGTCCCGTGGGCTTCAGATCCACGTATCAGAGCCCCAAGTCACTATCCCACAGGCGACTAAAACTCAACATGGTGACAACTAAAATCACGGGGTTTTCTGCTAACCAAATCACTTCCTCTTGCATTTTCTGCCTCAATAAGAGTTTTCAGGCATTAATCACTGTCCGTTTCTCAAAAGTGATGCTTCCTTCCCAACACCCTTACAAGACCATCTCTCCGTACCTCATCACCTTGCCTAGCCTCTAGTCTTACCCATTCAAACTGACCTCCAGATATCTTCCAGATAGAACGCAGCCGACTTGATGAGTTGCAAATGCGGCCACCTTTCTATCTTCCTGCCTCCCCGTGCCCCCAACACACACACACACCTTGAAGGCTTTCACCAATCCACCAACAAGCTATTTCTCAAAAAGAAAATTCAGGCTCCTTAGCACGGAACATTCCCTTTACGCTCTGCCATTTGAGAAGTTCTTAAATAGCCACTTGGCAGCAATGTAGAACTCAGAACTGATTTCTGGTAGCAACAATGACACAAATGAACTGAAAGAATATGATTATTATAGTATCCTTTGTCTGACTTGATGTCTTCAGCACCACACAGAGCATGAGCAGGCAGAACAAATGAGCCCGGATTGGTATGACAGAATACGCGAGAGTTCGGGGGTATTGTCCAGACAGTCATTGAAATTTTAATGTATAGTTCATGTGGGAGTTCAAGCTTGAAAAGAAGACAAGCTGGTATGAAAAAAAAAATAGTGGAATCAAACTAATAACAGTGTTAAGTGAGATTTAATAATGCCACGGCAAAGAAAAACCGCAGTGAGGAGGCGGCACGTTTAACGGCACATTTGGGAAGGGAACTGTTTCAAGTAAACAGGATTGCAGCTGTGGCCGCCCGGAATGTGTAGTTAAAGCACAGGCCAAGTGCTAGGTGAAAGGGAGCCATGAACTTCTGAAGCTAGACAGCAAAGAAGCGCCACTCAGCACTGTAGTAATTCCATGAGACTAGAAATGCCAGGGTAAGCTTCGGCTCCTGCTAGGTAAAGAGATGTTAGAATTCAAGGACTATTCAAAGTTCCTATCCACCATGACTCAGCATGATGCATGGGACAGAGTGAACGCTCTACGTCATTTCATGGCTTGGGAATGCTTGGATGTGTGGAATTCTGGGAAATGCACTAGGATTAATACAGTTTGCCTGGTTCAACCTCCAGATATAAATAGCAAGAAATCATACTGGAGCCAGCTAATGGGTGATCTGTAATAGCAAGCTGTAGAACCAGGCTGCCTTGAGTATTCAGCTGGAAGACAAAGACTCTTTGGCACTTGAGAAAAGTGGACTATGTAATAGTCAACACTATAGCCACATTATCGGTTGATTCATTTAACCTGGAAGCATGGTATGATGCCATCTTCTGAATAATCAAAGAAAAAAGTTTTGCTTATAGCAGTAGGTCTATTCTGATAAGTGAATTGTTTTCCACTGCTAATTTTTAATCACTCCCTGCTCAAACAGATTCATAAACTATCTATAATATCATCTATGTCCCAATCCTAAGCTAGACATTTTTATAATTTATTTTGTTCCTTTGAGAAGATTAGCTCGATAAACTATAACATCAGGTTTCTAGACTGTGTTGACCAATGGGCATAAAATTTACATATCATAAGATCTCTTATGCACAGTGATTCAAAGCCACACACAAGATCATGTGAAGTTTATTTTGTTTGTATTTTTTCGTACAATTGTTTCCGTTCAAAGGAAAGGGTTACAGGTAGGCACAGGCATTAGCCTTCTGCAGTGGAACAAATGAGACTCAGAATGACCGAGGCCACTAGAAAAGCCCAAGTCAGGACCTTCCAGCTGCTCGTGCGAGGTCTTCTGCTGCCTCCATAATTTAGATGTAAACTTTACCAGCTCCAAAATGCGATCTCTGTACAACAGACAAGTGGAAAATTGACCATTCAGAGAAACACTGTGGAAGGGAAGCAGGCTGCTGGGTGAGTTCTATCATTTATTACCACGCTGGTCCTAAATTTTCACACCTAATTAATCAAGCTTGCTCTGTAATCACTTTTCTACATGTGGTGGTGGTGAGTTTTACAGCTGCAATTTTAATGAGCTGCTGTTTCTTTTGACATTTGGAAATCTAATCTGGAAAAAAAAATGATCCAATGACTTCTAAAGACTTTTCATATTATATGTTTAGCCATGTCTCTTTCCAGGGTCCCTGGAGCAAACAAGGGGCGGGGAGGGAGCCACACTTGCCGTGCAGCTCCAATTCATGCCAGTACATGGCAGGCAAATTTCTACTGATATCCTGAGCAGATGTGGCTGGCAGCCCAGAGCATTAATGAGAATTAATATTAGAGATTGCAAACACCTAGCAACTAAAACGGGAATTTGCAACTTGACTTCCAAGAAGATGATATTTAACAATGCAAAAGCTCACATACAATCCTGAATATTTGAAAGGCCATTCTATCCTAGGGAACTGAGAGCTATCCATGGTGGAGAGTGAAATATACTCCACACAGATAGGAAACAAGTATTGAATTATAAAAAATAAAAAATAAATTAAAAAAATAAAAATAAATAAAAAAACATGCCAGCTACTGAGAGAGAACTCACAGACGGAGCAATATTTCCACTCAGAAGAAACATTAATTAATATTCTATAGCCTATGTAATCTTTATAATTGCTTCCCTAAAGTTGGGCGTTTCGCCGAGAAAGGTGAGCCCTACAGGAAGCACACATGTCAAAATACATTAACCCTGAGTGCATGGCACATATGGATGAGGCCGAATTGGCCTCCTCCTTTCCACAGCAAAGCCCATCGGCACCCTAGGATTGAAAGCTGGCAGTCAATGCTCCAACAAGCTGTCCATTCTCAGGGATTTCTGATGCTCAAGTTGGAGGAGGCGATCTGGACACAGAGCAATTGGCTTTGCGTTCTGCAGCCGCCGCACCCTAACACACTGAATGAGATTAATAAACAACTGTTCCCTTCACAAATCCCAAAGTGTTCATAAGCTGCTCTCCCACAAGTGTGCTGATTTGGTACTTACTGAGCGGCACTCTTCTCTCCTGCCCTCAACTGTGCCTCTCCAATTAACTGGTAACTATTTGTATAGTCCACCCCGTCTTGCTTTCCTCTTTGTGGGCTTCGTTAGTTCATTGACAAGTGAAAAGAAAAGGAAAAAAAAAACACTCTCAGCTATAAAATCAAACAATCAATTTTGGTTTCTAGGAGGGAAAACATCAGTTCGGAGAAATTGAAGCTGAAGGGTCAGAATTTGCTAATGTCATTTCCAGCTCAGAGCTCATAAATATTCTGAAGTATGAGGAACTTTGCAAATAGACTGAAAACAAACTGAATCAAAGCACCAGTTTCTGCAGTCTGTGATATTTCAAAATGGCACTCCTGAAAAGCAAGGCTGGAAACACTACAAAAAGTGTCTTGTATTAAGGCTTAAGGCTACAGAGGCAGATGTCCACAACAAGTGCACAGGGACCCTTGGTGAGAAGTACCTGTGTCTGGCCTGTGTCCATCCTGTCTCTGATCTATCTGACTGTGGAGCTGGGGAAACTCCTCCCCAAAAAGGTGGACAGGAGGCTGTTGGACACAGCAAGGATGTGTCTTTCCTCTGTAGCCTATGTCTGCTTTGGTCTCTTTAAACTTTGTGTCGTGCACATACATATGTGCCTAGTTAAAAGCCTTTTTCTATCTATTTGGGGTTTTTAATCTATTTTTGGAAACATTTTATGCTTTGTGTGGTAAGGGTGTACTGGTAGCTGGGGGCACATGTGTGTATGTATGTGTGTCTGTGTGTGTGTATGTGTGTGTGTGTGTGTGTGTGTGTGGTGCATGTATATGAGAGTTCACATGCCTGTTCACATTTGTGTAAGCCAAAAAAGGATGCTCTATTTCTCGCAATCTTATTCTAATTCTTGCCCTCGCATCTTCAGAACTGACACACAAGCCTGAACTGCTAGCTCTTTACAAGGGTCTGGAGATACAAAATCAGGTCCTCACATTAGCCCTGCAAAGACTACCTACTGAGCCATCCCCTCAAGCCAAAAGCAAGACTTTGCACTCTCACCACAGAGCTTCTAACTCAGAAAGTATGCTGTTTTCCTCTGTCATTCTTTAGAATTGCATATTTCTCTCAATCGTACAGCTTTATGAAAACATAGTTAGAATCAAACTGTTTTTGTACAGTTAATTTATTTAAGTCAGAGTCTGGCTACGCAGCCAGAGCTGGCCTTGAACTCTCAATCCTACATCAGACTTCTGAGTGTTGAGATTATAAGTGTGTGCCATCATGTGCAGCTTTCAAAACTCTTTTAATAAGAGACCACTTCATGCGTTTCTAACTTTTCTTACTCAAAAGAGGCAGCCACAAAGTTCTAACATGAAATCATTCCTCTGGAGAAATTTTCCGTGAACTAAAGTTCCCCCCACCCCAAAGAAGCTGCCCCTTCACCTGAAACTCCTGCAAGGCTCATGAGTGCTTTGACCTTCAGAGATTGTGGGAGAGGGTGGAATGTTACAGGTCTGGAGTCCAATTACAACTTATCTTTAGCCCCTAAATAGCCATTCCTTCCCCACCTCTGTGTCTGACCAAACATCCTGCAGCTAACAGATAAAAATGTTTTGGAAGGTGCCAACCTAATAAAACTGTAGCCCCTACCAACCAAAAGGCTAAGGGGCATCGGATAGCACCCAAAGCCTATAGCTGAGATTTCTCAGCTTTGCTTTGACCATCTACTTACTGTTTCCACCAACGTATTTAAAAGCAACTTTATTTATGTTGTTCTTTGTTCTGCTACTATAAAAACCTCATCAAACTGTTACCATATTGCAACATGGAATTTGGAGTTTCTTCAATCTGTGTTCCCGGGCCATGGTCACTCCTATTTGGGTTCAGAGTAAACTACCTGTTTTCTGTTTTTGTAGGGAGATCTTATTTGTTACAACTCCCAACCTCATCCCAAAATCTCCTGTACTCTTGTGCCTATTTTATTGGCCTACCATTCCCAGGAACTCCTTCCCAGTACAATGAAGAGCATTTGCTCAACTATGTTCATAGCAGCTTTATTCATAATAGCCAGAATCTGGAAACAACCTAGATGTTCCTCAACTGAATAATGGATAAAGAAATTGTGGTACATTTACACAATGGAATACTACTCAGCTATTAAAAATGAGGAAATCTTGAAATCTGCAGGCAAGGGGATGGAACTAGAAATGGTCATCCTGAGTGAGAAAAACCAGACCCAGAAAGACACTCATGGTATATACTCACTCATAAGTGGATACTAGCCCAACAGAATATAGGATTACTACACTACAATACAGAGACTGATGCAGCAACCAAGGACCATGTATGATGTGGACCTAGACCCTCTGCTCAGCTGTAGTAGATAGACAGTACAGTCTCCTTGTGAGTCCCATGTACAGGGAGGAGGAACTGCTTCTGGCATGGACTCTGGCCTCCTCATGTTGATCACCTCCCCCTGGCGGGGCAGCCTTGCCAGGCCACAGAGGAAGAGGATACTGAACTGAGGCAGTTCAGATGAGGTCAGATGTTAGGGGAGGAGTGCTCCCCTTTCTGAGGACTAGAGGAGGGAGGGAGAGGATATAAGAGAGGGAGGGTGGGATCAGGAAGTGATGAGGGAGGGAGTACAATCAGGATGTAAAGTGAACAAATTTTTAAAAGTTAAAAAAAAAGAAATCTTGAAAGAAACAGATTTGTGTTGATTTGTGTTTCTAGCTCCAGATCTGCTCCAGAAGGCATTAGCTGGTCTCCAAGCAAGGGCTTCAAAACAACAGTGAGGCAAGCTCAGAGCGGCCATGTTCCAATGCTGGTCATGGTGGCCTCTGCATGCACTGGTGTGAAGGAGTTTCTCAGCCTCCTCCTTCATCAGCTTCTGGAGAACACAGGCTGTCCTCATTGTAACCACACCAGGAAATGACAAATTCCAACTGTAGTGACCAAAACCTAAAGGAGCCCAGAGAAGCTCTGAACTTCTGCTGTAACCCAGTGCCTTCAGGATAGCTAACGAGGCAAGGTGTCAAACCAGCCTGCGGAACAAGCTCTCTATGGCACCCAGTCCTGGATCCAGAACTCAGATGTGGAGGGAGAGTGTTCCCTTCTCAATAACCCAACTCGTATGACCCAAAGAAGACTCCCCTACCTAGGAAAAACACAGGAAGGAAAACTGCCAACAGCTCCAAGCCTCTCAGGCCCTTACCCTCTCTACCCTGTGCAGAGGACTGACGCCTCAGGATACCACACACACACACACACACACACACACACACACACACACACACACACACACACCACTGATCCTATCCCTCTCTGCATCTGTAATGCACTAAGCCTTTCTGAAAAGTTATGGGGCCTTGCTCACACTAGGCAAGTGCTCTACCACTGAGCTAAATCTCCAGAGCCCCCTTTTTATCTGTTAATTCTGAGACAAGTATTACTAGGCATCCAAGACTGACCTTCAACTTGACCTTGAATCCAGGATTTTCTTGCCTCAGCCTCTAAGAAACTGGGGCAGTTGTCCTGCACACGAACACCTGGTAGACAGGATAAGGATGGAGCTTTCTTGTACTCTGTGTATACGTCAGTCCCGTTAGCTTTTGTGTCATACACATACCTATATGACCCACTAGAAATAAATCTAGTCTTAACTACTTGGTGTTTCAGTTTATTATTTGGATTTTTTTTTTCAGAAAACCTATCCTCTGTCTCTGCAGTTCAAGCACAGCAATGGAGATACCTATTCCACACAATTGCAAGGAGCCAAAGCTTGAGCAACTCAGAAGCACAGTCCTCAAGCCAATGGGGACCACTGTGTTCAACTACGCTGTCATCACAAATGCCTGTCCACACTTCCTTTCCCCTCTAGGTCTCAATAGTCTTGTCTCTAAGATGATCAAAGTAATGGTGTCTAAAAGCCTGCTTATAGGCTGGAGAGATGGCTCAGAGGTTAAGAGCACTGGCTGCCCTTCCAGAGGTCCTGAGTTTAATTCTCAGCAACCACATGGTGGCTCACAACAGTCTATAATGAGATCTTATGCCCTCTTCTGGCGTTCAGATGTCAGGCAGGCAAAACATTCTATACATAATAAATACATAAATCTTAAAAAATAAAAGAATAGCTTGCTCATGGTGTGGTTTAACTACTGCAGTGCTAGCCAAGCACCTGGAGGGTCCTAAGATGTTGCCATCAGTATAATGAAGGACTCAATGGTCCTGATAGCTTCAATACTCACTCAGGCTTGCCTGCTTCCCGCCTTAGAAAGAATTAGGCAAAACCAAGGAGCACACGGGGAAGGGACTTTCTTTCTGGCTCTGGTGTCAGCTGTAAGAAGCATTTGCTACTTACCACCCTCCACCTGTTCTCTCCCCATCAGGCAATCCAAGGCTTTTTCAATTCAGTTCAAATGACAAGTCATTTGCCAAAGGCAAGGAATAAAGCAGCTGACAGGGGCTGAGCGGAAAGCTAGAATCCTGAACAGCCATTTCCAGGTGGCCGTGCTACCACCGGGGTCCAAAGCATCCTTTCCATTTTCACAAAAGCCCCAGTTCCTCTATGGGAGGAAGGAGGTGCTTCACGTCATGCTAATGGACCACTAATTCCTTTCCAGGTGAAGAGGAGAGCCCCACAGAGCTGCCTCATTTGCCTTGTCTGGAGGGTCATTAGAATGAAGGGTGGTAGGCTCTTGAGACAGAGCTGGTGGCGACAGCTGCCGGCTGCTGGGAGGGGAAGGGGAGTTGGCAAGGGAGTCTGGAGCAAGACTGATGATGCCAATGTTTTACAGACACTGTTCGTGTATGGACCAGACTCGGGCATGGGATCAGCCAGACCTTCATGCAGCTCCCAAATAACCTTGGCTAGCTACCTCTTGGAGAAAATGTCTTTGTGAGAAGACGAAGCAGGCAAGGCAGAAATGTTTCCATAATCCTGGCAAGGAGGAACCTTTCTGTTCTTGGCACATTTTATACTTATTGCTTTTATTCACATAGCCCATTAGCATGAGCATTTTGCTTATCATTAACCTTTTTTAAAAACATAAGAACATAGTATTTTAATATTTCATCTACTGGCTATTTCGGAGATGACACCACACCATGCCTTTTACCTAACTCTATCTGTTTGTACTTGAGATGTTTTAAACATCATTGAATATAAATTCTGCACACACCTTGGTTTTTTTTCCTAGGCTACATCTTCAAAAGTAGATTCCACAATATAGCACATTAGACCATTTTGAGTCCTAGCCTTTGCTTCACAAAAGACAGTGAGCCCTAGTTCCCACAGCTCATAGAAACAGAGCTTTTGCATGTCCACAATACCACTACTGTTTAACCTTAAAAAACTCTATAGTTTTTGCCACTCTGCAAAGTGGTGCCAAATACGTACCTCTCTAGGCTATTGAGAAAAATTAAGCCAATTGAAAGAGAAATCTCACAGGACAAAATTTAGTGTCATATTTTGCACTTTAAAAATACATTAGAAAAATCAGAAAAGAGAGGGATAAAAACCTTTTACCTTTGAAGTGTCCAATACAGCCACTGCCACAGCATAAACCACAAGAAAGACAAGAGCCCACATAGTCAGCAGGACCTTCCTCTCCCCTCACATTAGGACAATCCTTAATGTAGACTCATAAAATAGCTGCACTGAGGGCTTACCTGTGTCCCCATTTTGATTTCTTTATTCTCTTTAACTATAATTTTAGGCAGTGTCTTATTTTATTATAATTGTTTAATTCTGCATTTTATTTTTTGTTCCCCTTAATATACTCATACTATTTACACATTTTTCATTATTGGACAGTACTTTTTCTTCCTTTCTTACATTTTTCTAAATTTTTGAACATTTTTATTATTGGGAGATCGTTTGGGGTTTGGGGTTTCTCGTATTCTAATCTCTTGCTCTAGGCCAGTGGTTCTCAATCTGTGGGCCATGGCTCCTTTGGCAGTCGCATATCAGATGTTTGCAGTATGATTCATAATGTAGCAAAATTAGAGTTATGAAGTAGTGACAGAATAATTTTATGGTTGGGAGTCACAGCATAAGGGGATGGATTAAAGGGTCCCAGCAATAGGAAGAATAAGAAGCACTGGTCTGGTTTCTTCCCCTTCATAACATCCTTCTATTCTTCCGCTTTCTTCTATTTAACCCTGCTTCTCTTCTTCCTACATTCCCCACTCCCTCCTTCATCTCACTCATTCCACACTTAGCCTAGATAATGTTTAAGCTCCGGTACATTCTATAGCAGTTTTGTCATTTTCAGTAGTATGATTATTGCTAATATGGGTGGGCTGAAGTTGATTTTTTTTAATTGTATTTCCATTTCTTGCAGTTGATGCTGTCATTAATGCAGTTTTTGTTTGTTTGTTTAATCCTCACAGAAGTGGAGTTGGAGGTTGAGGCTTCAAATGTAGGCTGTTCAGTGAGAAGGTATCCCCCCTCCAAACAACAGATGCACAAAGCTCAAGACAGACACAGAGGAAACCCACAAAGCCCCATGTCTTCCACACAATCATAACTGCTCAACGCATCAACTCTGAAGTAGGTAAAATGCCCAGTGAAGACTTCAGATGTTTACAGGTAGAAATGATCAATGATTTGAGGGAGGATACAAACCATCAGGTGAACTCAGTCAGGCCCAAGAGGAAAGTCTGTAACACAGAAGAAAACATCAGCGAAACATATGGGGAAAATAAGTGATATTGATGAACATATAGAATAAAAAGAAAAAGTCAACAAGGAAGTTGAGGGCTTTGTAAAAAAGAAAAAGAAAAAGAAAAAGAAATGCTTAAGGATGCAGCCCCAAGTAGGCTGCCCATGGTCCCTGGAGGGCCCTGGACCAAAGCACATACCAGTGCTACTAATCGGATTGGGGTGGGGGGTGGAGGGTAGGGTGGACTAGGGTTGGGAGGAATGCATATAGTGTGAAAGAAGTAGCAGGAGGTGTTTCCAGGCATTGGAAGGGACAGTTTGAGAGTGGATTGGACCAGACATATTGTGTACTTATATGAAATTCTAAAACAATAAATAAAAGTATGCTTTTAAATTTTTTGAATCAAATAATGAATCAAATTTAAAAGCACAATGTAAAGCATGGTCAATACACTCCATCTGGCAGGGAAAATAAAAAAGAATATAGAGGGCAGAGTTGATAAATTATTATATTCAAGCATCAATAAGTCAGAAAGAAAAATGAAGTTTGCCAAAAGAACTTACAAGGACTCTTAGATATGATTGAGAAACAAAACCTAAGATGCCACAGTACAGAAAACGCTGAGATAAACACTGAAAGAATCAAAAATATATTCAATAAAGTGATAGTAGAAAAAAATTTCAAATCTAGAAAAGGAAATAGACATTTAAACACAAGAAGCATTTATAACTCCCAACAGACACAACTAAAGAAAGACCACTGACATATTATAGTCAAGGTGTCAAAAATACAAAACAAAATCATTAAAATCTTCCAAGAAAAAAAATGCCAACTCATCTAAAAAGGCAGCAACAACAGAGTTATATAGATCACACATCAGCAAACCCCGAAGCCAGCAAAAGATGAAGTGATATATTTCAATACTTGAAAGTAAACAACTGCCAAACAAGAAAGACTGCTTAACAAACAAAGTTATCTTTTAAAATTGGCAGAGAAATAATGCTGTTTTCAGATAAGCACAAACAAAGGCAATTCTTGACCACCATGCCTGCACAGGACTACAGAGAAGGTGGACGGTCTCAAACGGGATAACCCAAGAAAAGATCATTTTCATGGGCGAAACACAATCAAAGGACACCTGAAAGGGAATCCAACATGGCCAAAACAGTAAACCAAACAGGGCTGAGAGTAAATAAAAAAAACAATAATCCAATCAAACAGAAAAACAGCCAACAAAATTATAATAATTATCTCTTAATAGCAATCTTAAGTATAAATAGCTTAACTTCACCAATGAAGAAATCCAGACTAGCTGACTCAATGAAAAAGCTCAATCCAGCTACCTGTTATTTCTGAGAAACACACATCATCACTGGTAAAAAAAAAAAAAAACTCACAGACTAAGAGCCAAAGGATGAAAAATAAACCATCAGGTTAATAGAAGGTATCTTAATCCAGGCCTCTATTGCTATGATGAAACACCATATTCAAAAGCAACTTGGGGAGAAAAGGGTTTGTTTTGTTTATACTTTCACATCACAGTTTATCATCAAAGGATATCAGGGTGGAAACTCAAACAGGGCAGGGACTGGACCCAGAAGATGATGCAGAAGCAGTGCACCTGTGCTACTTATTGGCTTGGTCCCCAATATTTGCCCAGCCTGCTTTCTTAAAGCACTCAGGATAACCACCACAGAGGAGGCTCCACACAATAGGCTGGGCCTTCACCACTGATTCATCACTGATTAAGAAAATGTCCTACAGTTGTATCTTTTTTTTTCTATTCCACTTTCTATTTTGTTTCTTTTTAAAACATATACATGTATGTTATTACACATAAATAAGAGAAACTACACACATCAGGGAGAATGGCAAAACAGTCAGGAATCATACAAATGTTGCATTCATAGTGTTTTGGCTATTTGTATTTGGCAAACTTGAAATAAACATCTTTCTTATCTTGTTGAGCCTAAAATTCTGAATGAAAATCAATATCTATCATATCTCATCATTATCAACTTAAAACATCTATCTAGATCTAAAAACATCTTAACCCGTAACCAACTAACCATAATTGTAAGACTAAACTATCTGGTCTTCAACCCCATCAGAGACTTGAGAAGGAATAAAAGTAATTTCCTGAGTGAATCAGAAGTGCAGGTTAGCAGCTTCCAAAATGGAAAAAAAATGACAGAGGCAGTTCACTGCCTGAACAGTCACCCAAAACTCTCTATAACATTGAAGCATCATCTTCAGCCTTCTATCCCAATATATCTGACAGATTTATTTGCAAGACAGAAATTTTGAGGACTTGCTTACCCTGTCGTGGCAGAGTTTGGCCATCAACACTACCTCTATCAAAGCTTACCCATTTTTAGGCAGAATTCTGTCCATGGGAAAAAAAATAGAGGACATTTTGCTCAGTGGCTTGTCTGCCACATTTGAAGCATCTCCATAAGGATGTTCTTTGATGCTCATCATCTTCTTTGAGGTAGGCTGGGTGTTGCCAGGAGTTAACTTGTCTGTTGTTAAAAAATCTTTAGAATAATAAAAAATCTTTAAATGCCATATTCTATAGGTCTCCGAGGCTTTTGAAGATCTTATTTAACTATTTTACCTTATATATCTATAGAATCATATCTATCTGTTAGACCTAGGATATATATTCTTGTGATAAATTAGACAGGTATTTGACATGAGCATGATTTGTTCAACTAAAAATTAGCTTGTATTATTTAATTATCCCAAATAATCTCAGCACCACTTTTAAGGTATTGGAAGTAAACCTTGTATTATTATTGAGATGGATGGGTGTAATACCTCACACTAGAGTAGAAATAGATAGATAGATAGATAGATAGATAGATAGATAGATAGATAGATATAGATATAGATATAGATATCTACTGTGTGTGAAGAATAATATTAGATTTAAATTCTATACCAATGTATCATAATTACACTTATTTTGCTTCAATATACAAAATTCTATACCAATGAATTAAAAATAATCTTCTTTGTGAGTAACAATTAAGGCCATAAGTTGAGGAGTAGATTCAATAATCTACCTTTTGTTCTATCATCCCTCTATATTTCTATATTCCTCTTTCTTTCTTTTCAGCTATCTCCTTAACCACAAAAGAAAGATAAAGGAAAAGAGAGCTATCTCTGAGTCCAACCTAGCTTTCTCTCTGTATAAGACCAGTAATAACTTATAACCAATTCCTGATGAAAATAAGCATCTGTAGGCCAAGAAAGCAAACAGAAACCTACCCACCCCACTTAGAGGAAATGGGATGTGATTCTCTTAAGGTTTCTTCATGCTGATTCTGGGGCAAATAATACCTTTGAAGGGGCCCACATAAAATTGGGGAAAATGGTTAAGCAAGCCAGGGATAGCATTTGCGGTCCATTTTCTAAATGTTGAGAAATTCTAGGCTTAAGAGGAGTCCCTACAGCTGGATCTTATGGAAGCATTTTCTCAACTGATGTTGCCTCTTGTCAGATTACACTTGATTGTGTCAAGTTACATAAAAACTAGCCAGCACAGAAGCCAAAACCAGCTGGAGCTGGCACAGCTATTCTGATATTTGATAACATAGACTTCAAACCTAAATTAGTCAGATGAGATAAAGCAAGCTGCTACATATTAATAAAGGGAACAAATCTCCAAGGAGATATAATAATTGTAAACATTATTACCAAATGTAAGGCTTCCAATTTCATAACACAAGCACTAATGTATGTGAAAAGTCAAATAGATTCTAATGCAATAACAGTCAGTGATTTTAATGCCCACTGTCCTCTCTAGATAGTCATACAAATTAAAAATCAACAAAGAAATCTCAAATTATACAGTATCAAAGAATGACTTAGTTATTTTTCTATTGCTGTGCTAAGATACTGCTACCAAAGCGATTTATAGAAGAATCAGTTTACTGGGGATTTACAGTTTCAAAGCGTGAGTCTATTGTGGTGGGGAACTTAGCAGCAGGCAGGCAGCAACTGAAAGCTTGCATCTTGAGACACAACCATAAGGCAGAGAGGACAACTGAGCATGCCATGTTGAAACCCCAAAGCCCACCCCCAGTAACACACCTCCTCCGACAAGGCCACACCTCCTAATCCTTTCCAAACAATTCCACTGACCAGGTACCAAGTATTCAAATACGTGAGCCTATTGGTAGTCATTCACAAATCAAAATACCATATAGGACAAAAGAACTTACCAGATATGTATAAAAGAATTTTATCCAATAAGAAAATAATACCCAGTCTTCTCAGTAGTGCATGGAACATTCTTCAAAGCTAGGAATCAAATCATACCAAATGTAAAGGAATCAAATCATACCAAATGTAAAGAAAAAATAATAATTTTGTCTTTTGTCATAGTGCAATAAAATTAGAGGTAATTTAAAAGGAAATCTGAAAAAAACTGCATAAATTTATGAAGCTTGGACAATACACTCTTAAATAATCAGTGGGTCACTAAAGAAGTAATAGAAGAAATTTTAAAATGACTAGAATCAAAGGAACATGAAAGTACAGCCTACAAGAATCTTTAGGGTACAACTAAGACAGTTATAAAAGAAAAGTTTCTAGCTGTAAAGAGTATACAAAAAATTCAGAAAAAGTTCCATGTAAATATCATAGAAAATATCATAGAAATATCATAGTAAATATCATAGAAAAACAAACATAAAAGGAGTGTATGGCAATAAGTAATAAAGACCATAGTTGAAATTCAGGAAATGGAGACTAAAAAGACATATATAAAATCAATCAAACTAGTTGTAAAAAAACAAACAAACAAAAAACAAGATTGGGACACTCAGAGGAAGGATAGCAGGATACCAATAAGAGACTTGATACCCTATGAGCATATACAGGGGGAGGAAGTCCCCCTCAGTCACAGTCATAGGGGAGAGGAATAAGGGGAAAATGGGAGGGAGGGAAGAATGGGAGGATACAAGGGATGGGATAACCATTGAGATGTAACAAGAATAAATTAATAAAAAAATAAAAAAATAAAAAAACAAGATTGGCACAGATTAGTCAAACTAACCCACCGAAGAGAGGACTCTCCTTAATAAAATCGGAGATGAAAGGGAGAGGTTCCCAGTGAAGTCCAGATGATCACTGAAAGCATATCTTAAAAAGTAAACCTAGAAAATCTAGGAAAAAAATGAATAAATTCCTAGACACATGTGATCTGCCAAATTGAATTAAAAGGATACAAAGTGGATCCAAACCTATCCACAGAATTAAAGCAGAAATAACAACTGTCCCCTCATCCGACTAAAAACCAGGACTAGATGGATTCACTGCCAAAACTGTGCAAAACTTTCGAAGAACTAATTCTAATACTCTTCAAACAGAACAAGAAGGAGTCCTGTCAAATCCTTGCTGCAAAGCCAGCATTACCCCATGTCCTGGGGTTACTAGTACTGTGATAAAACACTGTAACCAAAAGCAAGTTGGGAAGAAAAGGGCTTATCTGCTTATATATTCTGAATCATAGTCCACTGAGGGCAAACAAGGCGGGGACTCAAACAGCACAGGAACTCGCAGGCAGGAGCTGATGCAGCAGACACAGAGGGGTACTGCTTATTGGCTTTCTCTTTATGGCTTACTCGGTCTGCTTTTTTATAGAACCCAGAACCACAAACCCAGGGGTTATCTCCACCCACAATGGGCTGGGCCCTCTCACACCAATCACTAATTAAGAAAATGCCCTACAGGCTTGCCTACAGCCTGATCTCCTGGAGATATTGTTTTTTCAGTTGAAGTTCTCTAGTCTTAGATGATTCTAGCATGAGCAAGTTGTCATAAAACTAGTCAACACACCTTGATACCAGCATTAGATGACGAAATATCAAAATGGCCTTTTCCTCACTTACCAGGAGATTGGGACAGAGGTGTGGACATCCTAGTGGGACTCTAGGTAAGAGGAATAGAGGGATCCACAGGTTCTTAGAAAGCTACAAGAAGAACATCGTGATGGGAGGATCGGGGCCCAGGGGGTGTCTGCTCAAACTATTGCACTAACCAAGGACAATACAAGTAGTAAACATCGAACCCCTACTCTGATCTACCCAATGGACAGGACATCCTCCACAGTTATGTGGAGAGCAGGGACTGACTCTGACATGAGCCCTGGTGCCCCATATTTGACGACCTTCCCTTGGTGGGGAGTCCTGGTGGCCCTCAAAGAAAGAATAGGCAGGCTACCAAGATGAGACTTGTTAGTCTGTGACCATAAAGTGGGGGAGGAGATCCCCCTAGGACATGGACCTAAGGGAGGGTAATAGGGTGGGGGTGGGAGGGTAGGAGGAATGGAAAGATATGAGTGATGGGAGAACAATTGAGTTGTAATTTGAATAAATTAATTTTTAAAAAGAGAAAAAATTTTAAATGACCTTTTCGCCCCCCTGTGGACACAGACAAAAATTTTCAATAAAATTCTGACAAACTAAACTTGACAACTCAATAGGAAGATCAGAGAGCACAGTCAAGTTTGTTTTAGTCTAGGGATACAAGGTTGGTTCAGTAATACAATACATTAATACATTTAAGGACAAAAATCACACATCATCTCAATTGATGCAGAACAGCCCTTACACAAAGCTTAACATCCCTTCATGGTCTTGAAGAAACCAGGAATTAAAGAGATATACCTCAATATAATGAAGACAATACACCATAAACTGACAGCCAAATGGGAAGAAAAACAACTGAGAAATTTTCTTCTAAATGCAAGTCTTGGGTACCTATTCTTCCATTCTTATTTAATATAGTACTTAAAAACTTAGCAAGAGCAATAAGGCAAGACAAAGAAATAAAGGGGATAGAAACAGGAAAATAAGTTATATTATTCCAATTCACAGGCGACATGATCCTATACTCAAAATATTCCCAAAGATTCTATCCCCGAAAAGACTTTTTACCCATGATGAGCATTTTTAGTAAAATAGCAGGGTATAAAATCAATATACAAAAAGAAGCTTAGTCAGGATGACTGTGAATTCAAGACCAGCCTGGGCCTCGTAGTAAGTTTGAGGCTAGCCTGTATAACATAGGAAGATTCTGTCACAAAGGAACAAAAGTTCCTGTACAATTTTTTCCTTTTTAAATTTTAATTTATTATAATTTATACAGATTACATCCTCCTTGTTATCCTTTCTCTTGTATCTTCCCATTCCCACTCTCCCTCCCTCTTCAGACCTATTCCCCTCCCCTAGACCTCTGACAGAAGGAGAACTCCTCCCCCACCTTACGACCACAGCCGATGAGGTCTCATCCAGATAGTCTGCTTCCTGTAGAATTTTTTTTTACCCTATTATGGGTATATGTGGCATGTGTATGTGCATATGTATGTATTTGTGTGCTGGTGTGAGTTCAGGCATGCTACACTGTGTATGTAAAGGTCAGAGGGCAACCTCAGCAGTCAGTCTTCATCGCCCACCTGTGCAAGGCAAAGTTGCTTCTCTTCTACTGCATATGGCAGGCTAGATGACCCACGAACTTCCAGAGATCCCTGTATCCTTGCCTCCCCTCTCCTCTCAAGAGCACAGGGTTAGGAATTCGTGCCCTCCTACACCCAACACCCTGCTAGGGTTTCAAACTCAGGTCCTCGGGGTGCAGGACAAACAACTTACTGAGTCATCGCCCCAGTCCACTATAGAATTTTTAATGAAATCTTTAAGATGCTTGGAAAAAAATCACGATAGACGATACGTTATTGAAACAAACTTTAGTGACACACACCTGTTATCACAGTATTTAGGAACTGTTTTAAGCAGAGAGGTAGGTTGAGCTGGGCTACATAATAAGGACTACTCTCAAAGAATGTGCACAGGTGCACGTGTGTGTGTGTGTGTGTGTGTGTGTGTGTGTGTGTGTGTGTGCAGGCGTGTTCATGTACATATGTGTGCATGTGCGTAAAGGAGTAAGTGCGCATTTGCTTGACAGGACATAAAAATATTTTAAAAGCTAAAATAGTATTAAAATACGAATTTATTTGTCTCCTTACTTTCCATCACATTTAGTTTGTCCAACAATTGAGACACAGCTATAGGCTGCCTTTAAATCTATTGCCACAGAGAGCTATAAGGACATGCACTTTCATTAACATGGGCAATTGTTCCTCTAAAATTCACACCTAGACATACTACACACGTGCCAGAATGGTTTCGCCGGACAGTCCCGTTACAGTTCGTGATTTTTTCCCATTTTTTACATCAGGAAGTGGATTTTAGTATTATATAACTTTAACTTTTTTGGTAATCCAATATGCAATTCGTTGTTTTCATTTCCATTTCCCTAATTATGTGTTCCAAAGATTGATAGTCTCTTTATTCAGATTGTTAGCTATTTGGGTTTCCCCTTCTGTGAATTACTATTAATATCCTTTGCTCATTTTTCTAGTAGATTCTCTAATATTTTCTCTCAATGACTTGTAAAAATTCCTTCCTTGTGTGTATTATATATTAATCTCTTGTCAATTCCTCTTTTATTTTGCAAATATCTTTTATCAATCTGTTACCCATCTGTCAAATTTGTCTATAGTTTCCTTCATTAATCAAAAATACTTAATTTTTATGTGACCAAAGGTTTAGGTATCTTACACTAGATATCAAAAGAAATGTCCATAGAGAGAAGGTGACAAATACAGATGTTCTTTCACTTACAGTGGAGGTACACCCCAATGAGCCCCTCATATTGGAAAGATCTTAAGTCAATGATGCTTTGAAACTGCTGGTGCAGTGATCCATGAGGTGAAAGGCTGTTTCTACTACATCTTCTCTCCCATGATGCTCTGCCTCAGCACGGACCAACAGCAGTGGAGCTAAGTAACCAAGGACTGAAAGCAGTAAGTAGTAAGTTAAAAAGAGCGTGAAATGGCTGCCTTATGGGGGAAGTGGTGGGCTTTGTCACAGTTCAACCAAGTTTTCCAACTTTTCATTTTATCAATAGATGTAAGAGTGATTCCCAATGGCATTTAAAAAATCACTTGCCCAGTTAGTCAAATGTTGTTTGAGACCTGGTGCCACTCAGAGGAAGGATAGCTGGTTACCAAGAAGAGACTTGATACCCTAGAGCATATACAGGGGGAGGTAATCCCCCTCAGGAACAGTCATAGAAGAGGGGAATAAGGGGAAAATGGAAGGGAGGGAGGAATGGGAGGATACAAGGGATGGGATAACCATTGAGATGTAACAAGAATAAATAAATAAATAAATAAATAAATAAATAAATAAAAAGAAAATCCCAATAGTTTTTTTAAATACATTTTTATTAATTTATACATATTACATCTCAGTTGTTAGCCCATCCCATGTATCCTCCCATTCCTCCCTTCCTCCCACTTCCCCCCTACTCCCCTCCCCTCCCCTAAGTCTGTGTCTGAGGGGGACCTCCTCCCCCTGAATATGCTCATACGGTATCAAGTCTCTCCTTGGTGACCTATTATCTTTCCTCTGAGTGCCACCAGGCATCTCCGTCCAAGGGACATGTTCAAATATGGGGCACCAGAGTTTGTGTGAAAGATAGATCTCCTTCTCCACTCAACAGTGGAGAATGTTCATCGGCTAGTCCGGGTAGGGGTTCAAGGTTTTTACTGCCTATTTTTTCCTTGGCTGTTGCCACAGTTTGCGGAGGGCCCCAGGGCCCAGACTCGCCTGTAGTTTTCCAGGACCCACTGGATCCTTCCATTTCCTCTTTCTCCCAGGCTTCTCACACCTAAAGTTTCAATAGGATGTCCTCCCCTCTTACCCACTATTCTGGTAGGTACAGTTTTTCATGGGGACGTACACCTTGGACTAGTGTCTCGATATAAGTGAGTATATACCATTTAGCTCTTTTTGCTTCTGTGTGAACTCACTCATTATGACAATTTCTAGTTCAATCCATTTGTCCACAAATTTTGGAAATTCCTTGTTTTTAATAGCTGAGTAGTATTCCATAGTGTAAATGTACCACAGTTTCTTTATCCATTCTTCTATAGAGGGACACGTAGGTTGTTTCCAAGTTCTGGCTATTATGAATAAGGCAGCTATGAACATGGTTGAGCATATGTCCCTGTTGTGTAGTAGTACATCCTCTGGGTATATTCCAAGGAGTGGAATAGCTGGGTCTTGAGGAAGCCCTATTCCCATTTTTCTGAGAAAGCACCAGATAGCTTTCCAAAGTGGTTGTACTAGTTTGCATTCCCACCAGCAATGCAGGAGTGTTCCTCTTTCTCTACACCCTCGCCAGCATGAGGTGTCAGTTGAGTTATTGATCTTAGCCATTCTGATGGGTGTAAGATGGAATCTCAGTGTCGTTTTGATTTGCATTTCTCTGATGACTAAGGAGGTTGAGCATTTCTTTAAGTGTTTCTCAGCCATTTGATATTCCTCTGTTGAGAATTCTCTGTTTAGCTCTGCGCCCCATTTCTCTATTGGGTTATTTGGTTTGGTGGTGTTTAATTTCTTAAGTTCTTTATATATTTTGGATATTAGACCTTTGTCAGATGAAGAGTCGGTGAAGATCTTTTCCCAGTCTGTAGGCTGTCGCTTTGTTCTCTTGACAGTGTCACCTGCCTTACAGAAGCTTCTCAGCCTCATGAGGTCCCATTTATTAATTGTTGATGTTAAGGCTTGGGCTGTTGGTGTTCTGTTCAGGAAGTTGTCTCCTGTGCCTATGAGTTCCAGACTCTTCCCCACTTTTTCCTCTAATTGGGTTAATGTCTGTGGTTTTAGGTTGAGGTCTTTAATCCACTTGGACTTGAGTTTTGTGCATGGTGACAAATATGGGTCTAATTTCATTTTTCTACATGTAGACATCCAGTTAGACCAGCACCATTTGTTGAAGTTGCTGTCGTTTTTCCATTGAATGGATTTGGCTTCTTTGTCAAAAATCAGGTAAGCAAATGTGTGTGGATTCATCTCTGGGTCTTCAGTTCGATTCCATTGATCCACTAGCCTATTGCTGTGCCAGTACCATGCTGTTTTAATTACTGTTGCTCTATAGTACAACTTGAGATCAGGTATGGAGATTCCTCCAGCGGATCTTTTATTGTATAGGATTGATTTTGCTATTCTGGGCTTTTTGTTTCTCCATATGAAGTTGAGAATTGTTCTTTCAATATCTTCAAAATATTTAGTAGGTATTCTGATAGGAAAATCCCAATAGTTTTAGTTTGCCAATAAAGACTCAAAAGCTAGGTGCTGTGGAGAAAACCTGTTAGCTCAGAGAGGCAGAAAAAGCTACCAGCTGATCTTCCTATTCAAGCTCAAGTCTCAATGGAAAATGTCCAAAAGGCTCTCAAGCTCAGAGAGACCAGGAAGAAATGGCCCAAAACTCCAAAGCCAAAGTCTTGCTAGATCAAAGGCCAAAAGGCCAAAGGCCAAAAATCTGGAAAGCTCAAAAGCTAAAGAGCTAAAATCCCAAGACTAAAGCCCAAGAACTAAAAGTGCCAAAGGCCCCTTCTACTTCTACCCGATGTCTTAAACACCCCTCAACTCAAAGTCCCTCCTACTCTTTAATCCCTGTCAGCTGGTATCTTGCTCCAGGGTTAATTTTATTAAATCCTGTGTACAGAAAACTTTTGGATTAAAGGTGTGTGTTAGGGCTCAACTGCTCCAAACAAAAGACAGGTTTTTACAGTTCACAATCTCAGATCACAATGGGAGCAAATATCCTGCAACAGTCAAAGGAAGTGATATTCAGTCTAGAGCTAACTACTTATTTAGTCTCTGGTTCTCTAGTGAAATCAGTGAAAATATTAGAAAGGGGTGGTCTGTGGGGACTTTCTAAGAAAGAGAAGAATGATTTGCAGATGCCCCACCCCCACCCCCTGATGCCACACCAAGTACAGCTTGTGTGCCGAAGTGGAGCACAGTACTCAATGGCAGCAAATGTCCTAAAGACAAGGGCTAAGGATGCTTCTGACAGTTGTGAGACTACCCAGGTTTTGTAGGATGGTGTTGATGTGATTCTGTGCTTCCTCAACATGTACCTAAAGATGCTGGGAAAAGACAACCAGGAAAGAACAGAATAAAGGCAGACAGAGACCCAGCCATCACAGGTAAGTGTGTATAGGAGGTGATTAGCTTTGCAGACTCATATAATCAACGTTTCAGGTAGCCTGTCCACTCCCTTTCAATGGCAACAAAATGCCAAAAAGGAAGCAGATATGTTTTCTTGTTCAGTTTCCAACTTTCAAAAAGGTTGTAATTTAAGAGGACCATGAACTAAAATAGAGCAGAGGTCACAGTATCCTCAATCATCCTTCTGGCCTTAGCTAATCTTCAGCATAACTCTGTCCAGTGGGTCCTACCCATCATGAGGATAGATACCTGTCTTGCCATTAGTGGAGCCACCTACTGAAAAAGTGTCATTGACACTGCCAAAGAGGCCATCATAAGTCATGATAGAACCCTGATCACTTACATAGACACAGCTTCTGCCTGAGGCAGGAGACAGGCTCCATTGGTGGATACCTCTCAAAAAGTCTAGGTAGGATCCAGGAAAGCATGTGTTTCCCCAGAGAGTGGAAACTGGACCCTCGGTGATATATAAAGTGTGACAGAATGACCAGCACTTGGCTTTTGAAACTTAAGAGGAAATAAAATATGCTCCAATTCCCTTGTGGACCTGTAATGATCCTCTAAGGCAGAGTTCTTATCTGAGCCTCGTTCCTCTACATAACATAACCTCTATTTGGGAATATATACATTGTCCATAAGAAATTACCCAAGGTTAAATGACCAGGATGAAAAGGAACAGAAATCCACTCTCAAACAAAAGAATTCTCCTAAAGGATTCAACTCCATCACTGTCTTAAGACACCTCAGCAGTGAACACCTCCTGCAATGGCTGTTTTGCCCCTTAATGAAGCCAACCCAGAGTCTGAGTCTCAGAAACATCACTCAAGCCTGTAAGCAAACCTGGTGACATCCTAGCAGCCCCAACTAATCTAAGAGTCAAATGTAAACATGAAATCCATTGTTCAAAACGGGACTTCTTTCTCTCAGTATAATCGATGGCAATGTGACAGGACTTCTTGTATCATTCAGAAACATCTGGTACACACCTAAAAGAATGCTTGAAATCCAGAACAACACCCAGGGGAATACCAAGAGATCTCTGTCCCTTTCTTTCTCTTTCCCTCCCTCCCTCCCTCTTTCTCAGATTGAAAATTGTACAGTCACTTGGGTAGGGTGTGTGTGTGTGTGTGTGTATGTGTGTGTGTGTGTGTGTATGTGTGTGTTTTACAAAACTAGACACACATACATTACCATATAATCCAGACATTAAACTCTTTAGGTCTCTCCCCTCACTCCCCCTGTGTGTGTCCGTGTACATGGACAGATGACAGAGGAAAATATCATGTGTTATGCTCTATCATTCTCTGCCTTATTTTCTCTACATAGGGTGTCTTGATATGAACTCATGCCTTCATGTTTATATAGCAAGGACCTTTACCTACTAAACCGTCTCCTCAGCTGCCTATTTGAGTTGTTATTTTTTAACAGAATTTAAAATTGTATGTGGTTATTTATGCAAGCTTTATTCATACTTGCCCAAATTCAGAGACAACCAAGATGTCCCCTAATGGAGAAATGAATGTACAGCCTTGGTATATCCAGAAAATGAAGTATATTATTCAGCATTAAAAGGAAATAAGCTGCTGAGTGGTAGTAGCATGCCTTTAATCCAGTACTTGGATAGGTAAAGGCAGGCAGATCTCTATGAGTTCGAGGCCAGCCTGGTATACAGAGAAAATTCCAGAACAGCCATGGCTTCACAGAGAAACACTATCTCTAAAAACCTAATAAAAGTAAAAAAAAAAAAAAAAAAAGCTAGCAATAAAGCCATGAAAAAAGGAAGGAGGAATTAGGTTGGTAAGTAGACTTGGTTACACAGCTGATGAATGGCTGATGAATGGCTAAAAGCTGAACCTTCAATTACTACAAAGCATTTTTAGACTTTCAACAACATGAATCCCTCCAAGATTTTGGAATCTAATCAGTGGAGAATTGGCATGTGGCTAAGAAAATGGAAAGGCTACTCCAAGCAAATGGACCTAAGAAGCAAGCTAGTGTAGCCATTTTAATATCTAACAAAACAGACTTCAAATTAAAACTAATTGAAAGAGATAGGGAAGGACACTATATACTCATCAATGGAAAAATCCACCAAAATGATATTTCACTACTTAATATCTATGCCTCAAACGATGAATATCAATAACAACAAAACTAACACAAGGCTTACAAGCTCGTAAAACCTGAACAACTCTCTACTGAATGAAAAATGGGTAAAGACAGAAATAAGAAAGAAATTACTTTCTAGAATTCAATGAAAATGGATGTGCAACATACCCAAACATATGGGACACAATGAAAGTGGTGCTAAGAGGAAAGTTCAAAGCACTGAGTATATATATAATGTGCTGAGGAGATCTCAAACTAGCAACTTAACAGCACATCTGAAAGTTCTAGAACCAAAAGAAGTAATCACACCTAAGAAAAGTAGATGGCAAGAAATGATCAAACTCAGGGTTGAAATAAATCAAATAGAAACAAATAGAACAACACAAAACCAATGATTTAAAGAATTGGTTCTTTGAGAAAATAAACAAGGTAGACCAATCCTTTCCAAACTAACTAAAGGCAAAGAGAGAATATCCAAATTAACAAAAGCAGAAATAAAAAGGGGGAAATAACAGACACTAAGGAAATTCAGACAATCTTACCAAAGTAAAATCAAGATCAAATAAGCACTTTAAGCAGACCTATAACCCCTAGCGAAATTGATACAGCCATTAAATATCTCCTCCCAACAACAGCAACAACAAAGCCCTAGGACAGTTGGTCTTAGTGCAGAATTCTACCAGACTTTAGAAGAAGAGCTAATACCAATACTCCTCAAACTATTCCACAAAATAGAAAGGGTAGGAATATTGCCAAATTCATACTATTAGGCCACAGTTACCCTGACACCTAAACCATACAAAAACTCAATAAAGTTTCCTTCAGTTTCACTCGTGAACATAGATGCAGAAATATTTAATAAAATATTTTCAAACTGAATCCAAGAACACATCAAAAAGATGTGAGCCTACTTGATCCTACCATGATCAAGTAGGATTCATCTCAGTGATGCAGGGATGGTTCAACATATGAAAATCAATAAATGTCATCCACCATATAAACAAGCTGAAAGAAAAAACACATAATCATCACATTAGATACAGAAAAGGCCTTTGACAAAATCCAACACCCATTCACGACAAAAAGTCCTGGAGAGATTAGGGATACAAAGAACATAATTAAACATAATAAAAGTAGTTCACAGCAAGCCCATAGCCAACATCATCTTGAATGGAGAGAAACACAAAGCAATTCCATTAAAGTCAGGAACAAAAGAAGGCTGTCTTCTCTATATATACCTATTCAATGTGGTACTTAAAGTCTTAGCTAAAGCAATAAGACAACTGAGGGAGATCAAGGGGAATACAAATTAGAAAGGAAGAAATCAAAGTATCTTTCTTTGAAGATGATATGATAGTATACATAAGTGACTCTAAAAGTTCCCTTGGGTAATGTCTACAGCTGCTAAACACTTTCAGCCATGTAGTTGGATATGAAATAAACAACAACAACAAAAAAAGCAGTAGCCTTTTATGTACAAATAACAGACTGAGATAAAAATTAGAGAAAAAACACCTTTAAAAATAACCTCAAATATTATAGAAAAATATCATGGGTTAACTCTAACCAAGTAAAGTGAAAAACTTGTAATGCTAAAACAAGTTTTTGAAGAAAGAAATTGAAGAAGATACCAGAATATGGAAAGATCTTCATGCTCAAGATCTTTAGGATTAACATTGTAAAAATGGCCATCGTATCAAAAGCAATCTATATATTCAGTGAAATCCCCATCAAAATGCCAACACAGTTATTCACAGACCTAGAAAAAACAATTCTCAACTTCATATGGGAAAAAACAAACAAGCAAACAAACAAAATCAGGAAAGCTAAAACAATCTTGAACAATGCACAAACTGATGGAGGTATCACCACTTGAGATTTCAAGTTGTACTACAGAGCTATAGTAATAAAAACAGCATGGTATTGGAACACAAAATGATGGCTCTATTTTTAAAACTATTTTATTTATGTTCCTTAATGCTTCTACTTCCCTTCCAACCCCATGACCCCTAGCTAGGAGAGAAAGAAGGTTAGTGGGGAGCAAGGACATAGACCTCTTTAGACTTAGTTCCACAAAATAGAAACAGAAAAAAACATGCCAAACTCATTCTATGGGGCCACAGTCACCTGATACTTAACCACATAAACTCAACAAAGAAAGAGAATTTCAGACAGATTCCCCTTATGAACATTGATGCAAAAATACTCAATAAAATATGTTGGGGTTTGGTCTGATGCTCTGTGCATTCAGATGCTAAATTCTGGACCCCAGTATCTGGGCAAAATCCATATGAGTGAGTTCTCACCTATATTGAACAATGCTGTGTAAACTTTGTTCCCCAATTATCTCTGGTTGGTTAAGAAAGAAAGGCTAGAAAGCCTGTAACTGGGCAGAAGAGAGGTAGGCAGAGCTTTGCTTCTGGGACTTGGGGTCTCAGGTAGGGACCACAAGGCCAGAAAGAGGAGGAAAAAGAAAGAAGATGGAAAGAGAGAGCACATGGCCTAATGGAGCATATATAGCCCAGACAAGATGCATATTGGCAAGAAATTTGGGGTGGCTAGGAAGTAGTCCGACTAGCTTAGAAAATTAGTAGAAATCATACCTGGCCAGCTATAGTGCTTAAGTTTGTTAAATAAATCAATAGGTCTCTGCCTCAATTATTTGGAGTGAGCAGAGTTAGAAAGCCCTCCAGAATTAATAAATCTTTTACAATAAAAATACTCACAAACTGAATCCAAGAACACATCAAAACATCATCCACCATGATCAAGTAGGCTTTATCCAAGGGACTCAGGGATGGTTCAATATATGAAAATCCATCAATGTAATACACCATAAAAGCAAACTGAAAGTGAAAAAAACTCATGTAATCATCACCTTAGATACTTAAAAAGCTTTTGACAAAATCCAACATCCCTTCATGTTTAAAAGTCTTGGAGAAAACAGGGATACAAAGCACATAGGTAAACACAATAAGGTGTATATTCAGCAAGCCTGTATCCAACATCAAATTAAATGGAGAAAAACTTAAAGCAATTCCACTTACATTAGGAACAAGACAAGGCTGCCCACTATTTCCCTATCTATTTAATATAGAACTTAAAGGTCTCACGAAAGCAATAAGACAAAGGATATCAAGGGGACACAAATTAGGAAGGAAGAAGTCAAAGTATAGCTATTCACAGATGATATGATAGTATACATAAGTGACCCCCAAAATCCTACCAGAGAACTACAGCTGATAAACACCTTCAGCAAAATGGTTGAATACAAAGTTAACTCAAAAAAATTTAGTGGTCCTCCTTTACACAAGCGATAAACGGGCTGAGAAAGAATTGGGGAAATGACACCCTTCACAATAGCTACAAATAATATAAAACATCTTGGTGTAACTCTAACCAAGCAAATGAAAGGCCTGTATGACAAGAACTTCAAGTCTTTGAATAAAGAAATTGAAGAAGAGATCAGAAGACAGAAAGATCTTCCATGCTCATGGATCAGGAGGAATAACCTAGTAAAAATGGCCATCTTGCCAAAAGCACCTACAGATCCCCCGCAATTCTCATCAAAATTCCAATAGAATTCTTTACTGACCTTGAAAGAACAATTCTCAACTTCATATGGAAAAATAAAAGACCCAGAAGAGCTAAAATAATCCTGTCCAATAAAAGAATTTCTGGAGGTATCACCATTACTGATTTCAAGCCGTACTATGGAGCAATAGTAATTTTAAAAAAAAGTATGGTATTAGCATAAAAACAGATGAGTTGATCAAAATCAAAGACCCAGAAATAAATCCACACACCTATGAACACTTGATTTGTAGCAAAGAAGTCAAAGCCATACAATGGAAAAAAGAAAGCATCTTCAACAAGACGGTACTGGTCTAACTGGATGTCTGCATGTAGAAGAATGCAAATAGACCCATAATTATCACCCTGTAAAAATTCAAGTCCAAGTGGATCCAAGATCTCAGAATAAAATCAGATACTTTAAATCTAATAGAAATAGTCTTGAACTAATTGGTATAGGAGACAACTTTCTGAACAGAACACCAACAGCTCAGGCACTAAGACCAACAATTAATAAAAGGGACCTTATAAAACTGAAAAGTTTCTGCAAGGCAAAGGACACCCTCAATAGGACAAAACAGCAACCTAGAGAATGGGAAAAGATTTTCATCAACCCTACATCTGACAGAAGGGTAATATCCAAAATATATAAACAACTAGAGAAATTAATCATCAACAAACCGAATAATACAATTTTATTGTGGGGCACAGAACTAAACAGAGAATTCTGAAGTGAACAATCTCTAGTGGCCAGGAGGCACTTAAAGAAGTGTTCAATATCCTTAGTCACCAGGTAAATGCAAATCAAAATGACTCTGAGATTCCATCTTACACCTACCAGAATGGCTAAGATCAAAAACTCAAGTGACAGCAATGCTGGAGAGAAGGGAACAGTCCTCCATTGCTGGTAGTAGTGCAAACTCGTACATCCATTGTAGAAATCAAACTGGTGGTTTATCAGAAAATTGGGAATACTTTTGTCTCAAAACCCAGCTATACCACACCTAAACATATATCCAAAAATACCACATCACACCACAAAGACACTTACTCAACTATGTTCATAGCAGCTCTGTTTGTAATAGCCAGAAACTGGAAACATCCTCAACTGAAGAATGGATAAGGAAAATGTGGTACATTTACACCGTGGAATACTACTCAGCTATTTAAAACAAAGGCATCATTAAATTCGAGGGCAAATGGATAGAACTAGAAAATATCATCCTGAGTGCGATAACCCAGACACAGAAAGACACAAATGGTATGTACTCACTTATAAATGAATATTAGACATAAAGTACAGGATAACCATGCTACAAGCCACAGACACAAAGAAGCTAAGTAAACAAGAAGAGCGCAAGGGAGGATGCTTGAATCTCACTCAGAAGGGGAAATAAAATAGGCATATGAAGTAGATGGAGAGAGGGAACTGGATGGGAGAGTGAGTAGGGAGGGTAACAAGAAAAAGGATCCTAATTGATTTATATTTATCACCCTGCAGCACAAAACTCAAGTCCAAGTGGATCAAAGACCGCAACATGAAACAAGACACATTCAACCTGACAGAGGAGAAAGTAGAGAATATCTTTGAACACACTGGCACTGGAGACAAGTTTCTGAACAGAACACTGATAGTGCAGGCACAAATAGCAACAATTAATAAATGTGACCTCATAAAACTGAAAACCTCTGTAAGGAAAAAAGACACCATCAAGCAGATGAAGAGGCAGCCTTCAGAATGAGAAAAGATTCTTTACTAACTCAACATCCACTAGAGGTCTAATATCTGAAATATATAAAGAACTCAATAAACTAGATAGCAAAAGACCCCAAAACGAATAATTCAGTTCAAAATGGAGTACAGATATAATCAGAGAATTCTTGTTAGAGGAATCTCAAATGGCTGAGAAACACTTAAAGAAATGTTCAACATCCCTAACCATAGGGGAAACGCAATTCAAAACTACTTTGAGATGCAGTCTTATACCTGTCAGAATGACTAAGATCAATAACACAAGTTACAGATCACGCTGGCGAGGATGCAGAACAAGGAGAACATTCCTTTTACTGCTGGTGGAAGTACAAACTTGTACAGCCACTATGGAAATCAATATGGCAGTTCCACAGAAAATTTGGAATCCATCTACCTCAAGACCCAGCTATACCACTCCTGGTCATATACCCAAAGGATGCTCCACCATACCACAAGGACACTTGCTCATTTATACTTGTAACAGCTTTATTCACACTAGCTAAAAGTTGGAAACAATCTAGATGTTCCTCAATGGAAGGATGGATAAAGAAAATGCATACATTTACACAAAGGAGTAGTAATCACCTGTTAAAAATGGCATAATGATATTTATAGACAAATAGGTGCAATTACAAAAAAAAATAATACTGAGTGAGGTAACCCAGACCCTAAAAAACAAATATTTTATTTTTCACTTATAAGTGGATATTAGCTATTAATTAAGTGATAATTCACAGACACAGAGAGGTTAGGTAAGGAGGAGGGCTGGTGTGTGTGTGTGTGTGTGTGTGTGTGTGTGTGTGTGTGTGTGTGTATAATGGAAGTAAAATGGATTTTGCAGGTTAACTAGGGCAGATGGGGACAAGAGCAGGAGGGGTTCAGAGCATGAAAGGAGAGAGTAGGGAGGGGCAGGTAGAACTGGGTGGGCATCATTTAGAGTGTGGTGTGCAAACCTAGTACAATAGAAATCTCCTGGAATCTGATGGTGACTCTAGTGAGGATTCCTTGAAATGGAGGATATGGAGTCTGAACTGGTCATCCTTTATAGACAGGCAGAGCTTACTCCCAGTGGTGGGACTGGGCTGCATTAGGCTGAGTTATTGCCCAAGGGAGTCCCATGGAGATCCCTAAAAAACCAAGGCTGACGCTAGGATGGAGGATTGTTCTCTGAAAACTGACAGCATGGACCATATCCACACAGCTCACTGAATGTAGAGGGGCTGAGCTAGTGCCTGCATGTAGACTTCACCCCTACATTCTATTCTTGTTGACATGGGAAGGTACTCTACAGGGTACAGAAAGAAAAACCAGGACACTAAACCATGAGGAAAACCCAGGACGTCCATTATGTTCTGCCTGCAAGATATGCTAGGGCAATGGTGGCACAGAACTTGCGGGAGTGGCCAGCCAGTGCCTGATTTGACTTAAGGCCCATTTCACGAGATGCAGCCCATGCCTGACATTGCTTGGTTGACCAAGACCCAGAGACTAGATAGTCCAGAGACCTAGAGTAAACCAAACACTGCAGCTCAAGAAAGGAAGGAAGGAAGAAAAACAGAGGAAGAGAGAAAGAAAGGAAAGAAAAAAGAAAAGTAGCAATAAAATGACTCCTAATGGTATTCTGCCATACTCATAGATCAGTGCCTTACTGTCATCATCAGAGAACCTTCCTCTTGCAGCAGATGGGAACAACCACGGAGACCCACACCAGACTTTATGGAGAGAGAAAGAGAGAGAAAGAGATTTCTTTGAATACACATCTCTAAATATGAGAGCTCCATCAAATCTGTTACCTCTGAGCTCAGGGAGTCCTGTAGAAGAGGAAGTGGAAAGAGCACAAGAGCCCAATGGGATCAAGGACACCAGGAGGACAGGGCTCTTTAAACCACCTGAGGAAGACTCGTGTGAATTCACAGAGACTGAACCAGCAATCACAAGGGCCTACACTGGTCTGAACCAATTCCTCTGTGTTTTCAGTTTAATATTTTTATTATCTTTTTTTTTCAATTTATTTTTTTACTTTACAGCCAGACCATAGCTTCCCCTCCTTCCTCTCCTCCCAGTGCCTCCTTCACACCTCTTCTCCCCCCATTCTCCCTCCTATTCTCCTCAGAGAGGGGGAAGCCTCCCATGGATATCAACCAGCCTTGGCTTATCAAGTTACAGTAGGACTAGGCCCACCTTCTTCTATTGTGGCTAGCAAGGCAGCCCAGCTAAGGGAAAGGGATCCAAAGGCAGGTAACAGAGTCAGAGACAGCCCCTGCTCCTGTTGCTTAGGAGACCCACATGGAGACCAAGCTGCACATCTGTTGTGTGTATGTAGGGAGCCTTGATCCAATCCATGCATGTTCTTTAGTTGGTTGGTGGTTCAGTCTCTGTGAGCTCTTATTACCTAAGCCCAAATGGGCCCAAGTTAGTTGATTCCATAGGTTTTGTCGTGGTGCCCTTGACCTCTCAGGCTCCCTCAGTCCTTCTTCCCACTCTTCCACAAGAGTCCACCTCATGTTTGGTTGTGGGTCTCTGATCTGTTTCCATCAGCTGCTGGATGAAGCTTCTCGGATGATAGTTATGCGAATCTCCTGTCTGCAAGTATAGCAGAGTATCACTAATACTGTCAGCGGTTGGCTCTCTCCCATGGGGTGGGTGGGTCTCAAGCTGGACCAGTCATTGGTCTGCTATTTCCTCAATTTCTGTTTCATTTTTATCCCTGCACATCTTGTAGGCAGGAAAAATTGTGGATGAGTTGGTGTCCCTCATACCTCTGTTAGAAGTTTGGCCTGGTTACAAGGAATGGCCGTTTCGAGTCCCCTATCCTCTATTGCTATGAGTCTTAGCTAGGGTCACCCTCATAGATCCCAGGGAGTTTCCCCTGTCTTATATTTCTCCTCCCAGAAATAGTCACCCCCAATCCCAGTTCTCTATTCCAGTTCTCTCTCCGTCTATCCCCCCCACACTTGATCCTTCCTGTTCTCCTACCCAGTGCCTTCCATCCATCCATCTCCGATGTCTATTTTCCCCTTCTGAATGAGATTCAAGCATCCTCCCTTGGGCCCTCCTAATTACTTAGCTTCTTTGGTTCCATGGATTGTAACATGGTTATCCTGTATATTTTTATGGGACTCTTGAGTGTGAAAATGAATGATTTTCTAATTCTTGTGCCTGTTCTTTGGACTCTTTTCCTTCCATTTGGGTTGCCTGGTTCAGCCTTGATGGGAAGTGTTTGTTTCATCTTATTATATTTTATTTTGTCATGTTTGGTTGCTAACTGTTAGAAGCCTGTTCTTTCCTAATGGTGGGAGAGAGAGAGAGAGAGAGAGAGAGAGAGAGAGAGAGAGAGAGAGAGAGAGAGAAAGAGAGAGAGAGAGGATCCAGAGGGGAGGGGAAATGGGGAAGAACTGGGACGAATAAAGGGATGGAGAAAGTGTAAACAATTATTGAATGAGAAAATAATCTATTTTCAGAAAAATAATAAGGGGAAAAAAGAATGTGGAAAGTTGTGGTCTGCATGTTTCACACTTAGAAAGATGTTTACATCTAATGGGGTTTATCAAGGTTTTCTGATATTAAGCCTCTTAATAAACTAGTTTACAACATGTACTACAAAAAATGAATTACGTACATGAAACTTGAATGAGTGCCACAGCCACAGCACAGGATAGCCTAGCAGCTACTTGCCCTCTCTTCTCTTGGGTGACTGTAGGCTGTGCCTTGGTGCCACACATCACAGGGCAAGTATCTAATATCATCAGCCCAAGGAAAGAGCTAAGCTCAAAATCAATGTATGGTTTCTACTGAATGCATAATGCTTTCACCCCACTACAAAATAGAAAGCCTGTGAGTTACAGTATAATTAAGTTGGGGCTCATCCGTGTATCTACAAAAAACAAAGACTGTGTAACAAAAGACATTAGCATGTTAACCTCATTTAGTCAAGTGAAAATAGCAGGGAAACTATTGGGAAGTATATAACTTCCAACATGTACAATGGAGAAAGGATTGCTCTCTGCCTCATGTATAAGGGCAAATAGATTAAATAAGCAAGGTACAAGTAACCTAAGAGGAAAGAACATTCTGTGAGTTGAGAGCTGTCAGAGCACAGTTCAAGAATGAAGTCAATGAGAATTCCGCTTGTAAGAAAACATGACAAAGGTCTTGTGATCTCAGTGTCTTCAAAACACAACATGGTTCTCGGGATGTATTTTGGTGCTCCTCCCAGATAGGAGTGATATTTACTTCAGATTACTCACTACAACTGGCTATTGTTGTGTGTTTACATGCCTCTGTGGGAAAACATGCTTTTGCAGTGTGTGACTTGCTTTCAAAGTCTGATGCTCTGAACAAAGGCGACTACTGCATATGACTTTAGTCCACGTCGTATCTAGGTCCCAGGACCCACACCACCTCTGGAGTGGTGACAGAGCTTTCAGAAGAGCAGAAATAATTAGCAACATATGAAGAGATGCAAATTAAATGTAGGAGGTGTCATTTTATGAGCCAGAGCAGAGATATTAAGTAACAGGAATCTCAAACACAGGCAAAGTTTTCCTTCTTCTGGAGGTCAGTTAGGTCTGCGTATTTAAATGTAAGGTATGTGTGTCTCTTTTCCCTGGCCTCCTACATATGTGATCTAACGTTTAGTGCACTGTTGCTAAGGTTAAGAATACCTAAAATGGTCCAGGGAAAGTATAAAAGTAAATGAGATATCACAGGTACAGACTGTGTGAGCTAAAATAAAGCAGGTATTTTACATCTACTGTATGTCTACTGCAGGACTGCCTACATACCACAGTCAATGCATAGTAGCACAAAGCAAATATAAAACAAATATACAGTACAACTTGTCACCTGGATGAGCAAAGAGCCCGAAAGCCTGATGAAACACACCTTTCTGTGCAAATCTCAGTGACTACACAGGCACAAGGTAAATACGTCTAGACTCTTCTGTACAGTGTGAGGTCTACAGGTAATAAGACACTCTAGTTAAGACTTGCCTTGCCAAACCAAAAGCCCTCCAGGACCTGTGCAAGGTAACAGACATGCTGATTTGCTCTACCCTTTTACCATTTTCTTTACATGTGTCTCATAACTTTGTATTCTAAACATATACAGTAAACTTTATTTTTTTTTTAAATATTAAGTCAGGTGTGGTGGTGTATACCTTTAATCCCAGCACTCAGGAAGGCAGAGGCAGGTGGATCTCTGTGAGTTTGAGACCAGCCTGGTCTACAAAGTGAGTCCAGGATGGCCAAGGCAAACCCTGTCTCAAAAAACAAAAACAAAAACAAAAACAAAAACAACAACAACAAAAAACACCACCAACAACAAAAAAAACAAACTAACAGTGTTTGGGGGTTGGGAAATGGCTCAGCTGGCAGAGCACATGCTTGTCTTATAAGGGCACACATCATCAGGCTAGCCTACTCCGGGAGTTGCAGGTTCAGGGAGGAACTGACATGCAGCTGAGAATGTGAAGAGTGTGAGTCTGCATCCCCACTGGAAAAAAAAGCCTTTACCTCTCGCAGTATCTCTCAAGCTTTTCCGATATGAAGTCTTTCAATAAAGTAGCTTACAACATCTACTACTCTACCCGCACATGCGTTATATACACCCATCCTACCAAGCACCATAGCTCAGCCGTAGCACATGCTAGATACTGTACTAGCTTCTTGCTCTCTCTGAGGCAAGCCTGTCTCAGAATTGGTGGGTGATGCCTGATAAACACTACCTGTGCTTGTTCTCAGCCCTCCACACCCTCAGCCCTCCACACCCGCAGCAACCCCCCCAGTCATCCATATACAAAAGAGAAATGAATAACACATAAAAAATTGAGTCTATAGCAAATGCAAAAACAAAGTTCCTGTGGCTGGGGATGGCAATCAAAGAAGTGCCTGCCACAGAGCATGAGAACCTGAGTTTAAAACTCTGGTGTGCACATGTTTGTGATCCCCAGTGCTACAGAGAGAGAGAGAGAGAGACCAGAGGATCCCTGGGGTCTAGACAAAGAGTAAGTCTCAGGAGCAGGAGAAGTCCCTGTCTCAAAAGCTAAGGTGGAGAGTGCTTGAGGAAGACACCTGACGTCAACCTCTGGCCTCCACTCACACAATATGAACACATACGAACACATGGACACAAAAAGCTTCCCTTGGGGAATGGGAACAGGTGCCTTGAGTAGAGTAAATCAAGACTCCTTTTGTTTCATTGATTGATTTTATTTTTAATTTAAGGAATTTTTTATTCTACTTAGATATGATAATTTTAAGATGGTTTAAAATGGGATGGCTGTGAGTCAGCTGTTTTTCATAATTATGGAAAAACACAGAAAAACCAATTAGTCAATTTTAAAAGACCTTCTGATAATAAACTCCAGTTATTACAATCGCCACATAACTGATCTTCTGGTTCATCAACCAAAGCCAATGTGGAAAACTATAGAATGACGCTCATCCTGTGTGGGTTTTGATTCTGATATTATAGGCTCCGTTTGTCCATGAGGTAGCCAACTGGACAAATCCCAGGCTAGAAATAAACTCTACATTATTAAATGTTTAAAGTCACCCAAGAAAGGAAAACTAATTTGTGGTTTGATAAGACATACATAAAAATCAAAGTTTAGGGTCCACAAATAAAAGTACAATTGGAATGCATCTTTCTTGACCCACTTTCTCTTGTCTATGGTGCTTTGGTGTAACTAAAGCCCAAGTAGATGAGAGCTTGTGTGATCTACAAAGTTCAAGAAATTTCTACCACTTTATGGGGACAGTGTGTTGATCTGCCATGGGTCATCTTTCTGTGTTAGTGCCTTGTTTGGGGTGGGGGTTAGATCAAGGTTGGCATAAAAAACCTGTATTCACTTTCCCTGTAGGTGTTAAAGACACCAAAGACCCTAAGCAGCTATTTTTAACTTATAAATGCTACAAGCACTTCTCAATGTTCACACTGCCTTCTCATCCTATCATGCTCAACTCTTCTTTTCTGTGTCTTTTTAACTCAGAGGGGAGTTATCTCTGAGGGAGATCATGAGCCACCTTCAGCTCTATTAATGTGCTTCCTAAATTATCCACCCTCAGAGTGACTCTTGGCAAGGTACTAGGTGACCATACCAGACACTACCACACACCTTATAGGGATGGCACAGCACCTAAAGTGGTCCTGCACTGAAGAGTTCTATCCACCAGGCTCTGGGACGTCAGAGGTTCTCATGAAACCCAGTCGTCTCCTTCACATATAAGTCAGGGATGTATGCATAAAAGTTGGGAGCTCAGAAGCAACCCACGGGTCTTCCTCAACCTGTTGGTGCCAGCCATCTGAGGTTCAAAAGCCCTATTCTACAGGACTACTGATCTACAGTTTCCTGAGCCAGACTTTCCTTCTCTGATACAGAATGGAAAAGTGGAAGGGGGTGGGGCAGTACACAGCGAAGACTGAGCCTGACAATCCTCTGCTCGATAACCGCAGCCATTTTTCACGTCTCTATTTTTGGCTTGTGCCCTGCCTTTGTGGATTACAGAGAACTGTGATGATTAGGTATGGGTGAAGATGTTCATGACAAACTACGTTAAAAGATTATGAAGGGGAATTATTCATTTTTAGTCACTAGATGAAAAGCTGTGAGTGTTGATGGTACCAGTGCGCCTCAAGCCAGTTATGTGTCTGAAGGATAGAGGAAGAGCTTTCAAACTCACAACCCGAGTCCTCTCTGACATACACTGAAGGAGCAGACAAAGATGCACTCACCTGTGCATATAATAGGCATATATAGGGCTGGAGAGATGGCTCAGAGGATTAAGAGCACTGCTTGCTCTTCAAAAGGTCCTGAGTTCAATTCCCAGCAACCACATGGTGGCTCACAACCATCTATAATGTAATCTGATACCTTTCTTCTGGCCTACAGGTATAAATGTAGACAGAACACTGTATATATAATAATAAATAAATAAGTCTTTAAAAAAATAGGCATATATATACACATATGTATGTGTATATATATATATATATATATATATATATATATATATATTTAGTTTTATTTGTTATATTTGCTTTTATTTTGTGGGACACATAAGCATTGCCCATATTTGGGGGTGTCGTGTTGTCATTTACACAGAATCTCCAAAATACTCATTTTTGAGTAAGACTCTCCGATTAACCCAACCAGAATAAACCTGTAGACATACTGTGATAGCTGTTCTTGGTTGTCAATTCAGCTCTATCTGGAATTAACTAAAAGTCAAGCTGCTGGGCATACCCATGGGAGATTTTTTTTCCTTGACTAAATCATTTGAGGTGTAAAATCACCCCTTCATCTGGGCCTTATCTTCTGGCAGCAGCCTACGTAAAGGACATGCCCTCACTCCCAGTGGCAAGGCCATTCCTTCACTGGTATTAGCACTTACTTCTTCGAGATTCCGACATATCCTGAAAACCAACTCAGATACTCAGGCTTGCGAACTGAACAACTACTGTATTCTTGGACTTTCTGCCAGGAAATAGTCATTGATGGGCTAGCTGGACCACAGCCTGTAAGCCACTCTGATAAATGCTCCTTTTATATACTTAGATTCATCCTATCAGCTCTTTCTCTAGAAAACCCTGACTGTATATGTATATGTATATGTATATGTATATGTATATGTACAAGGTCGCCACTGATGATTACTAAGTTGCAAACCAGTATCACTTCAAAGTGGTCCAAAAATCCTCAAATGTTATCAAAATTCTACCAAACAGAACCCAGTAATATAAATAATAATTCCATACTTTAAACCCAGTGGGATTTAGCCTACAACTCAAAGGCTTGTCCAATATTTGCAAATCAGCAGAATGCACTATAGTAATAAAAATCAACGGTTTTAAAAGTGTGTAGATAAAAGGTAGTGAGCAAGACTTAACTCTTTAATGATAAAAGCACACACACACCAAAAAAAAATTAGAATGGAACTTCAACTTGATGAAGCAGTATAAGAAAATGTCTGACAGTCTACCTGACCACTAAAAAAGAAGTGGGCTTTCTTTCCCTGAAGATCAGTCAGAAGTCAAGAGTCCTACCTCTTAACCATCAGGGCAACACAGCGCAAAGTAACCTGGAAAGCTACTCTGGCCTGGCAGCCCTAGACACCGTGTATATGCCCTGCTGTCCCTATCTAGGCCTCACTGGAACCCTGAGTGGGACGTCAGCTACTCGTGAAAGATGTGGAGTCAAACAGAAGAGGACAGCCTGTCAAAGCAGCAGGTGCTGCAGGCGGATCAAAAGCCCCCAGCTCTGCAGCCCTGGGAGCGGTAGTCAACCTGGTCAGCTAAGGTAACGCTATAGAAACAGCATAGCTTGCCGCAAAGTACCAAATAATGAGTTTTGGAATCGTGAGTGGGTCAAGAGAGAGGGGTGTTGCCAGAGTAGGCGGGAAAAAAACGTTCTAATGCTGCAAGCCTCAGCGCTGCGTGGAGAATTGGGCTGAAGCGATGAGAGGCTTGTTCCCCCCACATAGAAATGCCTGCCAATATTTTCTCATTTAGATCCGGACTCCAATCTGGGATCAGTCTTGTAGTTGGATCGCCCATGAAGAGAAATTCTAAAGTAGTTAGGAAAAACATGTTTCAATTTGGGCACAATTTGCAGCTGGAAATGGAGAACCAGTATGAGACCAGACTTCCGTCCTGTCCAGCCTGCCTTCCTTTCAGTCCCTGTACATTGTTATTCTGGCTTTGGGCTGTCCTGGAAAGACAGCTGCCTCACACAGGTTGCAGTTCAATGAATTTGTAAATACCGTGCCTTCCAAGGGATTTCACAGTAAGAAAGCTAAGGTACCTCTGAGCAATTCTGAAGCAGCTGGTTTTCAACTTCCGAGATACAGAAACTCAAGAGAAATTAGCTGTTATGTAAGTCAAGTACCAGATGAGTAGATGGCAACATGAGAAAAGGAAGGAGGCCCTTGCCTGTGGTCGCTATAGACTAAGCCATGTGAGAGAGATGGCTAGCCATGAGCTCATCTGGGCCTTGGTTTTTTTCAGACTACCTGTGCCATCATCGAAGAAGGAGTAAAGGAAGAACTCAAGAAACCGCATGGTGTGATCCTCTGAGATGCTGAGCAGCAGAGGAAGACATAGTGAGCTGCAGAACCTTGTAGGTCAGCGTGAAAGTCTTGCTCTGGTCTAGGTCTGACAAACAGAAGCATGTATACAGACCGCATTGCTCCTCTCCCGGTCCAGATGCTACTAATAAAGTGTTGTTTTGCTGAGCAGTCAGGTGTCTAACACTGTTGTCTTGTGGAAGATGAGCAAACGCAATGCTTCTTGACAAGGTCTCGCCTACCTAGCCTACAGATCTGGGAAGCTAAGCAAGAATAGTAAACTGACTACAAGACAATTTGTGGAAATCTGACCCAGAGTTGATAAACTCAATCTTGGTGAGTGGGAAGAAAAAGTCCCGCTTCTCTGCTTCATCACAAATTTTACTGGAGTTTAAAACCAGAAAAAAAAAAAAAGGTAATAACAACAATAAGTTTAACCAACTTACAGAATTTAAATAAGGTTTATATTTAAAAATCAGCTGCCCTATTATAAATTAGCAGTGAACAATTCAAAAGCAAAATTAAGAAAACAATTTTATTCACAAACAATAGAACACTTCCAGACACATTTCTTAAAGTAGATATAAGATTTATATACTAAACTCTATATTACATTACCGTCCTGGTATTGTCTATTGCTGTGATAAACACCACAAATAAAACACCTTGTGTGTTGGAGGGAGGGTATCTGACTTTTACTTCCACCTCACAGTCAATCATGAAGTCAGGGCAAGATCCTAGGCATGGTCTAAAGCCGACTTCATGCTATTATTGGCTTTTTCCCCATGACTTGCTCAATTTGCTTTTCTATACAACTCAGGACCACCTGTTTGGGGGTGGCTCTGCCCACAGTGGGTTGGCCTCCCACATGAACCAGTAACTAAGAAAATGCCTCACAGACTTCTCTATAGGCCACTCTGATGGTGACATTTTCTCAAGTGACATTTCCTCTTCCCTCTTCCCCTTCCCCTCTGCCCCACCCTATGCCAAGCTGACAAAAAAAAAAAGTAGAAGAAAAATGAAAACCAAAAATTAACCATATAATTATTGAAAGATGAAAGATATCTAAATAAATAGAAATAAATATTATGTTCACAAATGTGAAACCATAAGATTCCTCAAGTTCATTTATAGAGTAAATGTGCCCCGTCAAAATACTGGCCGTGCATCCAAAAGTGGATGGGGAGTACCAACTATAGTTGATGGATTGAAAATGAAAAGAAGACCAAAGTCGAATAGGTATAGAAGTAGGAGGGGGGGTAGAATGAATCGGGGAGTGGTGAATATAATCAAAATATATGTTTGTAATTCTCAAAGAACTAATGAAAGCATAAGGAGAAATACCAGGTTTCTTTTTGAAAAATGATAAATTGACCCTAATGTTCATAAGGAAATGCAAAGGCATGAGTGTAGTCAGAGCAAAACAAATTTGCTACAATGGATCAGTGCTTAAAAAAAAAAACTACTATATGATATTGATGTAAAAATAAACATACCAATCAATGGAATACAGTAGAGAATTTTAAAAGCCTTCATAGTCATAAAAAGCACTAAGACAATTCATTGGAAAGAGAATATTCTTTTCAACAAGTGATGTAGGACAAGTGAATATTAACATACACACACACACACACACATACAAAAAGAGGTTGAACCTCTACTTCATGTCCTATACAAAAAAAGTGCAAACCACCTGAGACCTATATATGAAACAGCTAAAGTCATAATACTTTGAAAAAATTCAAATTGATTTGAATTAAATAATTTTTCATAAATACATCACTAAATTTATAAAAATTAACTTGGGACAGTGAAATTTTTAAATTTGTGTGTTTCATATAGTCTATCAAGAAAACTATAGAACTCCCATAAGACGAGAGGTATTTGTAGATCGAATATTTGGTGACTATCAGTATGCGTATAACATGTAATTAACTGTTATCTCTCAACAATAAAAAGATGCCTATTTCTAAAATGAGCTAGGGAACAGGAGATGGTAGTGCATGCCTTTATTCCCAGTACTTGAGATGTAGAGGACAGAGGAGCAGGAATTCAAGTCATGCTTAACTAGATATGAAGATCTCCTCCAAGAAGACATTGGCTGCCAAATAAAAATCCTAGTGTCGGGTGGGGGATACCTCCATAGAGTCATTGGTCAGAAGTCTTATGGAGATCCCCCAAAACTATGCACACTAGTGCCACTGCTTGACTTACTAACAGAACTTGGTGCTAAGACCCTATGCTGAAGATACCACATACGTTGGTCTCAGGACATGGAGAAATCAAGCTGATGCTGACCAGGAAGCTTCCTGCCTGTAAACTAGCTATCATACTACTGGTGGGTACCAAGCGTGATGCTGCAGGAAGTTATCAGCAGTGAAGCCTGAGAGCTGCAATGATGACAAGGATGGCAAGATGAACTCATGCATACAGTAGTGGAGTGAACATTAAGGAGGTAACCAACTGTTTTCTGTCTTCAAGGCCCAGCTCACAGGAGGAATCATAGACCTGGTACTGTGTATCTGGCCTACAATCTACAGTGCCAGGATTCTGGGGATGAACTACTAATATTATTTTGCTAAATAAGCACAGTATTAAGTTGCCCTCTGAGTTGTAGCTTTACTCATAGAGAGAAGCCCTCAGATTTGAATAGCTCTCAGCTCTCACCAGATAGTTTATTTGTGCAGCAGCCAATTGTGATGAACATAGAAAATCACAACTAGTCAAAAGTGCAGAGAATAAGTGTCTGTGGAATGGTCAGCCACAAATGGGTTGCCCCCCCTCTGTCTCTCTGACACACACACACACACACACACACACACACACACACACACACACACCACACACCAGGGCTCAGAAACCATTGGGGAAGAGAGAGTGGAAATGTGTTGTAAGAGTCAGGGGTTGAGGAGGATTGACGTAAAAAACATTGTCCTATGACAGGACAGGACTGCAACAACTGTGGTTGCCTGGATAAGCTCTATACATGATCATGCCAGACAACATTCCAGCAATCAAGGGAGGAGGGGTGCCTTATCCTCTGACCTTCACTGAGGAGCTGATACCTGATGGCTTCTAGAGGGCAGAGGGGCACTCACTTTTCTTTAAAGGTGTGGCCCCTGGTAGGTCAACCACATGCCAATAGATGGGTTCACGCATGAACATATGGGGAGCACAAATCGGACTCTGAGTTATTACAAAAACAGAAAGAAGAGACAACGTTTGGAGGGGGAGAGAGTAGGGAATTTTTCCCAAAGGAGTTAGGGAGAAGGGATGAGGGCTGAATGTGATCAAATACATTGTATTCATTTATGAAATTCTCTAAGAATTAATAAAAATATGTTAAAATAAACATGAGCCATTAGGGAATGCCTAATTTGAACGCCATACCAGGTAAAAAGTTAGAATCAAAATGTCAAATAACATATGCTGGTTAAGCTGTAAAGAAATTGAAACTGTCATATGGTCTTGCTCTATTGTTCAATGGAGTGATTATCTGAGATATAATCTGGCAGTTCCTCAGAAACATATGCTTAGCAAAACTTGTGTAGGGTTACCATATAACCAGGAACTTTCCCTCTCTGTGTATGCCCCCAGAGAACTGAGAATTTAATTGCACACAAAAATATGCACATATCAGCATTATCAGTGAGAGCAAAATGTGAAAGCAATCCAAAGGTCTATCACTTGCTGAATGGGTGACCTGAACTTGGTCAATCCATACAATGGTATGTCACTTGACCATAAAGGGCAAGATATATATATATATATATCTGTCTGATGCATGCCCCAATGTGAATGAACTTTGAATGATGATATCAAGCAGAAGTCAGCCACAAAGGCTACATGCTACACGTCTACATACATAGGCAGTATCCCGAGCAGGGAGCTCCATTAAGACAAAAAGAAAGAGATAAACTTAGCATAAGGGGAATATTGCATGATTGTTAATGACTACAGAGGTTTTGTAAATGGTAATGAAATCAGATCGTGCTGATGACTGTGCGGTGTGTTGTGAATGTACTTGTAAACAGCTGAATTGTATGCTTTCAGCTGAATTGTTTTGGCTCTGTGAATCATACCTCCATAGAATTCTTCTATACATGCAAGCGCGTGCACACACACACACACACACACACACACACACACACACACACACAGCATGGGCAAGAGTGGCGTTCTGGCATGAGCAGAGGAAACTCTTCTCTAGGCAGCCTTACACAGCATGTTAGAATTATAGTGGTTCCCAGCACTTAGGGCTGACAAAGATGAAATGGGGATGCTCCATAAAGGGAAAGACGCTGTGAATAGCAACAGCACTTTTAAAATGGAAAGCCCAAAGCATATGCAAATGGGAAGAACTGGGGCCCACAATCAGGCATCACACCGTGGAGCCACGCCTTCCCCAGAGGGAGCACCTGGGCTGCGAGGCATCATTTAAATGAGATTGGCAGACCCAGGGATGACTGCAGAACTCTGGCCTCTGTTCACCCCACATCTCTGGTTTATAACAATATTTCTCCCATTCATTAATACATTGATTTTCAAAAGCCTCCTGATATTTCTGCTCCAAATTTGTGGAATCCTAGGTTTGGGAAACATTTAGATGTGTGTCACTACAGGCAGAGAGATGGAGCTCCTATGTGAGCAGTGGAAAGAAAAGACAAGGAGACCCAGCGTGGAGTCCTGTCTCTGGAAGCTATGGACTCAGCAATGAAGCAAATTTAAACCGCTTTTCTTCCTGGCTCACCAGGAAAAGTTTTGGGCCGTTTTCCAGCCCTTTACTCCTTTTTTCTATTACTCCCAATGCAACACTTTCTCAAAAACAAACATAGGTGAGAAAAACTGCTCTAGACAGTTCTACCTCAAATCCAGATGTCCCAGAAGACTTGGGTTTCCTGAGAGTGGAATCTCAAATGTGACACCACACAGCAACCACGCAGCATTTCCCAGCACTCAGGAATTTGTTGTCTACTGACAAAGTCTGGCCTCTGGTGCCAGCCCTCCAGGTTTTTAGGGAGGCACAAATGTCCTTCTCCAATGACTCAGCAGTCCTGCTCATATGCTGATGGGCTACTGAGCTTCATGGATGACATGATGTTGGGCAGAGGAGACTCAAATACCAGGGCTGGCCAGATTATTTGGTGCAAAAACGATGGGACACTTTAGAAAGTAGAAGGTTGCTTAAATGGCAGTGAATCAACCTTCTTGGTGGTTAATCAACTGGAGATTTGGTAATGCGAAGTCACTGCAATTATCTCTCTCAAGGAGTGAGTGGGTTTATTGCCTTCATTTGATAGAGAAACTGAGGTGTGAAAAGTAAGAGATGTGCACAGGCAAGACTTAAGCCTGGGAATAGTCTACAAGACACCTGGGACTCAGGGATAAACGCTTAGCTGGGGCTCAGGCAGATTGCTTACTATCTCTGTCTCTCATCTCTCAAGTGCAAAATATTACAGCCTTAGATCTGTTACACATTATGTGTATTTCAGGAGGTTTTCATGAAGCCCAAATCTGACACTACTGTGAACACATTTATTTTTGTCTTAGGGTTCATCAGCGATCCCTCCTTTAGGGCTGTCTTTGGGTATGAACTGAGGGAAAAAAAGTAAGCTACAGCTACATTTAATGAAAAACAATTATGTGCCAGGCACTGTGTGAATCTCTTGTGGTATTCTTACAAAACCCTTTTTACCTGTGTCCAGAGGGATGGTGGTGTTATCCATTCCGAAGAAAAGGAGCCTGTATCCCAGGTTTGCTCAGCAAACAGGTAGAGGATGTAATTCAGGTCACTCTTCCTTTGAAGCCTGTATCTTTCTCCTCAGCCACAGAAACTACAACCTGACAGTAGATCAGGCATGATGTCTGAGTCCGAGGGCTGCTCGTGGTGGCCAAGGCAGCACTGAGTGGCTGCACACCTCTTAACTGACTCTGCATGGCCTAAAACATTTATTATCTAAGGGACCTGAAACGGTGGAGTAGGCATGTGACTGCCTGGGTGGAAGGGTCAGCATTCCCACTTACAGGTGTGGGAGGGTGATGTAGTTTAGATAGATAATGGTTTAGTGCCCCGGGCTCCTGTGGTGCTGGGTAGCTTTAGACTTAATGGCTCCATAACCCCTTGAACTTTGGTGGACTAGAGGCCCTGCCCTCCCTAGAGGTTAAGGAATTCCTCGTGTGATCTATGGTAGCTGTGAAAGATTATCAAAGAGGTCTGAGAGTGGCCTGTCCTGGTTTTCTGTCTTCCTTGATAGCTTGCTCGGCACACGCTACAACATGGCGGCATTCCATGGGGTGATGTAGCCAAGAAAGAATGCTTTCCAGAGTCCACACCCAGCCACTTGAAACAAGCCTTCAGAACTGTGAGCTAGATAAGCCTGGCTGACTTACAGGCTAGCATATTTCAGGTACTTCTTAAGGAAAATGAAAAGCTAACAAACAGAGAGTGATTTCCAGCCAGTTCAACTTGCCTCATCTGTGCACTGAAGTAGTGCCACAGTTCCTTACATAGGATTGTAGTGAAATGGGCTGATACACTTGGAGCCCCCATTGTGTGACACACTTTTCCTTGGAACACACACACATGCACATGCACGCACACCTTCTCCCCCCAGATAGGGAGCTCACAATAGACCAGGGGACAGAGAGTGCCAAACAGACCAGGGGACAGAGAATGCCAAAGCCTTGGTGAATCAATGAGTTGTATTGGGGTTACTTACAGGAACATGGTTGAGGGGTTACTGACAGGAACATGGTTGAGGGGCTACTTACAGGAGCAGAAATGACTCAAAGACTCAGAGACATCACCAAGGCCCACCCTAGCATGAGTGACAACTCATGAAAGCTGAGAACTTGAGGCACACTGCACAACCTACAGACAGACAGGTCACCAGGTTGGAGAGCGTCCTTTCCAGATGGCTCAGTTGATCTCCACCTCTGCCAGGTGCCTAAGCTGGTCTCGGTTTCTTCCAGGCAGATGAGCGGATTACTGCTTCTTCCTTGTTGCAGCTTATCTGAAAAAGATGCCCAGCCATTTTTATTGTTTATATACTATAGGAATGGTGAGGCTACATCACCCCATGTTGGAGTGTGTGCAGAACAAGCCATCAAGGAAGACAGAAAAGCAGGACCGGCCAGTCTTAGGCTTTTTTGATAATCTTTCACAACTACCATAAATGACATGAGGAATTCCTTAACCTGTTGAGAAGGCAGGGCCTCCAGTCATCAAATCTCAAGGGGTTACGAAACCAGTAAGTCTAAAGCTCCCACTGCTTCTCAGTATCATCACCCCAGTACTGAGAACTCTTGTCAGTTTCAGGAACTTCCTGGAGCTAGTTTGAGTTGTTTACTTCCTGCCTTAATGAGCTGCTCTGCACAGCCTATGCGCACTAAACTCCGAGGACTGCCTGAAGTGCAGGGCCTGCGCTGTGCCTTGGTCCCTCCACTGGCCATTTTTGTTTTCCACATTTCCACTACTAATCAGTCTCTGGAAATAATGGTTGAGTTTCTGCTTGTTTCTGCTTCTTCTGTGTTGATCAAACATATTCCTTTCCTCATGTCTTCCTGCAGAGCACAGGCCTCCCTTATTTGGTGTCCTATTAGGTGAGGAATCTATGCTGGTGATTCCTGGAAGCTGCCACTCAAATGGGGTTAGGTTAGGACCACTTAGAGATAAGACAAGAAGAAGGCATCAGGGAGAGGAGACAGGGAGGAAGAGGCACAAAGCTATCCCCAGCTACTCCGAACTCCGAGTAGATCAGCAGTCTCCGGTTTCCTCGGGAAACAAGGCTGTTTGTACTAAAGAATGGCTGAAGCATAGGCAGGCTGGTGAAGCGCAGTCACAAACTATTTTTAACTGTCTGTTCTGTTCTCCCAGGCCTTTAAAGACTGGTTCAAATACATCTTTCAAATAGAACTGCTCTCCTTTGAAAGGACTTGTGGTCTTTTAATGGCAGCATCGGGAGGCTTAAAACCAGCCTCTCCAGTTCCCTACCTGCAAAGATTCTTTGGGTAACTCAAAATGGGATTCACCTCCCTGGCTCCAAAGATTCCTGTAGTCAGCACCAAAGCCTGGGGTGGGAAATGAGCCGTAGAAATCACGCACAGGAAGCTCCCACAAAGATGGCCTCCCCATGGGCAGGCAGGATGGCTCTTGATCTCCAGGAAGACTGGAGAGGAACCCCAGCCTTGCCTATTAGTGAGTGGGTGGAGGACACATTGAAAAACTCCCAGGGGAAACCCTGAGCTCCCCATTCTCACCAGGACCTCTTTGTTCTCACCGCCACCCCATCCTCTCTCAGTGGTTCTTACTCTGAGGCTAAGGATCACTGGAAAACATAACCAGTTTCGCTCTGACTTTCCAGGAGCTGGAGCTTTCTAGCCCTACTAGAAGCGGGCACTTGCAGAATACCTGTGTTCCAGGTGCCCCTCAGTGCACCCAGCTAAGAAAGGGGGGAGTGAGGAATTGGTTCCAGCTTTGTGTGTGGCAAACCTTCTAAATGCTTTGGTCTACTCTATCCTGTACTTTGTACCCATCTATTTAAAGACCTGTATTGTCACCCCTCTCACCTGAGATGGGTGGTTCTAGAAGGGGATATGAGTCCCCCTCCCCCCCAATCCCTAATAAGCTTTGGCCCATGCTAGAGAGGTTTCTCTGCTTCTTATTAAAAGAGTGAGAAGGAGGTAGGACCTGGGGAGGAGGCAGGAAGAGCATGGCCCTTATGTGATTCTTTGCAGGGGTAAAGCTGGCACCTTCAGAGTGCTGAGTAGCCGACCCACGCAGCTTAGCAACAACAACAGTATGGAAAACCACACAGGCTGCATGCACACTATTCTCACTATTCAGATTTGTTTTCAAGCAGAACGCCTTGACTTGATCTAGTTTTTGTTTCTGTTTCTAGTAAAAATATGGACAATAAGATGGATTTGTGCACCTGGCCCCACCTTCGGTCTCCTTGTCTTTAAAGCGTGGTATCTCTTCAGACATAGGATGAAGCAAGCTGTGCTAGAGGGCCTATGACATGAGCAGGGATGTATCTGAAGTTGTGGACAGACCGTACTGATCTCAGGAGGCAATGCCAGGAGCACAACAGGGTCAGTAAGACAGGAGAGAACTCAGCGACAATGACCAGAATAGATGAAAACTCAGAGTAGGCTGGCTGTGCCAGGTTCTCCCCCCAGGACCTGCCATGGAACCCTGCTCCCCACCTCTACCGGGAAACCAGTAACCTCCAAGGCCTTCAACCTAGAGAAGGACAAGAATTCTTTGCCTGGGTAGAAAGCCTAGACTTTTCATTTTCAAAAAGCTTTTACAGGCATTAGCTAATTTATTTTTGTTCCACCCAGCTTGACATCACACCAGAGCTATGCATGTAGAAAGAGATGTGTCAAAGTGTCAACAATATGGATAGATCCAGGAAATCAGCCACTAGTGAGTGCAATCTGCAGTCAGATATAGTGATGGAAAGGGTTAGGAGATCATGACATGGTACATTAGGGGCCAGGCAAGCAGCTCCCTCCTGTATTCGTACTTTCCTTTACCCCAATGGAAGCCTCTGGACCTGATGGAGTTTTATGTTCTGTATCTCTTTAATGTCTACATATTGAAGACCCACTCACATCTAGTAGGAGGTCCTTGGATCCCTGGTGGCACAATCTCAACGTTCAACTTGATTGCATCAGGAGTCATCTCAGAGACATGCCTATAGATGGGTCTTGAGGGTGCCTCCATAATTAACCGGGGCCACAAAATTCTTCCCAGAGTGAGCAGTACCTTCTGGTGCTTGATCTTAGGCAAAACAGCCTGGAAAAGATGGCCTTCCAAGGTAGCTAAATCTCACCCAGACAGTTAAAGGCTTGGGTAGCACAAAAGCACTGAGTAAGTAGGAACTCCTTATATCTAGAGTGAGGACACTGCTCTTTTCCTATCTTTGGACTCAAGCTGAAAACTCACTTATTCGTCGTTTTCAAGTCTGTCATTGTCACCCTAGAGCTACACACAGGGTGCTTTCCACTTTGCCTGCTGCAGGTCTATAGCTTCCAGTGTCCGAAAGTTTGTGTGTCAGTCCTTCCTATCACACACACATAAACAGACACACACACACACACACACACACACACACACACACACACACACACACACAAGATGTAGTAAAAGACTGACTAGTATAACCGCTAAGCATGTCCTGGCTGTAACTGTGTTGGAGAAGATAGCTGAAAAACAAATCCCATCAAACCCTCAAAAATGTTAAAAGACTAACAGTGACCTTGGGCTATGTGATTAATTCATAAAGGTAGTTGAAAATAACTCCAGAACTCGGTCTTGGTTAGATCTTTAGCGAGGCCGTATGCTATATGAAGATCCACAACACAAGGTCGGACTTTCAGAAGTTAGGCGCCTTGGCACAATACTAACATTGCTCCACTGAGGGAGCAAAGCCTGATTTCAAATGAAATAAATGAAGCTGGGTGTGATGGCTCATAAACATAGCTCTAGTACTGAGGAGGCAGAATCAGAGGGATCTTGAGTTTGAGGCCACCCTGGACTACGTCAGAAGATCTGATCCAGACTCAAAAACAAAACCAGTTAGAGGAAGGAGAAGATGAGGTGGGAGGGGAAGGAGAGGCACGTTTTACATCTAACATAGAATCTGTTGAGTAGATTTGTAAGAGGAAATCAGCACAGAATTTTCTCAGGGCCATAACTCAACAGTTTGATGCACATTTCTCCTAAGGTCTTTGTTGCCTCCTTCATTTACTTTTACATCCTATTTCTTTCATTTACAAAGACTTGTAACCACTTGCCTAAGCCAGCAACCACACACCACACTTTTTAAGTAAATGATGTCACTCTGTCATACAGATAAATCCCAACTTCTTTAACAAGATCCTTATCTAGAGGTTTTGAGATTTCCTCTAATTCTTCACTGTTAAAGAACACTGGTGAAACAGCTTGTGCTCAAATAAACATTCCCACATTCCCGATCACTTTCTTGAAAGACATCCCGGGATGCAGAATTGCTAACTCAAGTCTTACAAATGCAGAGGTGGGTGTGGCTGCTGGTGTACCCAAGGGGCTGAGGTAGAAGGGCCATGAGTTTTGAGTTTAGCCTGAACAACAAAGGACAAGAGTCTGTGTGAGAAAAAAAAAGCATTAACCAATTTGACAATGTTGGAAGTCACAGCTGTGCCTCCTCGGTGAGAAGCCAGTGAACCCAACCCCTCACAGTCAGGATATTACTATACTGCCATGTGCTCATTCACGGCACAACACATATTCTTTTCTTGGTCTGTGTATGAATTCTTAGTAGGGGAATATCAAAGAGTTTCTGTGAATGAAGTAGCTTGTGAGCTGGCCCTTAAGGAAATGGTGTGATTGCAATCAGTGCAAAGGTGGACAAGAAATTTAGCACAGCATCTCAGGGTCTGCTGCTGTCTTTAAAGAATCCAATAATCTCAGTGTAGGAAAGTGTCAGGTTCCTAGGTAATATGCAGGAAGGATGGGCCAAAAAGACAGTCTAGAATGGGATCACAGAGGGCCTTGAATGGCATCTTAAGAAGCTTATATTTTAGTCTGCAGCAATTGGAAGCCATTAGCAGTTTCTGAGCAGAGGAGCGATGTGTTTTTGCATGCTATCCTGAGGGTGCCAAGAACCTGCCAGAAGGTTGTGAAGTGGCAGGAGTAGGTTTCATAGTTTTGACAGTAACCAGGAGACATGTCTATTTTCCCCACTCTGGTATGACACTGAGGTTGCAGTACTTCACCAATGTTTCAACACGCTTCCTATTAAGAGGACAAAACCCCATCGGAACAAATCAAAAGGGGGCAAGAAGAACAAATGGATGCAGAGCAGGCAGCACAGAAGGCAGCCGGGCCCACAAGCAGCATTTGATAATTCATCTTACTCCTTATTTCTCTCATCAATATTTTATGTCACTAGGAAACTCCAGCCTCATTTTCTGGTAATGAATTTATCATGAGACTAAGAGTGAGTTGCTGAAGCAGATGCCTGGGGAAGCCGGGTAGGAAGGCAGCTCCCAGCCTCAGCTTGCTGGCTCTGCCACCCGTAGGGCAGATGCCATGAGACCCAGCAAAAGCAGAGCAGCCTGGCTCTGCACAACAAGAGGCTTAATCTATGTGGAGCATAGAGTCCTCAAATAAACCCTCTACAGAAATGCCTTCCCTCCCTGGGGGGCCGAGTGGAACCGGGGGAGGCTAGTCAACAGCACTGATTAATCGCCCACTGGGCCAAGAACCTTGTAATGGAACTGAGGGAAATTAGAGAATTCTGATACAGACCCTTGTTCTCACAAAATTAGCTGTCTTTGTCCACATTCCAACATCTAGCAGAGAGCTTGGAGAGTGGGGGTCTCAAGATTCCAGCAGCTGTCCCTGAAGGACTCTGGTGTCTAATTTCAGCTCCAACTCTGACTTGTGTGCAAGTGGCACAAATCACTTAGTACAGCCTAGCTCAAGAAATCAGATTTTACAAATGGGGAAATAAAACTAGCCACAGACATGTAAATGACACTTACTTCACGTGCTTCCAAAAATATCCAGTTCATTTCCACAATCCCGAGCTCAACAGTCATGAGCTATATGCCATTGTTACTTAAGGTTTAAGGATAAGGATGTTTATACCTAGATAGATAGGAATTTTGCCCTGGGTCATAAGCTAACTTTGAATCCAGGACTCTTGGTGGGGTAATCATCATCCTCCACCACCTTGTATCACCTGTTAAAACGAACTGTTACTAAATGTAACCAAAAGAAGAAAATGTAATCCCATTCAAGTTGTCTTAAGGAATAACTGAATTTACTGGCTCACAGAAAAGCCAAGGTACGTTGCTAATGGTGGTATAGTTTGATCAAGGTGTCACACAGGACACACCAGGACTCTGTTTACTTCTACCTCCGCTGCCTTCCCATAGAGGAGCTAATCTACCAGACAAGAATGGGAGAAAGAATGACACCAATCCCATGAGAGGACATTGGTACTATGGTTACCTATCTGAGCTAAGCGAGGACGTTAAGAACCTCTGGCTTTAGGAGTTCCGTCATTATATAGAATTGTGTTATGAAAATAACATGGGTTTGAGGGAAGTATGCAAAAAATAAAAGGTACTTTAATTCCTTGTCTCACTGAAAAAATAAATCTGCTTTCATTGAGAAAATTGAAATAAGATTAGAATTTATCTACAGCATTCACGGGTGCAAACTAATTAATTACCTAAGTAGAATTTTTAAAGTAAGATGATTTCAGACACTCATAATACATGGCACGTAACCTCAGGGAAACACAGGCAAAAGGCACTACTGAGGGCACGGGGAGTGATGCTACTTCATTTCCCTTGTTTAAAATTAAGTTTTAGGAACTCCTCATGTCTATTTCCCCATAGGTTAGCCTCTGTTAGCTGTTGCATATGTAAAATTCATTATTGCAAGGTAGCATTCCCGCAGATAATGCACCTTTGGAAAGTTGTAAATACCCTGCAAACAATTCCAGCTCATTCTCGAACCACAATTATATTCCCCCACTCCTCATTAGATTACTGATGAACTAATAAATGATTAATAGGCATTTCGCAACAGTGTTTTGTAGAACACACACACACATGGGGAAACCGACCGTTATAACCAGGCTGTACACTGCCGTGAAGACTAAATGTTGAGGATGATAGGTCTGGCTTCCTCAGAAGGTGTTGGCCTGTGGTAAGCGGGACCACAGGAACAGCAGTAGGCACACAGTCTCGGTCTTTATTAGGCTGCAAGCTTCAAGTTTTCTCACTAGCTCATCAAAGGTCTAGCCTTCTCTCCAAAGCCCTTTGCTGCAACCAGGCTCATCCATTACTCTGGTTCCAGCCCCATGAAGCTCAATGCTAGAACCCATCTCACCTGTTCTCCATTTTGTTTACCCAAGCCACGGCCGAAGGACCAAAAGCATACGTGTACTAAAATGTGCTAAATACTCAACACATTCTGCTTACTTTTCCCTGCCTTCGTAACAACCAGTGTGAAGGAAATCAAATCACCCGTTTTACAGTTGCAAAACTAAAAGCCCAAGTAAGCAGCTAGAGTTTGGATCTGGTATGTCCTCCACAGGCCCATGTGTTAAGGAGTTGGTCCCCACCTTGATGCTCTTCGGAGATGTTAAAACCTTCAGAAGGCAAGGTCATAGTGGGAAAGGTTGGATCAGTTACATTCCTTGTTGGTGTTACAAAAATGGCTGACCAAAGCATCTTATGGGAGGAAGAAGTTTTGAAGGCTTGTAGTTCCAGAGGAAGTCTATTTTGGCCCATAAACCATGGCAACAGAGTTATGGGGCTGCTAGTCAGATGGAGTCTATAGTACAGAAATAGGAAGCAATGAACCATCCTGCTCATCTAGGTTTTTCCTTTTATGCAGCCCTGGCCCCCAGTTCATGGGGTGCCACCAATATCTAGGGTGGGTGTGCCTACCTCAGTTTACCTAATGCAGAAAACCCTTCAGACATACACAGAGGTTTGTCAGCAAGGTGATTCAAGATCCACCCAAGTGGACAATTGATGAAAACCAGCATGGGTCCACCGTTGTCAACTTGACACCAAACATCATTTTTAAGCCAAATCTTCCACCCTTTATCTCTATAAGGTCAGGGACACCTCATTGCAAACAATGTTCTATCCATCTTCAAACGCTTTCAAAGTCTTTATTAGTTCCAACTTTTGAAAAAAATCTAAAATCTTAATCTATTCTGAGGTTCAGAGCAATTTCTTGACTCTGAGCTCCTATAAAATAACACAAGCTATATAGTTGCAATATGCAAATAAACATTCTCACTCCTAGAGGCATGGCAATTGAAGGTTGGGCCACAGCAAGACCGGAACCCAACAGGAAAGCAAAAACAAAGACAAACACCAAATCCTGTAGCTGCTGTCATTCATGGGTGGCTACCGATAGATTCATGTGGACTCCAAATATCTTGGGTAACCACACTCCCCGTCTCTGCTATCTAAACTCATAGCTTGTCTGTAGGGCCACTCCGGGCCAGCAGCTTTCCTCCAAAGAGGTTTCATTCTCCTGGCCCCTCTACCACCCTGGAGTATCCAGTACAACTTAGTTCTTACCTTCACAGCCTCATACAGTAGTCTCTCATTGTCTCCTTTCAGGGATGTTGACACTGCCATATACTGTCTGGTGTCTTAGTCAGACATCTACTACTGTGAGGAGAAGCCATGACCATGTCAACTCTTATACAGGAAATCATTTCATTGGAGCTGGCTTACAGTTTCAGAGGTTTAGTCTATTATCATCGTGGCGGGAAGAACAGCAGCACACAGGCAGGGATGATGCTGGAGAAGGAGCTGAGAGTTCTACATTCAGGTTAGCAAGCAGCAGGAGAGCAGAGAGACACTGGGCCTGGCCTCAAAGCCCACCCGCCCATGACATTTCCTCCAATAAGGCTGCACTTACTCCAACAAGGTCTCACTCCTGATCCCTCTCACGTTGTGCTGCTCCATGATGACCAAGCATTAAAATTCAAACATATGAATGAGCCTCTGGTGGCCGTTCTTACTCAGACCATCACACAGTAGCCTATGAAACTTTCTGGAACTTCGGTGCAAAACTCCATGACCCCCTAAATCTTTTATCTTTCATTCCCGCAAGACCAGTATCATATGAATGACACTGTGAAGTCCTACATCCAGGTCAAGATGTAGACTGGGCACTGGGACCACAGATGTGTGGCTCTTGTGGAAGCCTTGGTGGATGAATCTGTAAAACCACTTTCCTAGGCAGTTTTTTTTTTTTCAAGTAAGGAACTCTTCTGTAGAGTTTGCAGTTCAGATGTTCTCATTTCAAATAAATATGTATTTCCGAGAGTTGGAGACTTTGAGGGGTGGGGTCTTGCCTCAGCACACCTATGAAAATAGTAAGGTTTTCCTTTAACAATTACAGATGCCTTGTCGTCTGAACTCTCCTTGTGCACAATTTTAAACTTGTTCGCCCAGCTTCCTTTGCTAAATTTCACAACTTCATATCCTTTTGTTCTCCCTCAATGCAGATCTGAATAGGAGTAATGAGAAGTAGCCACGCCATGCCCGGAATGCTGTGCTGTACTGAAATGAACTGAAAACTAACAGACTAATACACTCCGTCTTCAGTTCCGCCGCACACAAATTCTAAGGACGAGACACAGGCAGGTTCTGCATCAAAATGTAGCAAGATTGAATTCTAGCCCACACTTTCTAATAGAGTCCCTTTTCCCCTCTCAGATCTCACAGTCTGGGCCTCCGCTGTCTATGTTTTCTTTAGCATTCTGGTTTTCCAAACTCCCGCCGAAATGGCCCATTGACCACTGTTTTCAACACTGTATGGATTCTCTAGTCCAAAGTTCCAAACTCTTCTGCATCCTTCCTACAAAGGTTATCACAGCAGCAGCAGCACTTCCCAGTACTCACTTTCTGTGTTAGAGGAAGGAGAGGTTTATTTGGGCTTATGTTGGGAAGCCCACCATGGGGAGGAGAACTGGTAGGCGTGTGAGCCTGCTGGTCACACTGCATCTCACTCAGAAAGCATGGAGTGATGAGTGCTCCTACACAGTTCACCTTCTCCTTTTTATGCAGTCCTGGGCCCTGAGCCAGGGACTGATGCTGCCAACGTGTAGAATGTGTCCGCCCACCTTGATGAACCATATCTAGAAAATTTTTCACAGACATGCCCAGAAATGAGTCGTCAGGATGATTCTTGACCCTGTATGTACCTATGTTGGACAGTCAATATGAAGCATCCCAGAGGTTAAGGTCTCTGGGTTGAACTCTCTAAGGTAATTTGGGAGTACTGGTCTTTCATTTTTCAGCTTTAATTAAAATATAATTATATTGCTTTCCCCCTTCCATTCTTTCCTTCCCCCCAACTCTCACTCTAATTCATTGTTTTGATTATTATTGTTACACACACACTATATATGTATGTGTATAATATATAATATATATACATATACACATGGATAGATAGATAGATAGATAGATAGATAGATAGATAGATAGATAGACAAACAGACAGCCTTCTGTATCCATTTAGTGTTGCTTTTGTGTATATGGCTTTAGGGCTGGCTACTTTGTATTTCATAATGAATAAAGTATCTTGTCCCTAAGAAAGACAAACACCCCCCCTCTCCCAGCAGTAATTAATTGCCTATAGTTTTTTTGTGAAAGAATATAACCCATTGAAAATTTCCTTTTCCACATGACCATGGCTTGGTATTGTCATTTTTTTTCAGATCTTGTTTAGGCATACTCCTGAGGTATCATGAATGTAACATCCATGTTATTTCTAGGAGATATTTTCTCACATAAGATTTCCTGGTCCTCTGACTGTCTCAATCTTTCTATGCCCTCTTCCACAACATTTTCTGAGTATTAAACACAGGAATTATGTTGTCAATGTATGCATGGAGCTGGGCTCCACCATCAGTTGATCTCTTTGGCCAGTTGTGGTTTCTGTAATGGTCTCCTTTTGCTGCAAAGAGAAACTTCTTTGGTGCAGGATGAGAGATATACTTATCTGTAGGAATAAGGTCCTCAGAAGGGCTGAGAAGTATACCGGCATTTTGGCAAGGCCCCAGGAACCCCACATAGCCCCACCAAACCCTATGTCCACTCCAAGAGCTGGAAACTTGAGCATGCCAGAGGCCGAAGGGCCAGCCAAGGCTACAAAAACTAACCCTGGATCTTGCTGTTGTTAAAAAGCTTTGGATGTTGATGAAAAAAAAAAGAGCTGGATAGGACTATTGATTGCTTCCCTCCCTTGGCAGTTTTCACAGTACCATATGGTGCTATGAAAGCTGGGCCATAGGAGGCGTTCATATTATATCCAGTTTTAATCTGCAGAGTCACGTGTCTGAAACATTTTGTGTCTTTGGCAATAGGGACTGGACTTCAACCTCTGAGGGACAACAAAGGGCAACAGCAATAAATTATATTGTTTGGGGAGCCACTTGATCTTTCTGATTCTTGGCCATGAGGTGAATAATTTCTCCCATCGTGCCCCATCCACCATGATATATGATGCTATTTGTCAGAAGTCTAAACAATGAGGCCATTGATCCATCAACAGAAACCCATGAAACTGTGAGCCAAAATAAATTTTATTAAGTTGACTATTCCAGGTGGTTGATACTGGTAATGGAAAATTACCTAACTCAAAGTTGGAAGAACTGGCTCCAACAGGCAGCAACAGTTGACTTTGTATAAGAGCTTGGGTCCTGGTCTCTCCGCCTCATAGATTTGGGCCGTCAGAGGTAATTTTGTCTCCTAATGAATGACCATCAGCCATCATGATGACATCACCTGTGAACTCCCTCAGCAATTAGTGGCTCTTCAGTTTCTTTTGTGGCTAATCATAAACAGCCTATGATAACCCAGTTATTGTTCTTCAACCAGTCATTGATTCCTTAATTTGGATGTTCCTTTCTTGTCTTGACAAGCCTCTAAGTTCCTCGCTGGAATTTATCTCATCGATATATGGTGTCCATCACACATTACAGACTTAGCAATTCTATCTCTGTCATATAATCAGTGCTCGGGGTGGCAAAAGGCAGACCAAGGTTAAAAGCTCTTGGTTCTTGGGTTTTTAGCACCTCCCCATCCTAGGTACATACGGTGTCCATCTTATTTTTACCCCCTACTACTTGCCCCTGACCATGTAAGTATACACAGTCACTACATTTCAACATAGTAGATTATTTGTTAAAGGTAATACATACAAATGAATTTGATTTAAAGGAAGAAAACACCCACAGTTGGCTGATCAATTCATCTCAGATGCAGTTTGCTGAGTTCCTCCAACTCTGATGTGTGTCATGACCTAGTGTCCCATTGGGCTATCTGTCACCGCTGGTCGAACAGATCCTTCAGAAGGACTATGTACTATGTTTTTATTTTAGTAAAAAGATGTCACACAAAATGTATTTTAACTGGTTAGGTGTTTACCTTAGTGCCATTGCATACACTGGCATGGCTGAGAAGCCATCATCACTAGCCACCTCCGGAATCTGTCATCATTCTTAACTGAAACTTTGTCCCTAGTAAACAACAACCCCATAGTCGCCAGCCACGCTGCTCCACGGTAGTTGCATCATTTGATGCTTCTCCAGAAAGAGCACTGGGATCCGAGCTCCTCTCCCGCTTGGCCAGCACTTGTCATTTCGATAGCTTTCCTTTTGTTATTGTTGTTGATAGGAGCCATCCTAATGGGTGTGAACTGTTATCTCATTTTTGCTAAACCGCATTCCCCCATTAGCTAATGATGCTGAGCATCTTTCATGTGCTTACTGTCCATCTGTGCATCGTCTCTGGATCAATGTCTGTTCAAGTCCTCTGCCCATTTTTAATTCATTTTATATTTATTCATTTTTTTTTAAGCCGTAGAAGTCCAGTATGTTTTCTTTATCATAGGTACATAATTTGCAAATATTTTGTTCTATGGTTTGCTCTTAGCCCCCCATCCCCCTTGCCCACAGTACTGGAGATGAAGCTGTGACACCATTCATAATCATTACCGAGGAGCTATATCTCCAGTCCTCTTTTTAATTTTTAAAGAAATATTTAATTAATTCTTTGAGAATTGCATACACTGTGTTTTAATCATATTAACCTTCCCTCTCCAACATTTCTCAGATCTTTCTCCTTTCTATACTCATCCTTTGTTCTTTGTCTGTTTGTTTGAGGCAGGGACATTCTGAGTTGCCCAGGGTAGCTTTGAACTCCTCTGAAACCTTCAGTTCCTTCAATTCGCAATCCTCTTAGGTTCCCAGATACCTGGGCTTACAAGCTTGTGCCAAGAGGCCCAGCTCACTCACTCTCTCAGTAGTACCTACTTTTGTTGTCTGTTCCTTTGTGTCATGAACCAGAAACATCTAGCACATGCGACACATTCTGTCTGCTTTCCTCTGAGAGGGTCATGGTTTTGCATGTTACAGTTAGGTGCTGTAGTAGCCATTTCTACATCACTGTGACAGGACACCTAAGAAAAACAACTGACCGGAAGAAATTTTTCTTTTGCCTCAGGGCTTTGGGAGATTTAGCTGCTAGCTACTTTGTCCATGAACTTGAGAGGGCCATCACTGCAGCAGGAGTGTGTGGTAGAGGACAGCTATTCGTGCCAGACTGGGCCAGGACAAAGAACAAGACAAGTACTTGGCAAAGGCCTTGCAAGGTCTCTAGTTACCTACTTCTGCCAGGTAGGCTCCACCTCTTAAAGTACCCATGGAACTTCCACAAGCTGGCACCAAAGCTCTCAAAACAAGAACCAGGAGAGGACATGTCGGGTTCACACCATCACAGGTGGTTTTAGCATGTTTATCAGGTGAGCACTTGACTGTGAGTGAGAGTTGGTCTTTGTCTTATCACCGCATTCTTCTCCATCCCCTCCTCCTTCCAGTTCCCATCAACAGTAAACAAAGCACAGAAAGTGAGGGAAAAAATCGAGTCCTTCCATTGTTTTCGCAGTTGGAGGGGACAATGGGGGCCTTTGGGATTTCATGTGAATTTTAAGAGTCTTTTCTAAAAATTATTTCAGAAAAAAAAAAGTAAAGAGAGAAAGAGAAAAAGATTTCCTTCAATGTGTAGATCACTTCAGGAGGCCCCCATCCTCTTAACAGTAGCCGTTGTTGTTGTTGTTGTTGTTGTTGTTGTTTTTAATCCATGAATAGGGATAATCTTTACGCAATAAAAAAAAAACAGTTTGAGAAAATGAGAAATTACCTACACCAAAAGTTTATGCAGGAAGAATAGACTCAAATGCTGGAGGAGTTTAAGTGAAATTTTGACAACCCTACAACCAGCAGGCAGATTTGCATGAAAATGCACCCACCCCCATAGGCTCAAATATTTAAACAGTTTGTTCCTCCTTGGTGGTCCTCCTTGGTAAGGTTTAGGAGGCGTGGCCTGGCTGGAGGCAGTGTGTTGCTAGGGGCAGAAGACACTGAGATGTCAGAAGCCAGTTCGCTCTCTGTGATTTGCGCTCACAGTTCAGGATGTGAACCTGCAGCTCCCTGTTCCTACTACCATGCCTTCCCTCTACTACCATGGACTCTAACCCTCCAGAACAGTAAGCCCACGTAAATTCTTCTTTCTTTGCTTTGGTCATGATGTTTTACCACAGCAACAGAAAAGTTAAGTAACACAACCAGGTATCAAAGGAAAAGGAGACATTACAATAGTGACTACTTTGTTACTTCTCTATGAGCCAAGGTCATTCCTAAACGCTTTAACGTATGTGAAGTGATTTCATTCTAGAAGCTGCCCTGTAGGGCGGGCCTTATACTGCCCCCCTCTGCCCCCCATTCTACAGATAAAATAGGCTGTGAAAGACATATGAAGTACCTCACCCAATGTGACAGTTGGAAAACCATGGATCCGGGATGGAGCTGGCCAGGCTGGCTCCAGGGAACCTTTGATCCTGCTGAATAATGGTTCCTCAGACAAATAAATGCTAATCCCTCAAACTTTACACCGTGTCAGCAGCACAGGAGGCTTTTGCAAGATGCTACTGAACTGAGGATCTTGAGATGAGAGAAATACCCTGTCTTATGAGCAGGCCCTAACTGCTGTTACAGGCATCATTATAAGCACACGAAGAGGCAAGACAGAGACTTCGGAGACACGGGCCGTGCGAAGAGACAGAAGCTGAAGCAACAGAAGGTGGAGGAGGCAAGGAAGAGATGCTTCCTTCACATCCTCCAGGGCGGTGTGGCCCGGCAGAATTTTGAATCCCTGACCTCCAGAACCATGAGAGAGTAAACAACTGTTGATCTTTGCTGTCAAGTCTGTGGCTATTTGCTGTAGCAGACATAGGAAGCACCAGGGCTCTTAGGCAGAGTTTTGGGGAGACACATATCAGTCCATGTCACCTTCACTTGGACCAGGAAAAATAATAGCAGCTAGCATAACCCACAAGAGGGTCTTGGGAAAAAGAGAACACCAAGCTGGGCTGGATCATGAGCTAAGCACAAAGCTTAGCAAGGTGACATTTTTCCAAAGCACTTTCTTGTGGGTCCTACCACACAACTATCTAACCCCAGCCAACCCCTCCACACAAAGAACAGAATCACAACCTTCGTGTGACTTAAAAACCTGAGCCAAGACCTCCTCACTTCCCTGTCCTCTTCCAAGTACCCCCTTTCTCTCCTTATACTCATCTTCTACGGAAGAAGAGAAACAACCAGGAAGCCTCGTGTGTGTGTGTGTGTGTGTGTGTGTGTGTGTGTGTGTGTGTGTGTGTATGTGTGTGTGTGTGTGTGTGTGTGTGTCTGTGTAATTTAATCCCCACAGGAGTGTATGGTCTCTGGGCTCTCTTCCTCTTCCTGTCCTCCAAGAGAAAAAAAGGCAAAGATTTTTCTCCATGATACACAGAACCAGCAGTGGCTTGACTTTGGATCCATCCCAACTACACCAAGATCCAGCACATGCAAATGCACAAATTCCATGCACAAATGCTCAGGATTCTTCTTTCTTTCTTTCTTTCTTTCTTTATTTCCTTCTTTTTTTTTTCCTCATTTAAAAATAAAAATAGCTTTGATGTAAAGTTAAAACGGGGTGATTTGCATGAGACCCTGAGCTCTCAATTACACCAATTACTTTATAATTACAGGCAATGCCATCTTGGTTTTTCAAAACCTACATCTAGTCTTAAAGCTCTGTCAGGAAGAAGGCTTCTTTTTGGAGAGAGATTTCAATTAGTATGCATGCTGTATACAGAGGGAGAAAAAAAAGCCTGCTGGAGCTCCAAGGAAGAACAAGGAGAGGAGAGCTTGAGTCACCTCCCACTCACCAAATGGGCCTGTTCCTATAGGAAACCAGAACCTCTGAGAAACACCTCAACCCTCAGTTCTGGAAGAGGGATACATGAAGGCTAACTGCTTGGACCTCTGCAAAAATGCCACCTGCCCGATGCTCTGGCTGTCAACACTTCTTGGGATGAGGGGAGAAGAGCTTAACCTACTGCCTTTAAATGACTTCAGCCACCTTACAAGGCCATGAAGTAGTAAACAGAATGGGGTGCACGGATGCTCCGCTGTCTCCTGTCCAGTGATCTCTGAGGAAAGATGAAATTGTCAGTAGGGATGTTTGTTTAGGACCTCTAAGAATAGGGACTGAGGAGTGGGTATACACAGCCAGTAAGCCCAATAGCCCTTCCCTGGTGCCCTTGCTGAGGCACCAGCATTAAAATGTTGTCACTCAAAGCACAGCTTCCTGACAGGAGCCAGGTATATCTCCAGGCTAGAAAGGGAAGCTGAGGGAGTTGGGACATCAAAGGACCTTGGCAACTCCTGAGGCTACCTCCTTATACCCTGTAAAAGCATGTCACCGGTCCTTGTCCAAGCAGAGTATTGCCATGTGAAGTCACTGCTGCAAAGCACACATATTCCCTTTTCCCCTGTGTATGCACAGGTAGGTAGGTATATATCGACGATAGTTTGTTTTGTTCTGACAGGTGGATGTCATCTCTCCTCCACCTGCTGGGGCTCGCACATAAGATGGCGCATCGAAGTCTGGGCAAACTTGGTACTCAGCTCTATAAACAGCACCTTGAAAGGGTCTGTCTATGTCTCTCCCCTTCTGGAAGAAACTGCCACCTTCCTATAATTAACTGACTCTTCTTCGGAAGATTTTTAGCCCATGGCTGAAACTTGTTCTTCCCACTGCTGACGTCACTGTTCCACACCGCATTTCTTTAAGAGCACACCTCCGGTTGGGTTACAGTTTGCAAAGCACCTTGGTTCCTGTCAGCTCAGTCACCCACCGGGCACAGCATTACTGAGAAGGCTGCTTCTACTCTGTGCCTCCACCTTCTGCTCGCTCCATGTCTACTCTTCAGAAAATGGCTGAAATAAATAAAGGAAAGGAAAAAAGGAAGGAAGCAGGTCTGGGTTCTGAGAGATTGGCGCTCTCAGTGGGGATTAAGCCTTGAGTGGCTCCCTTTAAGCAGAAAACAAAGTCTGAGCTTGCTTGCATTAGCTCTCTGCTCTCCCCGCCCCCACCACCCCCTAAATTCCAATCAGATCTCTGAATAAAAGGCCCTTCTGCTGCCTGAATCGCCAGGAATTCCTATTTCCCTTTCTTTGCTTTCCTAGCATGTGGTGTCTCTATTTAAATAGTGTTTCTTATCTAGCTAGCTTCATAAAGGCATGCGCCTGTCTCACCTACCCTTTTCATTTTCTGTGTTGCTCACTGGTGCCTGCCACAGCATCACTAATTCTCAGCCTTCATCCTTTCTTGAACTCATCAGAAGGCTCACCTAAGTCTCCCAAGGTCACATGACAGGTAAGGGCCTGGCAGGCCTGGAAAGTAAATAGTAGGTGGCACGGACTCAAAGCCTTCCCACCTGGGTTTGAACCCTACCTCTGGTCCAACAAATTGTATGGTGCTGAGTGTTGTTCATTTTCTTTTACTTGCTTCTAAGTCAATAATAATGACTGCCACATAAGGCTGTTGTGAGAATTAAAAGTACTAATGCATGCAAAATGGGTTTTAAATGTCTAGCCCATAGAACATGCTCACAGAATTTTTACACCTTTGGTCAGTCTTTTCCCTGCTCACGTACAGTTACACAAGCAGGCCTCAGTCCCAGACTCAGACTCTGACGCCCATGGACTGTGATTTGGCTCCCTCCCATCATGTGAGACTAACCCTACCACTTACCTGGACACTTCAGATCAGGAATCATAGACCCACATCTTCCCCTCCCTGTTAGATCCCCCCCCCCCTCCCCAAGTGTTGCCTTCAGCTTGCGGGACTTTCAGAACTTCCTACTTCTTCTTACATCGCACAGTATCTTCCCTTCCCTTCTTCTTTAAATGTGCCCTATCCTGTGCTGCTAATTAAAACCCATCTCATCCCATCCTTGGCCTCTGGGTTTCCCCAGAACACATATTCCCTCATCCTTGGACTTACCTCCTCTTCTCAGCTGTGCCACAGCATCCCTTGCTTAGATATTCAAGTCTTCTGACTGAACACTTAGCCACCGCTCATCCTTGATCCAGTTCTCTGATGCCCCTTTACCTTAGAGCTTAACTCCTGTTGGTAAAACTGAAAGCCACCCGCATTCCGGAAGCAATCCACCTTTAATGACCCATCGATGGCAGCAACATCAGCACCAGCTGCCAAATGCAACGTATTTCCACTGTCACCAGGGGTTGCATATTCTCCCTTTGCACCCGCTTGTGCCTTCACAGCTTGCCACTTCCCTTTTCCATCCTCACTCAGAAGCACCCTTTTATATACTCTTCCCCCAATAAATCTATTCTATGAGCTCTGTTGCATGATGTGACTTTGTGGCATCCTCTGGACTGATGGTGGATGCAAACAAAACATAAAACAAAACAAAACAAAAAAGCACCTAAAGTGATTATTTTCTCTGAAACAAGGCTTTCTTATTTAGGGACTTTAATACGCAAATGATCATATATCAAATACCCTGACCTCAAGGAGTTGGGGATATAGTTCAGTGCCAGAGCACTTGCCTAGCATATAAAAGGCTCTGAGGTAGATCCCCAGCACAAAGAAAATGAATATGCAGTATACTAGCTAGTTTTGTTGTTGTTGTTGTTGTTGATGATGATGATGATGATGATGATGATGATGATGATGATATAAAATATGTGACAAGAGCAATGTAAGGAAGGAAAAACTTGCCTTGGCTCACAGTTGGAGCTCACAGTCCATCATGGCCAGAAACTCATGGCAGCGATAGTGTGAGACAGCTGGTCACATTACACCCAAAGGAAGGAGAGAAAGACGAATGCTTATTTGATCTGGGATCGCAGCCCATGGAATGATGCTGATGAGGACAAGAGATGAAACGTGTTAGCCGGGTTTAGGGATAAGGACCCAAAAGTGCCTTTGGTTTTGTCCTGACCTGAGGTCAGAGATGCTAGAAGGGAGCTGATTGCTTATCTTTCATCCCCTGACTTCTGGCTGGCATACATGAGGGTGTGACTGGAACTTCATTGTAGATGCTGATTTCTTCTCACGAACGGCTTTAGAATTGGGTCTCTGTATTTTTATGGTGGAAATGAGCTATATTCATCCCCCAACTTCAGCCGATCTCCTAAACAGTTTTAAGGTCTGAGCTCTTAAGGAGGAATGCAGTAACAGTCTTGAGGATCTAGACCGTGAGGATAGTGAGGAGGTCATTGAAGATGGAAGTTTTGTTGAGGCCCATTAAGGTAAATCTGTTTTCTCCTTGTCAAACGAATGTAAGCGACAGATTTGGTCCTAGTAGAGACAAAAAAAATTCTGATCTGCTCCAAAGTTTGAAAGGTTACAGACTGTGTTCTGCTCCCTTAAGGGTTAATCCAACTGAGCCTGTCAATTACCTGGACTACCCTCAGGAAGGCTGATTCACCAAAATCCATGTTAAGGAGATAGGAGGAATACTTATTCCCTTAATGAAATAATATAATTATCCTTCTCAGAGCCCCTGCCTCTCGCATGTAGACTGTAGGAGAGTTTCCAATATGTTGCCCCTGGGCTTTCTTCATTTCTAAATTACTCAGAAAAATGTATCACTTTGTTTCTCTTTTCACTGTCACTTTTCCTGAAGCCTGGGATGGTTTCCCAGACACTCTGGGCTTTCTCCAGTTTTCGGTGAAGCCCCACTCCTTTTTCCATGCAGCTTCTCGTCTGTCATGTGCTCACTTGCTTACCTCCATTGCTGAGCCTGCCTGCTTTCACAGAGATGACCTGATCGCATCCTCCTTCAGACAGCTGCCAAGAATTACCTCTTGCCTACCCTGTTATTTGTCTCTCAAACTCTGACACAAATTGTCTTTGAGCTCCTTTCTGAGTCTGTTTTAAAGAATTTTATTAATGAGACTAAAAACCCTTGAAAGAGAATGTTGCTTTTAAACAAAATCCCAAACATTCTATTTTATTAATAAAGACTCAAGGACCAGATGCTAGTATAAAAGGCTACTAGCTCAGAGAGGCAGAGAAAGCACCCAGCTGACCTTTCTACTGAAAGAGGTCTCAGAAGGAAAAGGCCCCTTCTCCATCTCTGCGCTGTCTTAAAATCCCCTCAAACTGAATGTCCTACCTTTCTACTTCCTGTGAGTCTCTCTGTCTCTGTGGATTTTTCCTATGTTCACTGTCTGTCAACTGGTTGTTTGCTCCACCTCTTGACCTATGGTTGACTTTACTTAATCCTGTTTACAGAAAGTTCTGGTATTAAAGGTGTATGCTAAGGCTGAGCCATGGCACAACTAGAAACAGGTTTTTCCAATACACAGTCTTGGAGTTCACAGTATGATCAAACGTCTTGTAACAAGAGAATCCCTTGTCCTCTGGTAACATGATGTTAAACATGAAGCTTCCTGATGTTTTTGGTGACTGTTATAGGTCTCCTCACCTCAGCTCACCCAATCTAGAAAGTCCCCCCCGTAGACATTCTCAGAGGTTTTTCTCCCAGTGTTTCTAGATCCCGCCAAGATGGCAGTCAAAAGCATCCATCACACCCTGTACTCAGAGCTCATCAGAGAATCAGTCCTATTTCCTGACTTCCCTAGCTGTCCTCGTGGCACTATCTTTGACCTTGCCATTAAGGAGACATGCTGTTTGTCCCTAGCCATGACATGGAGTATTTCATGTTCTTATCACCACATCCTCTCTCAAATCTTCTTCCTTGAGTAGCCCAATTTCGCTATAACTGTTCCTGAAGTGGAACCCCACTGCACAGACTCCATACCCTGCACCTGCCTCTCCTTCCTCCTCCTCCTATAGTTCAAAGTCTTACCCATCATAATGGCACGCCCTCACTTCTACCTTCTTGCCCTCATCCTCTCTACTTCCGTGTGCTTTCTTTCGTCCAGCTGAAGCACACGCTAGTGTTTTCCCGCTGGGTTTATTATACAGCAGAACACGTTTAAGAAAAGCTCTCAGCCATGCTGGCTTATTTTAATTCATGATCAATCCATTCAAGGAAACCATGATGCTGCCTGGCATTCCTAACTAAGTGCTTTTTGCATACGTACTCTGAGGCTTCACTGCGTGGTTAAGTTCCATGTTCTCATTCATAGGGAATGTCCATTCACCAATCCTCACTCACACCTTGTTTGTATTCGATTGGAAAAAAAAGCCAGCAACATGAAAACAGACCCTCCTACCACCACATCTGTCTGCCTTCTAACGCTTGCACTTGTAACACTTCCTTCCCTCTATTTCTCTGAGTGAGTACTCCTATCTAAGGCCAGCCCTTCAACTTGTCCATTAAACCCATCCTTTTTCATCTGCTCAAGGACAACACTTGTAGCAATTTCCTCTCCTTTCTCTTACAGCACCAATTTTTCTCACTCTCCTCAGCCTTTTCCATCAACATACAAACACACTTTGGTTTTTCTATTAAGAAACCCCTCTCACTTCGTGCCTCACAGGCAGCTACCCCTCCCCATTTCTTTCTTTCCCAAGAACAAGGTTCATATCTATTATCTCAAATACACCTTCCCACGTTTGCTCTTTAAATCTCCTACGGTGGTTTTCATTCTTACAGTTCTGCTCTTTACGGTCACAAATACCACACACATGCATGCCCAAGGTTTACGGCAGGTGTCAGTCTTTGTTTACTTAATGGTCACCAGTATTTTATAGGGTTGACGGCTTTCTGTCAGTTTCAAGGGTTCCCTTAGGAAGGCTTCCTGGACCACAAACCTACTTGACTTCTAACATTTTCACCATCCTTTCTTATTTTCTTCTTGAATTTCTGCTTTATCTTACCTCCAAACTCTAGACTACCCTGAGCATATAGCTCTATAACAGCCTCCATTCCCTGAGTCTCCGCATTCATTTCTTGTTTCCAATATCATCTTTATACTTCTGTTAGACCCCAGATTTTGTGTTTCTAGCCCAGGCCTTATTATACTCTTCCTTCATACCTCATATTGTCTGAGAAGCCATCCCATGGATGTCTAAAACCTACAGTGCTTAAAGGAAGCTCCTGCCATATAAAGCCTTGTCCACTTTCTTACTAGTACCAGTTAGTGCAAGGTCATTATTTCAACCATGGGGCTGAACACACTGGACTGACTCTGGCATTTCTCCTTTCCTTGTTCTCATATCTAAGCTACTAGCAAATGCTATTATCATGACCATTTTAACTGTGTGTACAGGATCTTATTCCAGCAGTTAATGATCATTAACTACCCTAGATTTAAATGCACATAGGAAACATAACGTTCCTCAATGTTTTCAGAGAAACTTAATTGAGGAAAAAAGATCCACCCTGAATATGGGTGGCAGTATTACACGGGCTATGATCCCAGATTGAGTAAAAATAAAAAATAAAAAATGAGGCTCTATCTATCTGTCTGTCTGTCTATTATCTATCTAATTTATCGCACTATCTTCCAACTGACTATCAATACAACCAATGGCACCATCTGACTCCCAGTCCCACTACCATGCCTTTCCTGCGATAATGGGTGGCACTCTCAAACCAATTCTTTCTTCCTCAAGGAAGGATTGTCATAGCAACAAGACAAAGTAATGAATGCACAAAGCATGTGTGGTTTGGAAGAAGCTGGAAGAGTCTGGACCTGTTGCTAGAGAAGCCCAAGTGTACCATAAGGAGAGCTTAATGAACCATTTTGGTGGGAAGCATGGAAGACCAGACAAAAAGGCAGAAAGTAAATATTGTGCTCACAAAGATGCAGAGGGGAACAGGACCCAATTGGGCACTAGACTAGAGGCTATTCATGTTTCGTGCTGGCAAACACATCTGGCTGCTTTCTGCCTCTTTTCTGGTCATTTGAATAACGCCAAATTGAAAAGCAATGGCCTAAATTGTTTGGTAGAGGCAATTTTAAGATAGCATAACATTCAGACTGTGGCACGGTGATGGTTCACTGTGTTTATTGAGGTTTATAATGAGAACTCAAAGCAGGAAGATACTTTTCAAATGTGCAGTTTGGCACGAAAATGAGTGTGAAGGAGTTTAAGCTACAGGCAAGGCAAGTGGAGAGAAAGCAGCTCTAATTTTTAGGCTTGTATATATATATAAAGTTTATTATATATGTATATATATTGCCATCAGGGTAGATGGCAAGCCATTTTACCTGTTGAGCCATCTAGTCAACCCAACAGCAGCTATAACTTTTCAAGAGCTTAGTGCCACTAAATAGAAACCTCAGGCTCTGCACCAAGACAATTTTTTAAAAGGAGGCACTCCTGGGAAAAACCCACAAAGCAAAGCTTCTAACTTAGGGAAATGCAAATTTATTTGAAAAGAAAGAACCTCAACCAAGAATTCCACTGAAGGAATTTCTTCTTCAAAAACTCCCCAAGAATGTGTTGTCCATCTTGGTACTCTGCTATCTTTCCTCTGAGTGTCATCGGGCCTCCCCATCAAGGGGACATGGCCAAATATGGGGCACCAGAGTTCATGTGAAAGTCAGTCCCCAGTCTCCACTTAACTGTGGAGAATATCTTGTCCCGTGGCTAGGTCTGGGTAGGGGTTTGATGATGACTGCACATATTGTCCTTGGTTTGTGCCATAGATTGAGCAGAACCCCTGTGGCCAGATCTGCCCATCATAGTGTTCTTCTTGTAGGTTTCTAGGACCCTCTGGATCCATCTATTTCCCTATCTCCTATATTTCTCTCACCTTAGGATGTCGTCACCTCTATCCCACTTTCCTGGTAAGTGAAGATTTTCATGAGACACGCCCCTTGGCCTAGTGTCCAGATATAAGTGAGTATATAATATTTGAGTCTCTCTGCTTCTGGGTTAGCTCACTCAAGAAGAAACTTGATACCCTAGCATCATATTCAAGGGGAAGAGGTCCCCATCAGTCACAGTCATAGGGAAGGGGAATGGGGTGAAAGCGGGAGGGAGGGAGGAATGGGAGGATGCACAGGATGGGATAGCAATTGAGATATAATATGAATGATTTTATTTTTCAATAAAAAAAAAACACAAAACACACACACACACAAAGAATGTGTTGTCCAAAGTTCAGCCATCAAAGCACACAGAGGACAGCTTTGACTAGAGGGTGTCAAGAACACATCTTAAGCTTACCAGATACTGATGAACTAGGAAAAGTCATTCACAGGGTGAAATGTAGGAGTAAAAGAGTCGCCGTGGATTCCAACAAGATTCCAGAATGCAATTGAGGCCAGGCAATGTGTGGCAGATCTGATTTTTCTATGAGTCCCTGAGAGACCATTGCATGAAGTTGAGAAGGTAAAACTGGAGTTATAGTAGAGAAACACAAGGATATTGGAGATTCTATGACCATGGGGATATTCTGAGGAAAGCTGTAGAGCTTACCCAAGAGAGGGCATTTGTGCTGCAGAAGTAGAGCTGGGAGAATAAGGCTTCCTGAGGTATTTGAAGCACAGATGATGTCATCATGAGCTCCAGGTGTTGAATACAAAGCTAAAGCATTTACTGTTGTCCTGCAGAGTCTTGTTTTAACCCAGTGTTTCCTTGCTTTGCTTTCCACTTCTCTCCTTTGGAGTGAGAATGTTTCTTCTATTTCCTTGTATCTTGAAAGGATGTAGCTTATATTTTTATAACTGCATATGTACTCACAGTTAAGAGATCATCTTGATACCATGTGCTTCAGACACATGACCCAGAGGATTGAACCTGGATCTGACCCAAAACCCTCCTCCTTAACAACTAACTTTCATAGTCCCAGAATGTGCTATGTACACTGCCAAGGGAGAGAAACAATGAAAACTCCCACCCAGCTGAAATCCTATGAACAACATGGAAAGATATTTCTAAAGGCATAAGAGTGGCAATTATATCTCACTGGTAACCAACAGCTATCTAATTAGGCTTAAGTCCTGTTCAAGAGAAGGAAAATTATGTCTGGTATGGAAAACCTAGGCAACAACCAATCCTGGTGATGTCATTGCTCATAGGAAAGAACCTGCGACCTCCACTCTACTAAACCAGCATAAGTCTTAACTGGATTGTAAAAACTTATACTTATGCCCACTATAACTCTCAACTCTCACCAACGAGGATTCTTTTTGCAGTAAAAGGAAATGATTACAGAAATCCACAACTGGTCACCCAGTGCTCAGGAAAAAAAACCATGGAAGAGGGCCAGGAAAGATTGTAAGATCAGGAAATGTAAGACTGTGTCTCCTAGAAATAACCAGGAAAACTTCACCTAGGATACCTCGATGATACAGCTGCCTACACAAGTCCAAACAATAGGCAAGCTAACATGGAAGGGGAAATGACACAGTACTATAGGCCACTAAGAGATGCTAACAGTGGTACAAGTAGCTTTTCCCCTGGGAGTGAGTTCCCTAATTGGTTATCCAATAAAAGGTGGTCATCCCTGAAATCATATACGTGCTACATACAAGCAGCATTAAACAGACTCATCAAAAAACGAGGTAAGCAATTTGAGAGGAAGGATGGAATATGGGGGAATCTGGAGGAAGAAAAGGAAATGGGAGAAATTGTGTCACCATATTTTAATTTTAAAACATTATATTCCAGAAAAAAAATAAGAGATTGTCTTGGGTCTCACAGGGGAGCTGGAATTCTAGACTTATGAATGGTGTTTGGACTGCTATCCACAATAGGGGTTTTGGAGATGTATGGTATGCTTATCGTACTACAGGATAGATGACAGACTTCAGCGGTCAGAGATGCAATGTGCTGATGATGGGCTTCGGTTTTAAGGTGATAAGGAATAGAGTTGTAGTGGTTAGTCTTCGTCATCCACATGCTGTGTTTGGAATCACCTAGGAAACACACCTCTGTGTGCATGGAGTATTTCTAGAGAGGCTTCACTGAGAAGTTCTCACCCTGAGTGTGAGTGTCACCCTCCAGTGCCAGGGATCCCAAACTGACTATGAAGAGAAAAAGCTAGTTGAGGCTCTCTGCTTCCTGTCTGGGGTTGCAATATGACCAGCTACCTCATGATCCTTCCACCATGCTTCTCCACCATGATGGCCTGACCCCTCAAACTGAGCTGAAATACACACCATTCCTTCCTTGCATCAGTCTTGTCACATACTTTATCACAACAATAAAGTGTCTTGGCTCTGCCCAGCTCCCATGCTCCGTGCACACTGAGATTCTTTCAGAAATTACTCATCCTACTTGCTGTCCTGCACTCATCTCTTCATACAGATATCAGAGTGATGTTGAATTGGACACATCATTTCACCTCTCAGTGTGCAGGGAGGAAAATCCACAACTCAGTCCAAGAATGCTGTGGGGCCTGACTCTGGAGTCTTGGGCCCATGCAGGACACCTTCCTGCCATCACTGTGGAGCTCCTTGGCATTGACTGTACACTGCTCCTGGGCCACCACAAGCATCTAATTTTCAGACTCATGTACTTGCTGTTTCTCCTGTCAGAAGGCATTCTTTTACATTCCACTTATATCCTTCAAGCATTTCTCTAAATTTCACCATCTAGTGAGTCATCACTTGGACACTCTGTCTAAAATTCGTAGTCTCTGTTTTGGCTCACTGCTGTCAAAGGTGACGCTGCTCTCCAGAGAGCACCACCCATCCATTCATCTTGGGTGTTGGCTATCTTTTTTACTTCATGAGTGGGAAACTTTGTCTGCTTTTATTCTTGCTGTATCCATAGTATCCAGAGCAGTGTATTGACGGTATAACAGAGGCCAGAAGCCTTGAACCAAACCAATGGCTCCTTGCAATGAACATCTGCAAGTAAAGCTGTTTGAGCCAAAGGGTAGACAGCATGACACAGCACAGCTTCCAATGCCAGCACAACAGAGGAGTATGTGATGGAGGGGCAGGGAAAATGGAGGAAAGAAATAGTACATGCACAGCAGTACTGGAGACACAACAGCTGTGACAGATGTGAGAGAAGGCTGTGGTTGATAGAGAAGCAGGTGGTTACCCAGAGGAGTTGGTTCATGTATATATTGGTTTTTTGAGACAGGGTTTCTCTGTGTAGCCCTGGCTGTCCTGGACTCACTCTGTAGACTAGGCTGACCTCAAACTCACAGGAATTCACCTGCTTCTGCCTCCTGAGTGCTGGGATTAAAGGTGTGTGCCGCCACCACCAGCTTTTTGTTGGGAGGTTACAAGGGTGGAGGACTGATACGGAAGGACTGTGAAATAAGTGATATTGGGGTACATGATGTGAAATTCCCAAAGAATCAATAAAAGATTATGTTTTGAAGAGGAAAAACTAAATGCACATGTAATAAGTGCACAATAAGCTAACAATGAAACTGATGATAGCCATTGTTATCTGTTGGACACTAACACATTCTGATGAGAACTCTTAATTTATATGCCCCTCTGGTCCTACACACACACACACACACACACACACACACACACACACACACACACACACGCTCTGATTGTTTCCAGTATTCCTTCCTTCCCTTTCTTCCCTGAGTCCTTCCATTTCCTCTTGACCCTCAACCCACCAAGCATAAACTCGGCCACTCTACTTTCAGGTTGCTCACAACTCTAGCTCCCAAGTCATTCTCCACTGCTCTCCTCTCCCATCTCCAAACCAGAGCTTGGCACTGGCTGGACAACTGAAACCACTCTTAGCTGATTCCTCTAGCTTCACCCTCTACAGCCCACTCAGTTCTCTTCTTATCCCTGGACTTGCCACTAAAACATCTGCCACATGGGCCACACACCATCTCCTGGCTCTTAACCTGTCTGGCTTTTCCTCCTTCGGGTCTCCCTTGGCCCTCCAATTGTCTTTTCTGAACACCAACCCCCCCCCCCAAAGCAGTTACCTTCTCAACTATATTTCCTCTTCCACCATTGCCATTACTAGTTTATTTTCCTGCAAGCAAGTGTCAAGCTGCAGTGACCTCATTTATTTATGTAAATGTTTTTTCTATGTCCCCATTGAAACCATGACATCAGACAGAAAATTAGCATGCAATGAGTAAACTGTTTATAGGGCTGCAAATCCATCCAGGGAGGGCTAAAAGGGAGCACAGAACAGCTACCATCTCTGTGGCCATCAGCTGTCCCCATCTGCCCTGGGAACAGCTGTCGTATAGAAGCAGCAATGAAGACAGAGGAACTTGCTAAAACATCTGGCCACCAAAATCAAGTGTTCTCGCTTTCCACATTTCTCTGCCCATCCTTGATCTTTGCCTGGGGCAGTTTCTCACCATCAAGCTCAGGGAGGTGGGGAGAGCCTACTCCATCTAGCCGAACCGCCCCAGACAATATGTGAAAGGGCTTAAGAAGCAAGAAATAACTCATCCCAAAATAACCTCTCCTTGGCTTCCAGCTGCTCTGAACAGCTGGATGCATTTTCCAAGCTAGATACTTCTGACTTTATACTAATAACGCGGGGGAAACCAAACACACTGAGACATGCTAAACAGGGTCATTGTTGCTAATTCCCTTAGGAGGATAAATGCCGTCAGCTCTCTCCATGAACATTTCCAGCATAAAGTTTCAGACTCGGAGCTTAGCACTGGGTTTGGTAGCATCAGAGATTCATGAAGCATCCACCCATATGAAATGTATAAACTAGCTATGCTGGGAAAAATAATGGCACAGGCTAGACAATTGGAAACTATCATAATGGAACATAATAAAGTAACAAGCAGTGCCTTGAGGGTCAGAAAGGACTGGGGCACTTGAGAAAGGCTCCTGGAAGGAGCTACACTTGGACAGATTGAGAAAGTTAAAGGAAAGGTGGGTGCACTCTGGATAGTGTTACCTGTATGTATGTTTTCAGGACTGACTGCTTCATATTAGATAACCAATCTCTATGCTCTTCCCTAGGGAAGACTATTTCTCCTTCTCTCAGCATTCCTAACTTACTTGTAGTTCTTTGTGTAGGGCTGAAGCCTACTAGGCTTTCCCTTGCCCATGTTAGCACGTCAATTAACACACAAACAACAACAACAACAACAACAATTAATGAAAAAAGAGGGCATGGATTTTTAAAAGAGCAAGAAAGTTTTGAGGGAACAAAGAAAAGGGGAAGTGTTTTGATATATTATAATCAAAAAAATCAAAGCAGCAGCTTTTAAAGGTAGGTACACAGAGAGGGTGAGCGTTGTAAAGTTCCGAACTGGAGTGAGGCAATTGGCCATCCTACAGCTTAAGAGTGGCAGAGGAGACAAGCAAAATGAAAATATGCTGTGTGGCTCTCAAATCTACCACTCACAGAGACTCTTTTACCTTGCCTGGGTTCTTCTCCTACCAAGTAAAAGTATTGCCTGTGTTGCATACTTAGCTCCCTACACAGCCCACGTGGGAACCAAAGGATGTGGGGGAAATCACTGCACACAAGACAGTAGTGCTGCTCCTGCTCCCTGGGAAGCATTCAGTTAACAGGGCGGAGTGAGTCTGCTGAGGCTTGAAAGGCAAGCCGAATCGGAGGCTCCTCTCTGAGAGAAGCAGTGAAGACTTCGCATGATGGATGCACGCTTTGTGAAAACATGTTTCTCTTCCACATTGAATACAAGACTGCTGGTAAAGCCATGGCCACATGCTAGCAGGCAACAGCAGCTCCCTGCTTGACAAGCAAAAGATTTTTATAAAGGGCAGCGCCCCAGGATTGGGAAAGCATCTGGTGTTCCTTTGGGAAGGGTATGATATGCTACACTTAGACTTGCTTGCCCTGCTCTGGGGCTGTCTTACAGTGCTGTCTCTGGAAATACGGCTTTGGCAACTTCCTGGGGCAGGGCTTTGTTCCCTTGTAAATGCCGCCATCTGCATTTAGCATACGAGAAACCCACCAGTTTGTCTGGCATTTTACTGGCCTCCAAGTAGGAATGCACAACCTTTCAGGAAGGAGGGAGCTGCAGTCTGGAGCAGGTGGGGTTAACAGAGGGTAGAGACAGCAGGCAGGGAGCCATGGGAAGTTTCCCAACTCTCCCACAGAAGATTTTGCCCTAGTATGTAAGAACCTATGTGGCAGGAAGGTCCCATAGCTTGGTTCTTGGCACCGCTGAGGGAGCAGAGAGTGCCGGAACAAATTCTGAACTCAGATCTCCCGGCTTGCCTTCAAGCAGCCCCCCGTGTATCCCCTGTATGGCCTCAATCTGCAACATCCCCCCACAGGCGCTGGTTTTTAGTGTTTGGGTCTCTGTTTGTGTAACCATTTTGAAGGTTCAAGAGTCATTAGGAACGGGGCCTCAATGGCAAAAGAAGGGGGTCTGCCTACGAGATGGCTTTGGCATGTCGTATGTACCCCTGATTTATGCCTTGCGCCATCACTGTATAAGCAGTCTCTACCCAAAATAGGACCATTGGTTCACCACCGTGGGCGGCTCCAATCCCTCAGAAACCCTGAGTCAAAACAAGCCCTTTCTCCTTTTAATCATTTGTCAGGTGTTTCATTACAGTAACTCAAAAGTAATACACCTGAGGTGATTCTGTTTCTGTTGTTTCCTCTGTGAAGGTGGAGTCAGGTCTCTTTTAGTAAGTCTCCAGTGTAAATACAGCCAATGCCAGCCAGAATGCCTGTCTGTACCTCCCTACTCTAACTCCCACTTTTTAGAGGTTCCCACTGGGACATTCGTTAGACCAGGGCAGTCATCAAAGCCTTGACAAGGTCTTTGATAAGCTACAGAGTTTTGAAGGGCCTGATCTCCAGAGTCACTTTGCATGTTAACTATGGCCAAGTGCCTGGCAAGCAATTTTGAGGAGAATGTCCCCATAATTTTACTTCAGCCAACAATTTAAGGACAGAGGGTCCATCACGGAGGAGGTGACACGATGCCAACTACCTCCATGGTGGCAGAGGTGTGCCGCGGGGACTCACACGTTGTATGAACAGGAAATGGGGCCTGGCTCAAATCCCCCAATAAGTAAGATCTCCAGGCTGTCCCCCAAGGCTCTCCCTCCTAACGGTGCTGCAGCTTTCCAAAACACCACTCCCAGCTGGAAACCCAGTTCAAGTGCATAAACTTGATTCTTGCAGTTTGTGCCACACCTTCCTTCTACCCAAGCAGAACAGAAAGGGCCCTTCTGTGCGCTCACGCCTCGCCTTTGTGCTCATGTCTCTGGGCTCAGAGATACTGTCGCAGTTACTGTGTGTTCAGCTCTCCTATGGTGCCGGCCTTCCTCAAAGGCAGTCAACAGATGTGTCTGATTCCAGACTCTACTGCAGCAGCAAGCACACGGCCGGGTGTAGTGGGCGCACAGCTGAACTGTGACTGATGATGTCCTTTGCTGTGTACTTCTGTGTTCTTCCTGCTCTTTCGTTTCTTTTTGTGGCTGAGGTGACACTCGAACTAGGATTAGAGTTGCGCATCCAAATAGCTGCACTTTCACACTTGGGTATCCATCTGAGGCCCAGGATGGCTGCATTTGATTGGGCAAATACAGAAAGGGTCAGCTGCACTCTCCTCATCTTCTTCTACCCTAGCCCAGAGGAGACCGTTAACCCTGGGGAGGTCGGCAGCCTAGAAGAAAGCTGTCCGCTCTGTCCTTGAGCTAAGGCCACAGCGCCCCCACCCCTCCCAGCTATAGGCTGCCCTCTGCAGCCTAGCTTGCCTTTCTGAACTCAGGCCAGCACCTCCCTAGGCAATGCCCTCCTGAGAGAACAGTGTATTTAAGATTCCCTGCACGGGGGAGGGTTTGGGAGGCAATCCCAAGCATCTTGCTGCAGAGTGAACTAATCCTACCAGGTAAATTCTCCCTCTCAGTTCAGTCCATCTTATTAGAGCTGGCAGGCGCCCTGCGACGCTTCATTACCCATGCCACTGGAAGATGAGGCTTCCTTTAATGAGCTGAACAATGTGGGGAGCCCCTGCTAAGCACCCCAGAAGATGCATATGTCCTAAAAGGGAGGAAACCTTAACTGCTTAGCTTATCCACAGGCCAAACTGTCAAGGATCAAATGGGAGTGGCTAAAGAGCTGGCGGCACCGAGTTAGAGGGGCTGATAATGCTCGTCACTCACTCCGGACACACTTGATAGAGTATAGAAAATGTTTGGTCTCAGTCAGGGGCCCCAGGATTGAGAAGATCCAGCCCTTTGTCCACTTAATGCAACTGCAGCCTCAGGCATTACCCCTTATTTTCTAACGGAGAAACAAAGCTACAGAAGGTCTCGCTTCCAGCCTCTAGGAAGCACTCCAAGAAGTGGGTGGGGGTGTGTGCAAAAAAGAGAACAGGAAAGCTATGTGGCACATGGGTGGATTTGAAGCATCCAGGTACCTGGAATAGGGCCTGCAAGTGTGGGTGAGGCATGGCACGTAGAGCAGTGACAGCCAACCCTGTGGACAGTAAGCATCTTTGTCCTTACACAGCGGAAGCCGGCCCCCCTCCCCCGCTGAGCAGGCACACTGTCTGAAAGAGATTTCTCCTAATTAACCAGTCCTCTCTTGCCCCTAGTGTGAGAAAGGGTTCCCACCAGAGTATAAAGTACTGGGACAGCTAAGAGAGGACATTCAACTTGGCATGGCCGATGGGGACAAGGCAGAAGGCCATCAGAGGGGCTTAATTACATCTTCCAGTATGCCATGCCTCTATTCCCAGAAGCCTCAGCTGCCAAGCACACTCCCCCACTTGCTGGCTTTGCTTTGTTTGGTCTGTGTTTTCTCCCTCTCCTCACTCAGCTCTCAGGCCCCTACCCTTGCTGGGTGGCATTTCATTTGTTACATTCCATGTGCTCCTTTTCATGAGCGTGTGTCTGCGCACGGTACAGTCTTTCACAACATTTCTCAATTGCTGTGGCCCAAAGGGAGGAGGAAAGAAAGAAAGACCGTGGCTAACACCAGAGCGAACACATCCAGGAGCTGCCACGGGGTAGGGACAGCTCCCAGATGAAAGGGCCTTTGCATGCCTTGCATGGAGGAAAAACCCTGAGAGGGAATGGAGAGGGAGAGGAAAATAGCTTGTGGAATGCACCAGCGTAGTTTCCAGCATTAAAGAGTCTCCAACAGAATAGCCCCTGTTGTGAGGCTCCACTTGCTGGCAATTGGCAAACAACTTCCCAGAAAGAAACCAAAGAGGGGAGAGAGAGAGAGAGAGAGAGAGAGAGAGAGAGAGAGAGAGAGAGAGAGAGAGAAGGAGGGAGGGAGGGAGAGAGAGAGAAGGAAAGGAAAGGAAAAGAAAGGAAGAAAGAAACTAAAAACCAAATCCAAATGGGCTCTGGGGCTCGGGGAAGCCAAATGAGTAATGAAATCTACTGAGACCTGTTTACCAAATCTGTTCGTCCTGCTTGTGTCCCACACTAACACAGCCTCCTAAAACTTTCTCCTTGCCCTCTGACTACAGCTTGAGATGTCTGTACATAGTCAGCTTTGTAATGTTGCAATGACGTACCTGACACCGGTTGTTTATGAAATAGAGAGGCTTATTGAACTCAGTGCGAAGGTTCAGGTCCTCAATGGATGGCTATACCACTCTGGAATGCTGGAAATGACAGACTTATTTATACGAGGAAACTTCTCCCATCATAAGCCAGGAACAGAGACAGTCAGCAACACACCCCCAATACTCTTCTACTGAGTCTCATCTCCCATAATACCATCTTAAGGAATCAAACCTTTGCCAAAGGAAACCAGCACAGTGCTGAAGAGCTTACCAGAAATGCACCCCATTACTGAAAAAGTCATGTGACTTCCAGGAGGCTTAGTTTCTCCTATAATAGTTTCCTATCTTTGTTATTATTATTATTATTATTATTATTATTATTATTATTATTATTATTATTATTATTATTATTAACATTTTGCTTGCACATAAGGCTGTACACCATGTGCACGCCTGCTGTCCCTGAGGCCAGAAGGAAGGGCTTCAGATCCTCTGGTGCTGTAGTTACCGATGACGATGACTGTGAGCCACCCTATGGGTGCAGGGAATCAAAGCCAGACCCTCTGGATGAGCAGCCAGTGCTCTTAACTGCTGAGCCATGTCTCCAGCCCCTAGTTTCCAGTCTTCTGTACAGGGAGTTGGAAGACTAGTGTTCAGGTGCAACACTCTTCTTTCCCTTGCCGTAGAGACTCATTTCTCTAAAGGAAGTCAGTAGATTTTGCTGCCTTTGGGAAAAGGAGGGGTGAAGAAGTGGATGAAATGTTCGCAGTCACAGGCTTTGAGCGGGGCTCTGCTTTCCACACAGAGGGGGGTTGTGGGCATCTTCCTCCAATCCATCATCTGCCCATGATTTCATCCTTAGCCCCTTCAGCCCCTCCATTCTCCTTGCCCTGCTACATCCTGTTCTCATCCTCTTCTGGCCCCTGGCATGCCACCTAAGACTCCAGACTTTCTGCATTCCTCCTTTCTATTGCTCCCCTGGCCTTCCTCTCCAGGCATCTGCTATGAAAGGGGTGATTAATGTAAAGGCCACATGGGCACTGCATTACGAGATTAAATTCTATAAAGAGCAGCACCTGTGAGATTGAAGAATCCTGCATCAGCATCCGGGTCACACCTGGGCCACTGCAGGATTTCTGCTGGCATGAGAAATGGCCCAGGCAGAGGGCAAGCTACAGTTCCTTGAGTCATCAAATCATAGAAGGCCTGAGCTGCACAAGATAGCAGAGGCCATTTCCCTAGTTGACTCAATCCTCACAACGCATTAGATTAAGCGGTCGAACAGACTGCTCCTGGAACTCCTCCAAAATGAGAGACTTCCCTTTTCTACAAAGGCTCTACTCCAAGGTAGAAAAGTAATCTCAAGTATGCCTGACTTTAACTGTCATCTCCATCCGCTGCCCTCATTAGTTCATTCATTTCTTCAGCCTTTCATTCATTCATCGATTCATTCATTCACAGATTTGTGCAGATCACCCTATGCAGTGCGGTCATTGGTCATTTGCAAACAGGCAAACATAGCCTAATGATGCAACAGGAGAGGTTCTGGGGCCTATGGGGACTCATGGGAGAAATGCCACTTGAGCTTTGCAGGGAAAGCCTATAAGGATGAGTCAGAAAGGGCGTGCTGGTAGGAACAACACCGAGAGTGTAAGTCGATCTTAAAGTAAGCCGAACCGATAGCAAGGGGGAGAACAAGACTGGATCATTAGGCCAAGGGTAGAGTCAGCAACCCATAAGGGAGCCAAGCAGATGAACCAGGTGACTCCAGTGCAGTGGACTGGGTGGAGAAAAGAGGGTGTTCCCAGGAGATTTCATGAGACATTCACTCCACATGGCCTTCCGTGGACCCCGTGTGTTCAGGCTGGTAGAGCACAGCACCATAGGCTGAATGTCTTATCTACAACAGAAAGTAAGAACTCACAATGCTAGAGTGGTGGAGCCAGAGACGTGGCACTGGCAGAGATGGGGCCTGGTGAGGGCTCTCTTTCTGCTTCATGGATAGTGCCTTCTTGCCACATCTTCAAATTGTGAACACAGGAGGGCTCTGACACCCTCAACCCCTTGGAAGCACACTGGTTCGACTCATGAGATGCCACCTTCATGACTTAGTCACATCCCAAAGGCTCCATCCATCTCCTAAGACTGTTCCTATCCACCCAGGGTTGGCTTTCTACATAGGGATACTAGGGAGTACAAATACTCAGTCCTTTCCTTGTCCACCATGGTCTTAGTGGCCTCACCAACATTCCTGATCTCGCCATCCCCAGTGGCAGCTCCAGCTCTGTCCCTGACCCTCACACGTGCTCTGAACACAGAGGCGCCCTAGCTCTCTGCTCTGACAGTTCCCTGGTGTCACTTGCACTCATTTGTCAAGTCACTGTTCCCGATGATGCTCTGCAGCCATATTAGGGCCAATCCAAGAGGCCACTTACCATCACATCTTCTCAAGTCTATCAGAAGTGGTTCAGAGCCCAGCTCCTTCTGGTCCCTGGTTCCCAGCAAGAGCTTAGAGGAGCTCCTAGAGGGCTGAAGAGGCCGTCTCCTCTTCTTCATCTTGCGCATCCCTGCTACAACTCCTCCATCCAGTGTGTTGATGATATGCTGGGTGAAATTTTAGAACATAAACTACCATTCATATCAAAAAAATGCTGCCCAGCCATAACATGGCCTAGCACTTAGCCACAAAAAGAATGAAGCATTACCATAGACTGCAATTTTCTGGACACAAGCTATGAGCCTCTGCAAAAGGGGTTCCAGAAGAGTTAAATTCATGAAACAGAAAGCATATTTGAGGTTCCCAGGGACTAGGAAAGCAGGGAAGGGGAGTAGCTGCCAGTGGGTAGGGACTTCTGTGGGTGATAAAAAATCTTCTGAAACTAGGCTATGGTGGCAGCTGCACAGCAGTGTGGTGTACAGGATGCCAGTAAACTATATTCTTTCATGTGACTACCGTAGTGAATCTGCTACGCATACGTTGCCAGAATAAGGAAAACCCTGCTATTTGCACAGTATCCCGTGCCATATGCAGCATGCTCCTGATGTTTGCATTGCACCTGCTCATCCTCCTTCTGCCCCGCTGCATCCTTCACCATGTAAAATGAAGGAGCTAAAGCCCTTCCTGCCCTAGACAAAAGGCCCACTAATCAGATTCACATCAGCCTCAGGACACCTGATCCAGAGTCTTTGTTCCAAACTGACGAGTCCCCAAACTCATAGAGGCTGGCTGGTCTACAGTGCAGTATGTTAGGGAATTTCACTTGCCAACTCTGCAACAAGGAGACGCAAGCAGGAAGCCTCAGGTGGGAAGGGACTTAACTTCCTTATATGAGCACAGAACCAAGTTAAATCCTCCATACTCCTTCTCCCCTTCTAGACATCTGCAGCTAGGTAGGCAGACGCTGGGGGTGATGATGTGGGTGAAGGGGGCAAGCTCTCCTTCAGATGGGTGCGGTAGCCTGAACACCCCCACAAGAGCTCACAGGAAAGCCACTCTCCACTGTGATGAGTGATGAGGGTAGAAACTTGATCCAACTATGGTATTTTGGAGACGGATAATTGAAGCCATATGGGTAAGGCCCCAACCTCTGGAACTGTGGCTTCCTAAAACGAGGAGGAGACCTGAGCTAGGTCGTCTATGTCTCCATGGTTCTGTATCACCTCAGGTCTCTGCATAGTTCCTATGCACTAAGGGATCTTCTCCATTTTGAACCACCCAACCTTCAGATTGATACACTGAGTAAAAGTGGTTTTTTCTTCTGCAGACTTCCTCTGTGTGTGTGTGTGTGTGTGTGTGTATGTGTGTGTGTGTGTGTGTGTGTGTGTGTGTTATTGTTGTGGTTCTTGTTCTTGTTGTTCATAAACATTCCTGTAGTTAGATGTATATGTATACACATGTACATTGTTGGGTATGGAGGCCAGAGGTATGGGCCACGTGTTTTCTGTAGCTCTTTTTTGTACCTTTATTCCCCTTAAGACAAGGCACCTCACTGAACCAAGACTTGCTTTAGGTTATCTGACCAATGATCTTCAAGGATAATCTGCCTCCATTGCCCAGAACTGGGGTTACAGATTTATGCTACCGTGTCTGCCTTTTATATAGGTGCTGGGAACACCATGCTCCATCATCTCCTCGATTCCTTGACTGGGGCTTTCAAAGATAAGGACACCGGAATTAGGGCACCTGTCTCACCGTGTGCCACTCTGCAGCACCTCCCCCCCCCCCGCAAGCCAGGAGGACCTCTAGGGTTTAAACCTGCATTCTTTAGGAATTACCCACTCTTGGGTGCTCAGTTACAGCTACCGAAAATGAGGTAAGGCTTTAAGGTTCATCCTCTTAGAGAGGAAGGGAATAAAGAGTATGGGGGTAGGTGTGGCACTTGGGGTTCCAGTCAGGACACACACAATGACAGGAAACAGGGATAGGAAACATGTAGAAACACAGGGTATCAGTCAAGAGGAAGGAGGGCAGAACTGTGAGTGGAGACCTGCAAGCAGTAACCTGAAAACTACATTTTGAGAGAGCATGTTGTAGGGAGAGCAAGAGCTAGCCTTCCCTCTTCTGAATGCCCTAGAGAGCATGGAGGCCCAGTGCACTGAGCTCTGTCCTCTACTCTTGTTCTAAGGCATCTCCTCTCTTAGCTGGCAGGCTAGGGATCATCCAGATAGAGGCAGGTGAGGGGACACAGAGGCCATAACTAGGAGAAAGACAGCAGAACTGGCTGCTGGATTGGAAAGAACCTTGGAAGCCATGATCAGAGAGAAGGGCAGCTGGCCCAGACCCCTACAGAGTCAAGAAGAAGATGCCTACAGAGCGCAGCCCACACTCAGCCTTTGGCATCCCTACCCTCAGTCCCTGAGGCATCCATAGAAAGAGCTCTGGGTCTGCCAGGCAGCCCAGCGAAACTAAACCCACATGACTGCAGAAGTAGAGGCTTGTGGGTGTTCTCTGACTTAATTGTTGGTTTGTTTTGAATGTTCACTCATTTGACAGAGTTTCTAGCCAAGACTGGCCTCAAACTCTCTAGAACTGAGGATGGTTTTGAACTCTGATCTTCCTGATCCCACCTCCCAACTGTTGAATTGCAGGTGTTGGCCACAAAGTCCTGTTCACATGGTACTCTTTATAAACACATGTCAGAAACCGAGGCTTAAGGTATTTGAGAGACTTGAGGCCACAGCAGGAGGCACAGGTTGAAATCCCATTCAGTCATTCCTATTCCTCGGGTATGAATTCCAGTCTCTGGATAAAGGGCCAAGTGTACGAAGCAAGTTGGACTCCCTAACTTGGGAGTGGGTACGGAGCTGAAGGTACAAGGAGAGAACATGTATGTAGAGCAGAGGGTGGAAGGCAGAGTATTCTTGCTCACTACTTGCTAGGGACTAATCTGTTGACCCCTAAGCCCATGCAGAGGCAGACCTCAGAGTCTACCATGCCCTTTCTGTCACTGCAATAAAACATTCTAACCAAAAAGCAACTTGGGAAGGAAAGTGTTTCTATGCCCTACAGAGTCCCTGAGAAAAGACAGGCAGGAGCTCAAAGCAAACAGGACTCTGAAGGCAGGAACGAAGCAGAGGCCATAAAGAAATGCTGCTGCGTGCTTTCTGGTTTGCTTTCTCATTCTTTAGTTACCTTTTATCCACAGCCCAGGACTTCCTAGTCCAGGATTAGGACTACCCATAGTGGCCTGGGCCCTCCTACACCAATCAGCAATCAAGCAAGGGCCTCCTCCACAGGCATGGCCACAGGCCAGTCTGACAAGGGCAATTTCTAAACTGAGCTTCCCTCTTTCTAGGTATGTCAAGTGTATGCCAAGGTTAGCCACTGTAGCCCTGAAGCTGGCAAACTGTCGGCCAGTCTAAGATGACAACCCTGTCCAGTAAAGGACCTCCCCTTACCTTTACCCTGACCCTGAAATAAAGACACCTGAAATAAAGTCACCAGCAGACCCTGCATGGAAAAATTAATTAATTAATTGTGCTAAATAATAACATGCAAGAAGATACCCAGCAAGCACTACTCGTGTATCTTTCCAATTATTCCAAATCCCAAGTCTGTGTTCTGTGAACACTAGAAGATGTTCAAAGGTGTTCAAAGCTAGACCGTGTGGTATACAGTCATCCAGGCTGGAATCACTAAGATCTCAGAGATACCTTTTCAGAGAACCTTCTTCAGCTGCCTGCTCTGTGGAAAGCGTTGCTCTGAATCTGGGCCACAGCCTCCTGTCTAGATCAGTATTCACAACCTGTGGATTGAGACCCCTTTGGGATTGAATGACCCGTTCACAGTGGTCACATAGCAGGTATTTACATTGTGAGTCACAACAGTAGCAACATTATAGTTATAAAGTAGCAGCAAAAATAATTGTAGGGTTGGGGGTCACCACAACCCAAGGAATTATATTAAAGGGTCTCAGTATCAGGAAAGTTGAGAACCACTGACCTAGACACACCAAGCTAGGTGTTTAGCAAGGCTGAGTCACACTTCTCCCATCTGTGGCAGAAGCCAGAAGCCAGGCAGGCTTGAACAAAGCCTTTCTGCGCTGGCCAATGGACATAGCAAGTTCTTCTCTCTTCCTGGCTAACTGAGCTGGCTCACTCACCAGTACAGTGCACACCTACTTCCTGCCTGTCCGTAGCCCATATTTGTTACAGGTAGGACCATCGGCCTTGCTTTCTCTCATGGGCTGATTCCATCCCAAGAGCTACAGAGCTACAGTGCTGGCTCTCAGGTTGTACCCACTCACACACTTCAGCAGTCTGGCTACTACTGCAGGCAGCTCCTGAGAAAGCAAGGGATTCTATTCCCAGACACTTGTTAGAAATTCTGGCCGGAGAGATGTCAAGGACACCACAAGAAAGCCTACAGAATCGACTCACCTGGGCTCATAGGGGATCACAGAGACTGACCTGCCAACCAGAGAGCATGCATGGAACTGACCTCTGCACACATGTAACAGTTGTACAGCTTGGTCTTCATGTGAGACTCCTAACGGCAGGAGCAGGGGCTGTCTCGGACTCTGTTACCTGCCTGTGGATCCCTTTCCCCTGACTGGGCTGCCTTGCTAGCCTCAGTAGGAGAAGTTGGGCCTAGTCCTACTGCAACTTGATATGCCAAAGCTGGTTGACATCCAGGGAAGGCCTCCCCTTCTCTAAGGAGAAAGGGAGAACAGGAAGATGGGGGTGAGAGCTAGAGACTAGGAGGAGAGGAGGGAGAGGAAGCTGCAGTCAGGATGCTTATTAATTAATTAGTAAGAAGAAAGAAAGGAAGAAAGAAAGAAAGAAAGAGAAAGAAGAGCTGACCATCAGCAGGAATGATAGCATTAGTCTGGGGGTGTCTGGAGCCATCCTAGGAGACAACTTGTGTAAGAGTGAAGCCAATACAGAGGAGAGTACAGCTGTGGGAGGAAGGGCAACAGAGAAAGGAAGAAAAAAGGGAAAATGGTGGCATCCCAATGACATGGCTGTCCCAGAGTCAGCTGTGCTTGAAGCCAATCCTAACTCCTTCACTTACTCTCTATAAGAGGAAGTTGAATTGAATTTTTGACACTAAAATGGAAACGATGTCTCTATAATAGGCTCTCTGGAAGGCTTGGTTGAGATAATATAAGCAAAGCACTTAGGCCAGTGCCTGGCACATAGTAAGCCCTTAATAAATAATGATGGCTATTATGGGAAACAAATGAGATGATGGATTTAAAAACACTCAGAAAGGCGTAAAACGTTATATAAAAGTGAGGTACCTGTTATGGGCTCTCCTGTTCTCCGGTGAGCTATACCTCACATTGTAGCTTTATTACCCTCTCTCTTCTTCGCTAAATATTTCATGTCTCCAATTAGACTGGGAGACCCTTATGGTAGGAACTGTGGTTTATATTCAGTTGTAGTCATCACAGAACACAACTTGGTTGTCAAGTACACCACAGCATCCCAGGGTGGTCCAGCTCTCAGTCTTTTGATGCTAGCCCTGCCTCTTACCAGCTGGTAACCATGGGAGATGCTTTCACTCCTGAGAGGCCTCATTTTCTAACACAGAAAGTAGGGCTAAGCTGATAAACCGCTATATTTAATCACTAGGATGATTATGCTAGATTCATTTTGCCTTCTATTTGTTTGTGGTTTTGTTTTGCTCTTTTAAAATAGGTTTTCATGATCTTGTTCAGGCTTGCCTTGAAATCGTGCTATAGCCGAGGCTAGCTTTGAGCTGACAGTGATCATCCTGCCTCAGGTATCTAAGTATTGGGGTGACAGACGTGTGCTACCACTCCCAGCTTAAAATTAGTTTATTTACTCATTAAATAAATTAGTTACAAATAAGACTAATGTAACTGTACAGCACACATAACCACACTTGGCACACAGTCATTTCTATGACAGTATGTGGTAAGACCCACTAATTAGATTATTATTAGAAATAAAACATCTATTAACTCTAGAGGGGACATACAACCATTTCCCTAAAGCTGTGGTGTGGGCACAGGAAGTCCCTGCCTATAAGATGCTGGCAGCGACCACCTCCTACCTCCATACTGTCTTCCTCCATCTGTAAACCTCTTGTCTACCTTTAAAACTGGAAAGAATCAAAGGAGAGGTGTGACTTTGTGGATGAGGAGAGAAAGAGAGAGAGAGAGAGAGAGAGAGAGAGAGAGAGAGAGAGAGAGAGCCAGGAAGGCTGCATGATTTATCCAAGGTACACAGCTTGCTAGAAACAGTGTGTGGGAGAATCCAGGCCCTGTGACTCCAGGCTCCTCCTGCCTTCCCCACTCTACTACACTGCCTAAGGAGATGATACACAAGCATATGGCCGAAACGCATAAACACAAACAACTGCAGCTGCAGATTCCTCCCTTCCCTTAACAAATATTTATTTAGCGCTGAAATATGTACAACTGCCAAGCAATTAGGGAAATGGACTAGAATCCAGTAGAACCCGCTCCATCCTGTCATTCCTAGGAAACAGGTGGACGACTTACCTTTCACTTGTTCACTTGCCAAAGGTTGAAGCACTTGCGACTTGCCAAATGCTCAGGATAGACACAAGGTCGATAAAGCTTAAAAATATGAGTTTGAACATACTGTAAGTCTTCAATACTGAGACAAAGAATGAATTATTGAGAGTATCAATGAACCAATGGATGGATGGACAAATGGATGGATGGGATGGGTGGGATGGATGGATGGACAGACAGATGAATAGATGGGTGGATAGATGGATAACCAGATGAAGAGATAGATAGGTTTTTCTAGAGGCAAATGTCTTTGACCCATGAGCACAGAAAATTGTACAAGTTTCTTCTCTTGGTTTTTCCCCTCAAGCATTTGATATGTAATATAAGAGAATGAGCTGTTCATTTAAGAGATGAAAAGAACGGAGGGACTCAGAAAATCCCTAACCTTATAGATAAGGAAGGCAGTCACCGGAGTTAGGGGTTATACATGAGTGTTCAGTTCTGTAGCCTTTCGCAAACAAAAGCATCTAGAACATGGCTTGCTCCTATTTCCTGAATGAGATCACATCTAATGCAATTAAGACTCATCCAGAGAAGGTTCCTACCACCCAACCAAAAGAAAAAGTATATTTTACCAGGAGAGTTATCTGGCCTTGTTCCCTCCAGCAAGGTAGATAGATCTTGGCTAAGGAGTCGAAGAGCGTCAGATGGTTCCAGGAGCACCATTTGGAGAAGCTGCTAATGAAATCCATCTACCCCTAACAAGAGCTGGCGCTGCCCGTGACCGCTGTTCATCTCTAAGGAGAAGCATCTGCCTTTCCTGTCCTGTTGCTCTTTGTCATCCCCCACTTGTCCCATCCCTCATCCAGTCCAGCCATGCGCAGTGATGAGAAAAGATGTGCCTGCGATCCTGCTTGCCTCTTCTCCACAGTCTTACTCTGTCCTTCTGTCTGCCCCCTCTCTGGCATACTCTCTGGCATTTCTGGACCTTTCAGACCCAGGGTTCATGGGAAGCATTTACTCTCTCCTAACTCATTGACTGTATTGAAAGTTTAATACCTTGGACTCCATTGCCAAGACATCCCACAAAAGCACACTGTATGTTCAAAACTGTAGTAGTCTCCTCGGTAGTCAGTAAGATACTATCCTGGCCAAACAAGCTGAGACAAGCAGGTAATGATGCTAACCACAAAAACGTATTGGACAGGAGGGAGAGTGTCTAACCCTGAAGTTCTGTTGTAAACTGCCAAGGCTAGCGTAGAACTCCTGGTGCAGGTTATAGTTACAGCAGTTACAGTTAACTGCTAGAAGGCAGGGAGATTCCTCAAGCCTCTGAGGAATCAAAATATCAAATGACACAGGTTAAGAAATGCAAACTGAGACACCCGTGGTTCTCTTCAAATATTTCCAATGATTTTTCTGATGCTTTGAACTGATTCAACCCACAGTATATTTAGACCTAAATAGTTATTCCTTTGATTTTTAAGCTGGATGTAATTTAATTCACCGAGTCCCAACTCTCCACTGCTCCGCAGCACGAGGCTGGAAGGGAAAAAAAGCCTCTGAGGCCAATGATACTCTTCTCCTTAGGACAAAAGAATTGTGGTTTATTTCTGTCTAAAGAACAAAATCAAGTCAGGAGAGGGAAATGGACCAAACAGCAGAACCTAATAAAAGGAAGGATGAGCCTGAGCCTGAAGAGACCAGCTATGAGCTGTGGAGGGGGTTAGCTCCCAAACAGAGTTTCTCCTATTCTAGATCCTTCTTCGAGGTATTCTTATTTCCCAACAGCAGAAGAAAGAACATGACACGGAAAGATGAGAAAGACAGTGGGACCCTTAAGGAAGGTCCTTAAGAACCAGCTACTCTCCTGCCCCTTGTCTAAACCCAAAGCTGCACTGTCACCACCAGATTGAGGTGCGTGCTGCTCAAGAGGCAGTGAACCACGAGAAACATCTCTGTACTGGCAAGAAGGCTAACTGAGGACAAGGTGGCCAAACCTGAAGCTCAAGTGGCCACCTCCTGGTGTGACTCCCATCCTCCTCCCTGTTGGGTTTGCTCAGAAGAACCGGTGTGTGTTTTCTCCGTCCAAGAACAGCCCTATTGCCACATTCAGAACCATTTGCCAAGCCCGTGTCCTTAAACATTCACAGTATTTTTATCAGACATTTGGAATGCCCTTGGTAATTTACAGCAATTTAGTATGCTTGCTTTGCTTTTAGAAAATCCACAGCAATTCAATAAACACCCAGTCACTGTGGCTGTTAATACACACACACAATATCTCCACAGCTGCCTACCAGCTGTCACTCCAGGAAAGAGAGCCATCAGAGCCTTCCCATAAGCTCCCTGTCTCTGTGACCCTCACACCCTTCTCTCTCCTACTAACATAAGCATCCCCAAGAAGGCCACATTCCCCCACTACACACACAGTTCCCGTTCTATCCTTCTGGGCGCTGGAAAACAATGCATACACAGCCAAGTGGGTAAGCCCTTTGTGTATCCCAAGTTGGCCTCATCTGCCTGTAAGGTGCCATCTGTTGCATTTCCAGAGTTGAGCAAGACCCAAAAAAAGAAGGATCCACCTCTCCATCTGGTCTCTTCAGCACAAGCTGGCTTGGACTTGCTAAACCTTGCAAACACACCAGTACAGAGGCAGTAGTCTGGACTCTATCCACCACCACCACCACCCCACCCCCCCGGCCAAATCTGCTGCTCTTGCTAAGCCCTCAGAGTCAAGATTAGTTTTTTAAATTCCTAATAATGTGGCACCAGTTCATTTTCCTACTTGTTTCAAACCCTCAGGGGTTCTCTCTTAGTACGTGTTCCCCTAGCTACCACCCAATAACATTCATGTGTGAAATACAAGTACCAATACTTGTCTAGTGCTTGGAGGGCCTAAGGCCACATCTCTCCTACCTTTTTCTATGATGTAAGCAGAGAGCTCGATATATAATAAGCACTGCTTGCAGTCAGGAGTCAAGCAGAGTTGTCCCCTGAGGTGCTCCACCCAGCAGTGCCTCAAAACAGATGCTGAGACTCACAGCTGAATGTTGGGCAACGTGTAGGGAACTTTATGGAAAAGTGGGGGGAAGGAGAAAAGGACCTGGAGGTGACAGAAGCTCTATAAGAAGACCAACGGAGCCAACTAACCAGGGCCCAGAGGCGCCTGCCAAGACTGAAGCACCAACCAAGAACCTTGCCCTCCTCAAAGATGTAGCCAAGAGCTAGCTCGGGATTCTGTGGGTCCCCTAGTAGGGGGAGTAGGGCTCTCCCTGACGTGGACTCTCTTGACAGCTTTTCAACCACTTCCACCTGGCAGGACTGCCTTGCCAGGCCACAGGGGTAGAGGACATACTCAGTTCTGATACGACTTGATGAACTGGGGTAGATGGGAAGGGAGGATCCCCTTTTCTGAGGAATAGGTGAGAGGGATGCCAGAGAGGGAGGGAGGCTGGCGTTGGGAGGTGAGGAGGGGCGGGGCTATGACCAGGAAGTAAAGTGAATAAATAAATAATTTTTTAAAGTATGTAGTGACATTAACGAATGAAACAATTCATTATTGAGCACCATTTGCCTAACTTACACAGTAGGACACGAACACACTTCATAACCTTTGCATCTTATTTTGGTGAGTCCAAACCAACCCCTCCTAGAGATCCCTGCCAGTAGCCTTCAGTCTAACTCAGCCCTGTTTCCAATGGGAAATAAAAACGTAGATGCTCCCCCCCACTAAAAAAGATCATCTTTATTTGATGCCATGTCATCCCCTGAGCCTGTTTCTTACCCATAGCCACCAGGGACTAAAGGTGAATATTTGGTAAAAATCAGCCTCAGAGATGTCTCCTCAGAGCATTGGCTACCTGCTGTGAGCCAATGTGTATGGTGAGTAAGGCTTGGGCAAAGCCAGCCACTTTCTACCAAAAGCAACTGGCTGCCTTCAAAAGCAGGAGGCACCGAACGCCCCCTAGAGAAACAACACCACATAGCACTTCTAATCCAGCCTCATAGGAAGGGCCCAGGACATGGGTTGCCCCAGAAAGTGCTGCTAACTCCAGTTTTTCTGGCCTGGATCCCTTCATGGCCAAAAGAGCCAGCCACTTTCCAAACCGCATCTTGTTTTGTGTTCAACACACTGCTTCCCAGGTGCAAACACACCCTACACTACATGATGGCTACCTCTGTATGCCCATGACTCAGATGGCGCCCACCCCAGCACTGTCCTCTAAAGAACTCACATCTTCCCCCAGCAGCTGCATGTTATTGACGGCTCCAAGGAGCTTCATGCTAAGAGAGAGACAGAAGAAAATTTTTAAGTGGCAGTCCCTCCATCCATTACTTAGATCAAAAATCCCTGAAAAGGTATGTTTGAGAAATTCTTCCCAAAGCTACAAGCAACCGGAAGCCAGGTGAGGACGGCCCTTTACGAACATAGGGATAGACTGACTATTTAACGTTGCTCTGTAGAGCCTGAGAGCCAGGTTATTTATTTTGCAAGGTTGATCAATCATTTGTTTCCCTAAAGAATGCCAGGCCTTTAACTACTCATCTGATTGCATCTGCAGCAAGCACATCACTGCCGCTTGATACTTAATATTTCATCCACGTGGCTCCCAGGCACACCAGTGGCTGCAGGAGGTTGACTCTCCACCACGATGCCTGTTAGCTCTGAGGAATCATTCTACCGGCCCCGGTTTCACTCACCTTCCCCACCCCACCCCCGGCCCCCAGATTAAAAGGTAAAGGACAGAAATGGAATAATAACTGCTTACTTCTTTTCCTTCTCACTTCAAACAGGAGATTTACTTTCAAAAACCCCATTAAGGGTTTGATATGTTTGCTGAAAAACTGCTACTGACTTAAAAAGCCTCAGCAAATTACGTTGGCCTGCAGCTCCAGGTAGCTGTAAGGCTTCAAGATAAGGCAAAGTTCTTGTCTCTGCAGCAGGGCTGTGGTTTGAATTGATACCAGTCCACGCAGCAACTGCCTTTCCATGTGTGGGGTGGGCAAGAGGGATTCCGCTATGTGTCAGTTTCAGTGATAAGGACAAATAGGTGTTAAGTGCCTACGATGAGCTAGACGAGGTACCGGCTACAGAAAAGGGGGCACCGCCCTTGAGCTGCTTCAGCCTAGAAGGGAGATGACAGCAACAAATCTGTCACTTTGGGGGACTTCCAGTCTCATTGGTGATTTGCCTTCTATCCGGAGGAGCAGGTTGATAGCCCAATAATTGCCTTTGTGGTTTATAGGAAATGATAACTCCACTTATAAGAGATCCGACACCCTCTTCTGACCTCCACAGATGCTAGGCACACTTGTGCTGCACTTTCGTACATGCAGGCAAAGCACTTATACACATAATGTAAATTTTTTAAAGATTTATTTATTTATTATGTATACAATGCTCTGCCTGCATGTGCACCTGCAGGCCAGAAGAGGGCATCAGATCACATCATAAATGGTTGTGAGCCACCATGTGGTTGCTGGGAATTGAACTCAGGACCTCTGGAAGAGCAGTCAGTGCTCTTAACCACTGAGCCATCTCTCTAGCCCTGTAAATCTTAAGTAGAGGACACCTTATTATCTTGGATCATTTATGCTTCTATGACAAAATTCTCATAACCAGCTGGTAACAAAGCGCCCTAAAGTGGCTGGCTTATAAACAGCAAACAGCTCTCTCCATTCTAGGGACTGCTAAGTCCAAATATCAGGCACCGAAAGCCGCCACGTCTGGTGAAGGCCACTTACTCATTTTCAGATGTCCCCACCACAGTGGGCAGGGGACTTTGGCTCATGGGATCTTGGACGTTCCCTCTGCTTAAGAACACTGGTGTTGAAACTAGAAAGGAGTTTATGAAAAGGGATGACGAAGATCTTAAGGGAGGTAATAAATACAGGGGGCAACGGAATATGCATGATAAGAAAACAGAGGGGACCCACTGCAGGAGGAAAGGAAGAGGGGCAGGGGGCATGGCAAAGGGCAGTGGGGGGAACAAGTGACAACAAAGTATGGCACATAGGTACAGAGTCACCCTGGTGACACCCATTACTTCACATGCTCTTCTTAAAAATCATTTCACAAAATACGTCTGAACTTGAAACAACAACAAAATTGAGTCCATATCCAACCACCCTATGTCTGCTCTTTATACCTTTATACACAGAACTTCATCATCTCACCCATTTGCTTGTGTCCTAGCAGCTTTGCAGAATTTCTGGGGACAAGGGGCAGCAGAGAGGAAGTACATGCACACTTAGGCTGATTTCGGGTCCCTTCAGAAGAGACAGGCCATCCGGAGGACAGCAGCGTTCAGCTTATACCACTAGAAGAGAAACTCGGTGCTTCAAGCTCACCCTCTCTTTCTAAGAGGTACTTCAGGTGCCTCCCAGGAAACAGCTGAGAAAGAACGCACAGCAAGGAGCTGTCTTCAGGCTCTGACTCTCCTGGCCCTTGTGACCAGGCTCACTTAGGACAGAACCTCTGGCCCAAAACCCAGAGGCTCAGTGCTTTCAGGCAAAATTCCCTCCTCCACCGGACTGGTCTGGCATATCTGTGAGGAGCATTCTCCAGCTGCAAAGATGGCTCACAGGAAACAAGGACCCTTGGCCAGGAACTAAGCAAGTTCCCAGTCCGTTCTCACTGGATAAGCAAGAAAAGAAATTCACAAGTGATTGCCCGCAAAACCAGAGTTCAGCCCAGCTTTCCTTTCAGTCGGGTTAATTTTGGGAGATTTATAGTAAGTGGGTTCTCTCATCCTCTGAATAAATCCCAGAATAATTTCCAACTTGTTGACTGGTGTGTTTTTGTGCCTCCAGTCACCAAAGATTTGCAGGGTCTTTGAAATAATTGAGGAGGTAAAGGTGAGGAGATAAAAAGAGACAGAAAACAATAATGCCTGGGAGATTAGTCAATAGAAACCTGGATTAATAGACCCATCCCGTTCCTAAAAGTCTGTATTCCCAGTTGCCAAGGCCCCCTCTGACTTAAAGAAGTCAGCCGGGACCTTTGTCCCCAGAACTGAAGAGTTCCCGGTCTAGCCATATGTCTGACCCTGCCCACGTGTCTGTATCGCTGCCTATACTTCCCTTCCTGTCAAGTATAACATGAAGTAATTCAGGGCTTTCCTATTTTCTCATTTATCTTTCCACTCTGAATCCCTCATTTTCAAACCCGTTGTCTTTTGTGTATTTTTGGAAGCTCCCGTGCTTCGCTGCTGACAGGAGGCTCAGGGAAAAGCAGTCAATGATTTCATCTGATATGTTTGTCTCTCCTAATAACAAGTCCGACTCTTCTTGCCAAAGATTTAGGCCTAACCTTTTCTTCTGAACATTTTAGACAGAACTGTTTTCAGAGAACAACTTTCCCTCAGCTTTCTAGCTATTTATTTGGTTACCATGATATACTATACAGCTACATCATGGTGTTTGTTTTTGTTTTCTCATACTCACCCTGCCTGGGGCATCTAGGCTTCAGACAGAAACTCCGGATATGGCAAAGGCATCCCAGGGCTACAGAGCAATGGACCATAGCCAATCCAGGAAGCTCTCACACTGAAGCCATGCGAGTCCTTGTTAAAGACGGTGAGGCCCAGCTTAATTGCACATCGATGGCCCTGCTAACTAGGCCCAAGGTCTGAAACAGGACTTGGTGCAATCTTGAAATCATGTAATTTTTCGCTTCAGTGGGCATGCAAATGTATTAGGGGAAGCAAAGGAGAAAGGGGTCTTAATTCAAAAACTTCTGAAAACAGCAATGAATGATAAAGGGGCTTAGATCACAGGCAGCTGAGATGGGAGGTAGAGCTGCCATCTCCAAACACAAGGTGGGCCTCTTGTGCCTGGCCTGGGAAAGACCTGAGAGCCTGGGGATCAGGAGCTCAGTAGCTCACTGCCAAGCACAGCCACTGATGCTCTTATCCTGAGCACGAGGGTAATGAGACGTTTTTGGCAATGAGGATGACCAAAGAGAGGCAGAAGGCCACAGACAACCTCCCTGTGTTGAAGGAGACATGGCAGGCAGAGAAGATGGAGGTAACACCGCCACTTTGGAATTATTCAACAATGTCCTAGCTATACAATTAGAAATGCTAGTGCCTCTCAAAGAACTGGTCTAAACTGGAAGAGGAAGTGTTTAAGGAATGTCTGGTAATGCTAAGGGTCAAGAAAGGCAACCTTCTAGTGCATTTTCTAATGTTCTGGAACATACTGTTTGGATTTGCAGAAGGATAAGAAATGGTCCACATCTCCTACCAGCCTCTGCCTCAGTCATTGCATGCCTGTTAGGACAGAAAGTGCTTTTGTAGCTAAGAGCAGCAACAACATCCTGACAAGGCTCAAGTCAACAGACTCCCAGCTACACAGAGAGGCTCCATAGCAATGCTTCCCTTTCTTCCTGCAAACTAGCTCACTCAAAACCCCGGGGGACTGCAGGGTATGATCTCTGGGTCTTCCTAAGACACCACTAAGGTAAATCGGCGGCCTCGACACTTATGAGCCAGGTACCAAGTATCCAACGGGTCTACCTTCCCAAACCCCAGGGGGAAGCAGATGCCCTGGACTTCAACTTGAGAAAATAAAGCGAGAAGGAGTGATGGTAAATGTGATGAGACTTTCTTTGCTATTTCCTGCTGGAAATTTTGATCTCCCTCTTCTACACAAGTTAAGAGTTTGGTAGCAACATACTCATCAAGAATTTATAGACAGGGAAAGCAGCATATCCCTAAGACAGTACATGTATCTTTTCCTTCCTATGTTCTTTAATTCCAAAGTAATCCCACTTTAATTACATTTATAAATATAAAGTGGTTAATATTGTGCCATGTAAGACACCCACATCCACCTTAAAACCACACTTTAATTTCCAACTCAATTGCATGTATAAATTTGAAAACTGAACACTGGGCAGATGAGAACAATTTCACAGCCTCCCTCACATGAGCCGCTTTGAAAGCCGCAGTTGCACTTTACTTCCCTCAATTGCATGTATAAATTTTTAAAAAGTTAATGCCATGCTGTAGAGAAGAGCTTTAATTGAGTGTTAACGAGCTGCCAGATCAGCTTCCAGCCAGCCTTGCTCCTCAGCAGGGAGCCTCAGAGGCCCCAAGATACAGAAGTGAGAGCATGTAAATAAGGCCTGTGCCCCAGACACCTTCTGTGAGCCCCACACCCATCACACTTGGTCCACTCCCCGCAAATCAGGTGGACGAGCTTGTACCCAAGAGGGTGGATGTCTGGGGTCAGCGGGAAACTGGGAACCAAGGTCACTCCATGACAAGCTATTATGCCCTTTAAGGTTCTAGAACAAAAGGTCAAGAAAAAAGACCTAAAATGTCTCTAAACAGAGACTGCCTGGTTTTGCAAATGAAGAAGCACAAAAATTACTTTTAAAAGAGGTTGAAAGACTTGATGAAGGTTTTCGTGAGTTAACAGTCAAAATTGGAAGTGTCAAATCTTTTTTCAGTTTACTAATTCCACCTCCGTAGACACACTTTTTAAATTTGGGGTTTTAGTTAACCAAAGTAGCACACATGTACATGCGTGCATGCGCGCACACACACATGCACACACACATTGTTTAAAAATACATGAAGGGCTGGGGATGCAGCTTAATGATAGAATATTTGTCTGGTGTGTACAAGACCCTAGTTTGATCCCTAGCTTGGTAGAAAAAATAGGGAGAAGCAATCAAACAAAACAGAGCCAAGGCTACAAGAGGCAGGTCTCTGCCCCCCTCCTCTCAGCCCCCCAAAGGCCTCATTTCCACACTCGAGGTCGGGCTGCTGTGTCCCACTTTTCTCCTGGGAATTCATTTCAATTCCATCCTGTACTTAACCTCCTGGAATCCAACATCTGCTACAGACTGTATTCTCGCTTTCTGTGGGGAGAACATTGTTTCTTGAAACAGTCTCACTAGACAGCCCTGACTGGCTTGGAATTCCCACATAGACCAGGCTGGCCTTGGCTTTACAAAGATCTGATCACCTCTGTGTCCCAAGTGCTAGACACAGGTGTATATGTCCACACCAACATTTGGGATGGCATCCCTCTCCCTGCCTCCCAAGCTGAAGGCTGAACCCAGGGCCTCACACTTGCTAAGCAAGTAAGTATTCTACTCACTGAGCTAAATCTTATAGCTTTTGAGTTGCTATTGGTGAGACTAATACTAACCTAATCTCAAATACTTTGTCATCTAATATGGCATAATTGTCCCTCCACAGGAAGTGCCAGGAGCCTTATCTTACTCCTAGGACCCAAGCGGTAGACTAAAATAAGCATTTCATAGATCATTTTGCCTTCCAACATGGGGGAGGGGGGGAGACTGCCTCTGGTTTTGTGACATTCCTGTGGTCTGGAAAGGTTCTTCTGTTTTGCTTTCCTCTGCCTGGGTGACTCTCAACAATTGACAGATGGATTTTCTCTGTGCATTTACATTGTTTTTCTCTTCTGTATCTAAACTGGGTATTCTTCTATGCTTTGTATCAACTTCTCCAAACTTCTCTGTTGTTTAAATTAACTTTATTATATAGTTAATAAATATTTATATATGACAAATATATATTTAGTTAAGGAATACTTTGTCATTTGATTTTTATTTACATAGAAACCCATACTTTTCTGATGCAAAATTTTGTTTTGAAATCAACTAGAAAGCTCCTTTTAAACTGTTCTTCTGTTTCCTGCATGATCCCTTTGAGGCCTTCATTTATGCTGTTTTCTGGTCTTCATGACAGTTTTGATTAGTATCAGGTGTAGTCTCCTGCTATAACAATACCTCAGATTGGATACTTTATAATGGTATAAATCTCTTGGCTTATAGTTCCAAAAGCTGGGAACTCCAAAGCCATAGGTGGGCCTACATGTGATAAGGACCTTCTTCATGCATCATTCCTTGGCATAAAAGAGGGCAGAGCACTCTCAGCCACATGCTGTGATGCAAGCCTATAATCGCAGCACTCAGGGAGGCAGAGGCAGGCAGATCTCTGTGAGTTCAAGGCCAGCCTGGTCTACAGACCAAGTCTAGGACAGCCAAGGCTACACAGAGAACCCCTGTCTCAAAAAACCAAAAAAAGAAAAGAAGAAAAAAAGATGGCAAATCCTACCCCCATCATCAAGTGGAAGATGAAAGACAGGCAGACTCATCACTGTCAGGATAGCCACATTAATCCTCCCATGAGGACTCTGTCCCATGAGTCTTCACCTCATATTAAGCTCCACTTGCAAACACCTGCTCTTGTGGTTATATCTGTACTGCATGCTTTGTGGCAAATGCATCCACACCATAGCACTCGTGGTCCTTGACTCTGTTCACATTAATGAGACAGCCACTCAAAAATCCAATGGAAGCTTCTTGTACACAGCATATGTGATCATTGTGGCTATCCTAGCTGTAGGCAAACACCTTAGTGTGACCAGTGGCTTGTGAACAGAACATAAGTGTGTCCTCCTCCCCTCCATCATGGCAGCAGCCTCCCAGTGGCAGACATATGACTTTCTGTCTTTATACAGACATAATTTGAAGATGCACCCTTAAATGACCCACAAGGGGTGGTTCAAATAAGTGAGAAAAATGCTACTGGTGTAAGTTACTAAGGTTTTATTGTTTGTTACTGCAGCACAGCATACATCATCCTGAAGAATGCCAGAAGTCAATGCACAGATACAGGGACTGCTGCACTGCTATATAGAAAGCTGCTCATGACAGCCCTAACTATGTGGCATCTCAGGGGTTGGAAAAATAGTGATTCATATTTGACAATGGGAAAGTACTTGGTAAAAACCTTTGCCAGAAGTATCTCAGGAAATACATAACAAAGGTGACGGTGCATTTTATGTGCCAACTTGAGCCAGTCATCAGGTACCCATATATGGGACTAAATAGCACTCTGGGTCTGTGAAGCTATTTCTGAATGGTATCAACATTTGCATCTTTAGACTGAGCAAAGGGGATTTCTTCCCAAGTGTGGGTGGGCCTCACCAGTCTTGATAGAATAAATTGCTAAGTGAAGAATTACTTTTCCCTGCCTCACTGAGCGAGTCCTGGAATCCAATATTCTCCTGGAGACTCCCGTTTCCATCTGAACAAAACACTATGGTCTGCTCTCCTCCTCCTCCTCAGGTTTTTGGGACTTGAAACAGAACTATAATTTTGACCCTAGTGTACAGAGACTTCCCAGCCTAATAATGGGGTGAACTGACTTCTTGCAGCAAATACACTAATTCATAATTGTATTGTTCTACTTTGCTGAAGAACTTTTGCTGCTACGGTAGCCTAACACACACATAGGTCCAGAGAACCAGCATGTTAGGGATGAGTGTTTGTCCATGGCAGTTGCATTGGGAGTAAAGCCAAATACAAAAGATAGTGACGGAGGCTGGGGATGCAACTTACTGACAGAGCATTTTTCTGATACTCACGTGGCCTAGGTTCATTCCCCAACACTGAAAAAGAAAACAATAAAATGATAGTGCTGCCAAGCCTGGTGATACAGGTCTGTAATTCCAGCTACTTGGAAGGCTGAGGCAGAAGGATCATCAGTTCAAAGGCCAGCAGGATTATAGAGCGCATTCATGACTGGCCTCGTCAATGTAGTGAAAATCTTTCTCCAAATAGAAGACCATTTCAAAGGGGGCTATGGCAATACCACAGTGGTAGAGCATCCTCTTAGCATATGTGAAAGTCTGACTCAATCCCCAGTGAATACAAGAGAAATGAGAGATAATAATGAGGCCTCGTAGAGAATATGAGTGTCTGTAAGCAGGGGTGCCAAGAAATAGTCAATAGTTCAGGGGCTTTGTTCATGATTGGAGAGGGAGCTGCTCTTCTGACTCAAACATAATTGGAGACAAATGACATAGCCTACAAGAAAAAAAATTAAAGGATTATTACCCCAATGGCAGAAATCCTGAGTGAGTGAAAATATCAACTTGAAAATCTGTGGAGATAGAAGAGGAAGGTCAAGGGCCACCCTGAGTTAGATGGCAGATTTCAGTTCAGCCTAGGCTACAGGAGTCTATCTAAAGCACACATACACACACATACTGCATTCAAAAGTCCTTTCAAATGAAAAGGAAAAGGTGGGGATGGTTCTCCACCAAGGTCTCAGCAATTTTTTTTCTAGTATACTCCTAATAAATTGAGAGAGCATTTAACAGGCTTAACTTTTTTTCTGCAGAAGAACGATATCGTTGTTAGAACAAGGAACAGACTAGAATCATATAGCGAGGGCAGATAATTTATGGACTATATTTCTGAAAGGTTTACATGGCTAAAAGGACTGTGGCTCTTCAGAACGTAAAACGAGTGCTGAGTTCCCCCCAGCACTATGCACGGAAGTGGATGCGGAAGCTGGCACTGTTCCAAGGGAAGGGGTCTTCGCCAGCATCCGCCTCACAGAGGGCATAGTTCCCTACCTGAGACCAGGACCTGAGAGGGAGCCTGAACATGGCTGCCCTGTGGAGCCATCACTTGCCACTCCAGTCTCCCTTCCTTTTTATTCCCTTTCAATATATTGGAGTCCCCCTGCCTCTGTTCCATGACAATGCATTCATGTGTTTGGTTCCTGGATCACCAGACGGCTAGAAGTCCTGTATGGTCTGAATTGCAGAGTCTTGAGCACATCCTCTGATGGAGAGATGGCTTCATATGCTAACTTGCAGGGGTTGCATTTTATGCCTTTGCCAGGTGACAGGGTACAGCGGTGTACTCGGGAGAAATAAGCATACCTCCATGTATGGAAAGGAGGATGTATGCAATACTTGGTGCCAGACAGGAAGACTGTTGCATAAGTTGTTCATATTCTCCTCCTTCTATTTCTAGGCTATAGTAAAATGTCACTTCCTTGCCAACTTTTTGTGTGGCCACATGATTTGCTTTGACCAATGAAAAGTGTACAGGAATGTATCACTTCACTGGGAAAACTTTTAAGAATCAAATGTAGACACTGTTGATGGGAATGTAAATTAGTGCAGCCATTATGGAAAGCAGTAAGGAGGTTCCACAGGAGCTAAAAATAGAGAGACCATATGATCCAGCAGTCCTACTTCTTGGTAGATATGCAAAGGAAATTAAATCAGCATGCTGGAGAGATGGCTGCATCCCCACTTTCACTACAGCATTGGCCATAAGAGCTAAATGTCTAGTCTGCCTGGCAACACACAAGTGGATAAAGAAGGGATAGAAGATGATAAATAGGCAGATATGTGGATAGATAGATAGATAGATGATAAATGGATGGATGGATAGATAGATAGATAGATAGACAGATAGATAGATAGATAGATAGATAGGAGTATATTTAACCATTAGAAAGAAGAGGATAACATGGATGAACAGGATTAGCATTATGTCCAAGGAACTAATCCAAACACAGTAAGGCACATATCACACACTCTTACTTACATGTGGGATGTAATACAGTAAGGAGTTATAATCACCAGAGGCCAGGAAGGGGAGGAGAAAGATTGGAGATTTGATGATATGAGAATACAAAATTCCAGCTGGGAAGAATAATAAAATCAAAAGATTTATCTTAAAACATAACGAGTGTGACTCATGGAGATGTATGGCACACTTGAGAAGTCCCGAGAGCTGGCCATGGCTTCCACAAGAGAAGGAGAGGGCTTGGCAATTGGCTCAATTTCAGCACTCTATAGAGCAAATATGAAAACATCATGTTGTTTTGGTAAACATACATGTTTTATTTGTCAGTGGTTTAAATAATTTAATATTCCATCGCATCAAATATTTAGAACAGTGGTTAGCATCTCAGCAAAAGGTCCACCTCACACCATTTCCTCAGCCATGGTCATGGCGGGTGCTGAATTAGCATAAGCTCAGCTGAGGGTAGCTTGGAGCAGAGGCCCCAGCCAACCAAGGATGGCATGTGGCTCCTTTGAGAAGAAATGTTCATTGGTGCAAAACAGCAAGATTAATGCTGGTTCTTTCTCGTGTGGCAAAACCTATCCGTTGCTGCCGGCTGAGCTAATCAATTGGGAGTTTCACTGCAGATTGGGAATCCTTGGGCTTAACTTCGGCTGGGCTGTGCTCGGGAGCTGAAATTCTTTTGCGGAAAGTTGATTTTCTTAGGAAGGAATCATCCACTGGGCTTATAGGAGTATTGTTTTCATGGATGAAGGAGAAGGATAAGAGGGGCCCACACATCTCCCATTTCAGGGTACGAACTTTCACTTGGTCCTTCTTTATTTTCAGAAGAAGTTCAGCCCTCTCCTCCTCTTTACCAGCTGCCCAGTTTCTGCTAGGTAGGAACATGGCAACCATATAGCTCCATACACAGGGTGGCACTTTTCAGTTTGTTTTTCATTTGTTTACTGTCCCCTCAAACACAGGCACACACACACAGAGACACACACATGTATACCACACACAATATACACAAACCCATAAACACATGCATGCATGCATGCGTGCATACATACATACACACAAACACACACATTCACATACATACATACATACATACATACATACATACATACATACATACACATACACACTGTATGATACTAACTTGTCTTTCATCTGTTCTCTATCTACTAACATGTATATTCATTTCTCACATGCTATTCTCTCTTTTCTTCATCCACCTGCTTATTACTAATACTCCTTCCTTTTTAAAATCCCATAGAATCAAAAAAATGTAAAAAATTTTAAAGTCCCATAGTATCATTTTAGTAACAAAAGTATACGTTTCCAATTCCAAGTTTTACTAAAATTCTTCTACTAGTTGCTAATTCCACTTGAAATTCATAACCTTACTCATTGCCATGAGGGAACTCAGCTTATTTATCAGTCAATTTATAAGTATTTACTGAGAAATTCACATGCCATATGGAAGACAGTATCACAGGAACAAGAAAAAGTGAAAGCCAATTACCTCTCCCTGTCTCTCTGTCTCTGCCTCACTCCTCTTCAGGCCTCGAGTTCCCAGAGTACAGAAGTCATAACCAGGGTCACCCATCTCTGCAGGCCAAATCAGCTGAATAACGATTATCTCATCATGGATGAATGTGAGAAATGTATAGCATAGCCATCCCTCAAACCCCACACCAGATTCTTGTAAAGGGTGGCTAATGTTTTAAACAAGTAAATAACACAGGTTATATTTCAGGGGGTATACAGTAATGAACTCAAGCTGGTCTCATTTTGACAGCGTATGTTTTTTGAAACAAAGCATGAAGGCTCAGAGAGATTAAACAGATAGCCAAATGCCATGAAGCTTGCGGCAAAGGATGGATTGACACAGCCCTCACTATAGTTACTATGTCTATACTTGATCTAGGAAGGTTTTCAGTGGTCCAGACCCCAGCTAGCAAATGGCATGTGACACGCACGCCAAGCCTACATCCGTATACAACATCACATGAATCTTGAGGTTGACATTGGCTTTGACCATGGCCTTCTGTGGAAGAGGTGGGATGTCAGCAGGATGTCCTGCCTTAGCCACCTACAAGGCAGTGCTCTCAGGACAGAGAGTGCCCCTGCGGGTCCACAGAAGTCACCTGACCCACCAAGCCAGGCTTACCTCCTGTGACTTCTAACAGCAAGCCAGAGTCTGAGCAATTTACAACAAAAAGAAACCCACTTCCACACAAAGTTAGAAGCTCAGAAGCTGAGGCTTCTGATGGTTTCTGCTGAGCCTCTGCTGTATCACAACACAGACTTGCTCTCTGCGCTGTGATTAGGGACTGGGGATGTGGCTTAGTAGCAGAGAGCTTGTCAAGGGTGTACATGGTTTGGAATATGATTTCCAGCACTGAAAAATTAGAGCTCCGCCCTCAAGGAAGATAGACTCATGCCCTATCACAGACATGTTGAGATGAGGCAATCGTCACCCATCTTTCTCCCAACATGGTAGCGCACTAAGAATGCCCTTCCCAGATGTGACCCCTTGATCTGGGACTCAGTCTCCAGGGCTATGCACCAAATACATTTGGATTCAATATACAAAATACCCAGCCGGTGATATTATATCACTCTGGCACAAGATGAGCTAGAAATCTTTCTGGATGTTTTCCTCTATATTCCCCAAAGCACAGACCAAGTGCCGTCCTTGGGGCTACAGGGATAAGGGGAAGTAAGCCCAACCGATTACATCTGAGATAGCTTTGACATCTCCTTGGGTGTCCCCTGTAGGCCATTTCCTCACACACTCTAACTCATACTGCCCAAACCTTCACACTGTCCTTCCCAACAAATGACAGCTCGGGGACTACCTCAAGGTCAAGTGTCACAAGGCCAGCCCTGAGATCTGATCCCACCCACCGTTTCTCATTGTATGTGTCTAGTTCTCATACACTGCATTTTCAACTTTACTACCCATTCCCTCTGGTGTCTGTTTCTTCTCCCATGTCTCCTGCCCTCCTTATTAGCTGTTAGGCCCTAGAAGTAATGAGGTAGTCCGTGTGAAGGTGGGGGGCATGGGGGCTGGGAGAGGGCAGCGGTAGTACCGTCATGGAACCAATGAGATGTGTTGAGCCTTTGCCCAAAAGAGCTACAAAAAGTCAAGTCAACCAGTATGGTATCCTTGGGACTGATGACTTTAGAAATACCAAAAGACGGTATATAACCTAGGCTTCCTTGAAGACTAAGGAAAGAACATGAAGACCACAACAGAACCCTGTGCAGATGCTTGCAGATGAGAGAGTAGGAGGCACAGAAGGTGATGGACAGAGAAAGGGGTTGTACTGGTCACTTACCAAGCTTCGTATAGGTGCGTGGCTATGCTGGTCTTGCTGACATGATTCCCTAGAGTGCATCACTAGGTTTGCACTGAGGCAAACCATCTGCCCCCATATGGCTGCAGCCCAGAGCACAGGAAGCAGCCTTGCAAGCCGCCTGAACTCACAGATGCGAGTGGGAGGGTGAGTCAGAAGCAGACAAGGAGCAGGAGTGTGGGCAAATGGTGGCGTCTTCAAATCAGATTGAAAACCTCTACGCCAGAGGTCTGATCACCAGGCCTGCGGCGGCTCATCCACTAATTTATAAAGCCCAATGAGTTTCAGGCTTCCAGTCCTAATTCTCGTTGGAATTTACAATCAGAAGCAGATGTGAGAGCCATCAAGAAGGAAAATCAGAGTAAATGTGCATTTAAGGTGGGGGGTGGGGATGAAGGGAGGAATCAGGAATGTTACAATTGCCTATGTTTCTACACTTTGGCCCAGAAATTCTTTGTAAAATCCCCAACCAAATGACTAGCATTAAAAATAGCAAATTTCAACCATTGAGATGTAACAAGAATAAATTAATAAAAAAAATAGCAAATTGCAGGGGTCAATTTGGAAGATGAACACCTAACAAAGCAGTGAAGATTATTTTAGTGTCTCACTAGGGAAGACTGGTATATGTGAACTGAGTGGAAAGATTTGGGCTCAGTATGGCAAAGTACCATCCAGTCAGTTGGAATAAACCAAATATAAAATGTAATCTGATCTCTTCTCCAAGAGCTGAGTAGACCATTCTCTGCTGCCTTGGACAGAAGAACTCAAGGCATAATGACCTTTGGAGCCCATAACTGTACCAGTGGCTTTCCATTCTAACCTCATGTTCTTAATTTTTTACCATAAAAGTTACACTGACTAATTTTTGTCACCTTGACACAAACCGAAGTCATCTAGGAAGAGGGGGGTCTACAATTAAAAACTCACCTCTATTGATTGGCCTATAGGCATACAGGGCAGGGGGGGAAATTTTTAAAATTTCTAACCAATATAGGAGGGCCCAGGCCACTGTGGGTGGTGCTATTCCTAGACAGGTGTGCCTGGGATTTATAAGAAAACTAGCTGAGCTCATGGAGAGCAAACCAGTAAGCAGATTTTCTCCACGTTCTCTGGCTTCCCTTCATGGTGAACTGTACCCCATACAACAGATAAAACCCCAGATTCCCCCCAGTTTGGTTTTGCACAGTGTTATCATGATAGGAACTAAGATTCTTGGATCTCTGGTTTTCTGAGCCAGGTTCGCAGCATCCCAGAGTCTCTAGCTGGCAGATAGCTGGTCACAGGACTCAGGTGCCATAATGCTATTAACCACATCCCTTAGCAAATCACCTCTCTATGAACCTATCTCATCAATCTGTCATTCCAAGGAAGCCCTGGTTGATATACTGGTCTGTTGTTTGAAAGTGTCATAAACACTCTGGTTCTTCTCAATGGATGGAAAGGTGGGACAGGTTCAATTAATATGAGAGAGGATTGAAGGTAGAGGGGAAATCAATGGGGAAGGAGTCCTCTTACTGAAGACTTTATAGCAGTTCAACCACGTCATAGAGGGTAACCTACTTAGTTCCCGTGAGAACAGCTGGGGGGGGGATCCGTAGATGAGAGTGCTGAGAGAGGCTCAGAGTGGTGGAGCGGCTGAGAAAGCAACAGAGCAATTTTGCTGCAGATTGCACTTGAGCTCGCGGGCAGTCTCTATGAAACACCAAGTTCCAAAACCCCGAATCATAGTTATGACGACTTCACTTTCCCTCACGGTTAAAGTACAAGCTAACCACTAGAAAATGCTCGAAAATATAGATGTACAGAGCCACTAAGATGCCACTCTAAGCCAACTCTTTCTGCTATCATCTAAATTTAAAATAGAATGGGCAAAAGTCTGGATAGACTCTCTCTCTCTCTCTCTCTCTCTCTCTCTCTCTCTCTCTCTCTCTCTCTCTCTCTCTCTCTCCCACCCTCCCTCCCACCCTCTCTCCCCCATTCTGTCCTTCTCTCCTTTAGTGAGTGAAGTCACTCCTTTTTTGCCAACTCATTTCCCCACCCCACCCCCATCTCTCTACTCTCTTGCCTTCTGATCTTCAGCAATGTATTCATGTATTCATTTAAAAGTTCTGTCTGTGCTAAAGCCGGTGCTGCTTGTAATTGCTGGCGGCCAAAAGCTGTTCTGTTTTTTCTGGCTGAGAGTACTAGGCAATCATCAGCTGTAATTATTTCGAGTCTTGTTACAGATGGAACTTCGAGGTTTTCAGTCTTAAACAGAATTCATTATTCAAATGTCTCCAGAATTGACAAGAAGGGGTTCAGGGCAAATCTTTGGTGAACTGGGGAATTGTAGGAGGTCCAGAAGAAGAGAAGGGCTCCCTGCATTCCATCAGGCTTCCTGATGGCCACATGGAAGCCCACATGCTCCTGTCTTCACCTCAGCCTTGGACTCCAGGCCCTTTCTTTTAATTCAGCGGTTTCTGCATTATGAATGGTTCTACAAACACCAATGAGCTCTCTTACTCCAAACACACAACACCTTATGTATCTGTGACCCTAAGACTGACCCTCTTCATCAGAATCCTTGTTGCTTAGCAAGCAAGTCTCTGGGAACAGAACTCTGTTGAGAAACTACATGTCCCAAGAGCTCAGAGAGCAAAGCAAACCCCACTATCATCATCTCCCTAGCACCTGGTTCCTTGGGAGTGTAGTGAGGGCTGAGTGAAACACTGCTCTCGCTTCCCAGTCAGTTCTCCAGACTTAGGGACACACAGCCTTGAGAGTGGGAAATGGAGGTAAGAAAGTTCTCTTCTTGGGCTGCCAAATGGCTCAGTATACAGTACTTGCCCGGCATGCATGAGGCCCATAATAATCCCCAGCAATGTAAAAGAAAAGTGTTTAAAGAGTCTCTCTGGGATTAAGGAGATGGCTTGTTCAGTAAGGTATTTGATGCACAGCATGAGGATGTGAGTTTGGATCCCCTGTGCAGAAGAAGAGGAAGAGCAAGGAGAAGGAGGAGGAGGAGGAGGAAGAGGAGGAGAAGACACAAAAGTTTATTGTAACCCCAGACTGAGGGTGTGGGTGGAAAAAAGCAGATCCTTGGAGTTCAGTGGACAGCGAGTCCTGGTGAATCAGCAAGCCTCGGAATCGGCACAAGTACTAATCTTCAAAAATAAAGTAGACAGACTGGAGAGATGGATACATCTCTCTTCGAGTACCAGAATTTATTTCCCAGCACCAAGTAGCTCACAATCACATGTAATTTCAGCTCCAGGGAGCCAATGCTTCTCACTCACATACATACACTCACACTCAGACAGACATACAAATTCCCCACAACATATTATAGTTAAAACACTGAATATATAGAACAAAGAGATTGTATTTAAAGCTGCAAGAGAAAAACCACAAATCACATATAAAGAAAAGCCATCAAAACAACAGCCAGGTTTTCAATGGAAACTTTAAAAGCTAGAAGAGTCTAGGCAGTATACTTCAGTTTCTAAAAGATTATGGATGCCAACACAGACTAGTGTAGCCAGCAAAACTATTGGCCATAGTTGAAGAAGAAAGAAAAGCTTTCCATATCAACAGGCCAAAAGAATTCATGTCCACCAAAGCAGCCCTACTGAGAATATGGGAAATAATACTTAGGACTGAACAGAGGAATAAAAATAGCAAGAGACTATAAAAAATGATGCTGTAATTATAGGAACACAAAATAGGCATAAGAACACAAACAGCAAACAAATAATAAATTGAAAGTAATCAAGACACAGATTTGAATAAAAACTTTAAATATTAATGGTCTCATTCACAAAAAAGAAAAAAGCCTACAGGTTAACTGAATGAAAGAAGAAACAAAATCCATCCTCCTATTTACTACAATAACTCACTTTCAAAGATAGGCACGGCCTTAAAGTGAAAGAAGGGGAAAAGTACAGCCAACAAAATATACTTATCAAAATTAACCAGAGGAGATAATAAAGGGCACTTCATTCTAATCAAGGGCACAATTATCCAAAAAGACATTACACTCCTAAACATACACGCACCAAACTCTGGCACACACAATTTCATAAAAGAGCAATACTGGAATTAAAGACAAGGATTAGCTCCAACTTAGTAATGGTAGTTGGTTTTAATATATCACTTTATCCAATAGACTGGTCTTATTGGCAAAAATAAACAAAAAAGTATCAGAATTATCTCAAAAGTATCATATCTCAAATGCAGATAACCTACAAAAAACTTCACCCAAAGACCAAGGAATATACAATATATTCAACAGTCATAAAAGAGACACATAACAAATTCAGAAATTTTGAAATAACTCCATGTACCCTATCTGAGCACAATCCTATAAAGCTTAAAATTAACAGCAAATAAATCTCCAGCAATTATGCAAACTTTTGGAGAGTAAACAACACATTACTGAATAATGAATGGATCAAAAAGGAAATCAAGATTTTTTTTAAAATTCCTACAATTAAATGAAAATAAAAACACAACAAAACAAAAGCTCTCTAATAGGTTTAAAAATAAGTCTTAAGAGGGAAAGTTATAGACCTACACATCTACATTAAAAATTCAGAGAGAAGGTGGACATAGTGGTGCACGCCTATAATCCCAGCACTTGGAGAGGCAGAAACAAGCAGATCTCTGTGAGTTTCAGGCTAGCCTAGTCTACAAAGTAAGTCCAGGACAAGCCAGGACTATTACACAGAAGAAACCCAGTTTTGAAAAACAAAAACAAACAAATAAACAAAGTCAGAAATAAATAACAACTTCATGGTGCCACTCAAGGATTTGGGAAAACAAGGTCAAACCAAAACCAAATTTAGTAGATCACAAGAAATAATAAAAATTGGAGCAGAAATTAATAAAATATAAACACAGAAGATAATACAAAGAATCAATAAATCTAAAATTTGATTGTTAGAGAAGATAAATAAAATTGACATAGACTTAGTTCAACTAACCAGAGGAAGAAAGGAGGGGATCCAAATGAATAGAACCAGAGAAGAACCAGGAACTGTTAGAAGCCAAAAACATCCAGAATATTATAAAGGAATTCTTTTTTTAAAAAAACTACTCCATTAGAAAAAGCTAAAAGAAATGGATGCATTTCCAGATTTATCCGAACCATCAGAGTTAAACCAAGAAGAAATCAACAGCTTTAACAGACCCATGCAAATAAAGAAATGGAAACAGTTCTAAAAAACCTTCCAACTGCAAAAAGTCCAGGCCCAGATGGGTTCACAGCAGACAGCAGACTTTCAAAGAACTGAAACTAATATCCTTTAAATTATCCAAAAGAGAGTGAACCTCTGCACTTTACATGCATGTGCACACATGTTTACACACAAGCACATGGGTACACGTGCGTACATACACATACACACCAAAGCAATCCAGTAAGTCTCTCCCTCTCTCCTGATCTTTTTCTACCCCTCCTACACACACACACACACACACACACACACACACACACACACACACACACACACGCACACACACATACCACCACCACCACCATCTTTCTTCCAGAGTCTTCCTTTGCCCTCCTTCCTTTCTTTTTTCCTGCCTCTCTCATTTTCTCCTGTCCCCTTTCACTTATTTTCTCTGGCTTTCAGCACTCCTTGACCCCTTTTGCCACACAGATTTCTATACACTCCTAGCTAGCTCCTTCCTTAAGAAAATCATACAGGGACCTGGGAGGCGTCCTTGGCCCAGCAGAGCCCCTCATCAAGAATGGACCTAGACCAGTGTAGAGATCCTGGATGGCAGAGAAAGTCCCAATAGGAAACAGCAGAAACAGATGACTAGGTGGGCCCAACAGCACAGAAGCCCTGGCAAAGCCTTTTCCTCACCTCTCCTTCAGCGAACTCTGCACAGCCTCTCCTAATGTCTTCCCTAGTGGTTTCAACCTGCCACAGCCAGCTTGCATTGCCTCACCTTGGCGCATGCTCATATTGGCACTACTGTGTGCTAAGTGTTCTCCAGGTGAAGAGGTGGGCAAGAAGAGTACTGAGAAGGCCAGGCACACAACAGCATGCTCATCTACAACCTGACTGGGGAACCCACTGAGGCAGGGATGGCCTATGTGCTCCAACCAAGGAGTAAGGTCCAGGGAGATCTGTACAGCTCCAAGTAAGATAGGGAGTCTGGAACTTGGGGTTTGTGTCTTTCGTGACAGATGATACTGTGAAGATAGTAAATATGGAATAGTTTCTGGTAGAAGCCACCTGTAAAAATATCTGTCCTCATCAGAAAGAAAAGGAGCTAAGATCCATTGATAACCTTCAATGTATAAAACATAAGCAAAGAGCCTAACATATATGATATATCATCTTGTTGCAAGAGTCCTGCTATGTAATTATTCACATTTCACTCTCAAAGACACCGAGTTTGAAAGGTGAACTTGCTGCTAAGTGATGGGCAGAACCTGACTGGGGTGAAAATGTGGACGCTGGATGGTTGGAGCCTTTGTATTCAAGCATCTCGGTATCCAGAACTTAATAAATTGCCATCTATGAGTGTTCCATAGCCAGAGGCAAATGTGTAGCAATTGGGGTTATAGCACCAAAGTGGACCTCACAGTACTGTGAGGCAGTTGATGTAAGCGTGGCTAATGTGACCACTTCCCACAGCAGGTGTACAGTTACATAAAAGTGCAAGGCCGGCATGTGTGAGCATAGCTGAGTCCCAAAGTGAATAATATATGCCATAAGCTCAGAGGGCTTGGAGGCCTGGCTGTTTGACTAAGTGTCTTAGTCCTTTTGGGAGGCCCTAATGAGATATCGCAAACAAGCATTTATATCCCCCAGTTCTGGAAGCCTGGAAGTTCTGGATCACGTCACCATGACATTTGACTCATAGAAGCACCCTTCTTCTTGCCACCTCATGATGTGGAAGGGGTGAGGCAGCAACCTGTGGCTTTATCAGGAAAGGCTCCACGTTATGGTCTAGTTACACCCCTAATACTGTGCCCCATCTGATCAGATTTCAACATATCAATCTAGGGGTGACATTCAGATCAACATTCAGATAAGGTCATAGCATCAGTTTTGGTCTACAGTCCCACAGTCAAGGAGTAATGCATGACAGGGAAGAACGCCACCACTGAGTGACTCCCACCTCTTGATGAAAGAGGACCATTAGCTGGCCCCCACCCCCACCGCAACATGAGCCAGGACAGAGTGTAGAGGCAACCTTCTCCAAGCTCTGAGCACTGGAGCACTCAGTGCTGTATGCAGTGGGCACTGTGAGACCACACACCCCCAGGAGGAGGTGGGCTACACACTAGAAAGGGGAGGAACCCACCCTCCAATGTAGGAACGGCTTGGAGATTGAAGATACATCTGCTTCTGAGCAGAGGACTGGCCGGTGACAATATGCTCTCTTTCAGATTAAACAGGTAGCGGGGCCAGAGAACAGCAGAAGGCGGAATGTAAAGAGGCAATTAGTGATCCACATACAAAGCGATGAAACCAGAACAAAAGTGGCTAAAGCAGAAACAGGAAGGATATAATTTTTTTTTAATTAAAAAGAAATGAAAACTTAAGTCCATGGGGAAGCAAAGAAAAATCTGGGGAAAAAAAAATTTTGGACATTAAGGCGAAGAAGAGACTCTGATAACGGGCAGGGGGTCATAAAGAGCAAGGCTGGGACAGAGGACAGCTACAAATTCAGACATTTACTTGTCAGAAACATCATTCCACCCAGAACCGCACTGGCAACCAGTTTGGAAGATAAAATATATACACATGATGACAAGCAGAGCACAGCCACATATGGAACAAATGGAAAATGCTGTGGTGTAAACTCTATTCCAAAATGCTGGGGCTGCATTTGAACAGGCTGAGAAGTGGGACTCGGCAACGTCTGCATTCAAGAATAAATTGAGCTAACTCTTTTCTTCTTTCATCTGTCCTCTTAATTCCTCCCTCTTTCTCCTCCCCCTTCCCTCCCCTGAACCTCCACACCACCCCTGTTTTCCTCCCTCCTTCTGCCTCTACCTCATGAATTTTCATGATCACTCTACTTAGAAATCAGATGGAATGCCTCCAAGACCTTTGACAGGCACTACCTCTCTCTATTCCCGCCACACCGAACTCTCCTAGCCTTTTTGTATTTAGTTTGGCTGCAGGTCTGGGTTGTGGCTTGTAGGCTGATGTTTCTCTTCTTGAGGCTTAGGAGGGCCAGGGGAAGGCAGGCTAGACACAGAAGAGGTCAGACATGGAAAGCAGTGAATACAGCAGAATTAATGCCAGTTTATGAGAGTTTCTGGTGTCTTCCTCTATGGCTGCAGTAAGTGAAAAAGCACTCCAGGTTGAGGGGCAGGGGGATTTGGGTCTGCTCAGCTGCAAATTTGGGGAGCCCATGGGGTCTCTGGCTTCAACCCAGGTATCTATTACCCTAGGGGAGGAGATTTGGAGTAAGAGGCACAGATGGGAGAGAAACTATAAGAGCACAGGGAGGCCTTGCTCCTGGGTGTGAAGGAAACAGACACCTACCTACCCAGGCTCTACATCCAGGGCCTGGCATGTAAATGGAGGTCTGGCCGTGCCCCTTTATGGATAAGGATAGGACACAGGTCCCTGTATGTGCCAGTACAGTGAGCTGGCTGCGCATGAAGCGGGGGACCTCACAGCCTGAACACAGCTTGGCTAAGACACAGGAGCTTGCTTCAGTGCCTCAAATTGTGGACTAGCTCTAGATCAGAATGCAAGGCTCTACTTTCTCTCCCCTTTCTCCCTCTCCCTCCCCCCATTTCCTCCCTCCTTCCCTCCCTCTCTCCCTCCTCTCCCCCTGATGTGTGCAGTATGTGTGCAGCATACACACATGTATATGTGAGGGTGAATGTATGTACCCCACCCATAAACAGACAGGGAGGCCAGGAGGAGGATACCAAGTGTCCTCTGTCACATTCCATCTTTTCCTCTTGGGACTGAGGTGTGGCCATGTCTAGCCTTTCTACATGGGTGCTGAGCACCAAACCCAGGTCCTGATACTTGTGCAGCAAGCGAAGGATCCATCTATCTCTCTGGGTGATGCTCAGGGGAAAGCTCAGCAGCCAGCATTGCTCAGTGATCCTGGGCGAGGGGGTGTCTTCGCAGTCTAACAGCTCCCCTCGCCCAAGTCTGTAGAACGGAGCTGAGGGAGGGCACCACCACCCCCCATGCACAAAGGGTACAGACATTTTAGGGTATCTCTACTTTCCAATTCGTCGGTGTCACCAGATTCTCTGGGCTTCTTTCTTCTCTGGCACTCTGTGGCCCACAGCATGTGTAAGGAACTACTGCCAACGAAACTGGCAAGCGCTCTTGTTCAAAGTATTTATTAAGCCCCCAACCGAGAGGCCGGCACTGTGCTAGTGAATGAGTGAGTAGGCAGGCGAGGCATGGCAGAACCAAGAGGTACAGAACCAGTGTGGTGCAGAACCAGGGCGCTGTGGCTATCGCCTCTAAGAGGCCACGCCCCCAAACTGGATCTTTCCCTTGCCAGTCACCCAAGGAGGTGAGCCAGGCAGGATCCACACTCTTCTTTTCTCATGTAACTGGGTGGAAGTAACTGCTCCTGCCAGAATCTTTGCCGCCTAATAACACTAATGTTGTCTGTCTGCTATGTGTTTATTTTAAAAAATCAAAACCCTGAAGAGACTTGATTAAAATATTCTAATTATTTGTACTGGGTATTCATTTTTCCTCAGTCCCTATTAAAAGTATGTATGCAAATGTGGCGTGGTTCTGGCCTTCTCTTGGGCCTGCTGCATCCTACCAAGCCTGACACATTTGCCTTATGAAAATGCATTGGCTGGGTTCCTTCAAAAATTGTTATTTGGTTTTTAAAGGGTTGTTGCCCCCACTCCCTATTTCCATCTCAAACAGGCAAAATAATTAATTAACTGCACAGGGTTTTTTTTGCCTTTGTGTGTTTTCTCTCCTTTCTGGACCAGATTGTTAAATCAACAGGAAAGAGTACGTGGAATGAAAATGTAAGAGAAGGTTACTCTCGCAGGAATCACTCGCAGATAGGATCAGAACCCCAGGGTTAGCTAAGGGAGGGAGGCCAGCCAGGATTTTCCCGCTCTCTTGGATTAATTTTTAATATTTTCCCAAAATTCATCAAAGTCTTCATAATATATTATATAGTCCAGAAATATCCCTGGAATACAGGCAAAGAGCTAGCAGTGTAAATAAGAAAGGACTAGCTTCTGGTCTGCAGGTCTCCAGAACTTTCTAGAAGCCCAGTGGAATTCAGCAGGGGTGGATCCAAGGGAGGGGCTGGAGAGCATGTCACCTGTGGCCATGTGAATAGGTATGCCCCCCAAAGATTCATGTGTTTGAATGCTTGGGCCATGGGGAGTGGCACTATTAGGAGGTGTGTCCTCATAGGATAGGCGTGGCCTTGCTTAAGGAAATGTGTCACCCTGGGGGTGGGGCTTTGGGGTCATATGTGCTCAAGCTACACCCAGTGATCCAGTCTCCTCCTGGCTGCCTGCAGATCAAGACGTAGAACTCTCAGCTCCTTCTCCAGCGTCGTGTCTCCCTGCATGCTGCCATGCTTCCCACCATGAAGAAAATGGCCTAACCCTCTGAAACTCTAAGGTAGCACCAATTAAATGTTGTCCTTTATAAGAGTTGCCTTGGTCATGGTGTCTCTTCACAGCAATAAAACCATAACTAAGACGTTGCAATAGGGAAGTGGGTGGGAAGCCGGTCAGACAGCAGTGTCCCTCGCAGATGAGCAGGACCCAGTGCCTTACCTGAAATAGCCACTGCTAATTCAGAGCCAGGATCCTCTGCTACCCCATTGCAGGTTCTCAGTCAGGTAACCACTGAGGTTCCACAATCCCTTGAAACCATCAATCCTAAGAGGGGAGCACTCATCCGGGTCCCACTTCCCACTGGGCAGCATATCAGGAAGGAAGGAGGCCAAAGAGGAAGGAAAACAGAAGGCCTCCAGGTGCAATGCCGTGCGTGTCTTTCCCAGCATCTCTGCGTCCTTGCCAGCTGTTGGATCCTGGGTGTCCACTATGCTTTGTTTCCCTGTTGAGCACTCTCAGTCAAGGGTGCCCAGAATCCCAAGTAGCAGAGAATCAGCATTAATTTTATCCTGTCCTTCATGAATGGGTCATATTTTCCTTCTTAAATCTCTTCCATTTAATACAATTTCAACTACAAAAAGACTGCCTGAGTCTCCTGGGGAAGCTTTTCTTCTAGACCTGTGGAGTAAGGCCTTTCCTCTGTTCTGTGTCCATCTCTCCCTCCCACTCTCAGGAGGAAGCACATTTTGCAGCTTGCACATTTCAAGGAAGAATAAGCCCTTCAAGTCACCCTTCATCCCCAAATTCACTGTCCATCAAAGAGAGCATCCTCTCTCACACTACAAGGCAAAACAGTGTCCAAGAGGCCTCAGCTTTCCCCATAGGCTCTATCTATCTATCTATCTATCTATCTATCTATCTATCTATCTATCTATCTATCTATTTCTTCTGTGCTCCACAGGTGGCCAAATTCTCAGTGCAGCAACTGTTGACCAGAAAGTTACCCCTTGTCTTAAGGGACCAGAGATCCAGGGTGTCGCCAGAGACACCGAGACCATTTTAGAGACACCAAGGTTCAGGCCTCTCTTCTGAGTTATGCTCAACAGTTTTGACTTGGTGCCTGCAGCAAAGATTTGAAAAAGTGTGGTGATTGGCTTTGTACGTGGCTGACACTGAGACATGGAAGAGAGATGACGAATGAAAGAGCAGGTGGTTGTCTGAAATTTCCTGCAAAACTTAATTTTGTAAAGTATGATGATAGGTTAGAAAGGTAAAACGTTGTCCGTGGACCAAAAAGGAGAGCTAGAGGACAGAAAGAGAGAGGTGGGGGCGGGGGGGATAGGGAGGAAAAGAAATAAAAGGAGAAACCGTCTGCGGGAAGGGAGAGATGCAGTATTAGATCACTACCTGGAAGACAAGCATCAGACCAGAATAACTGACAGTGGCTGAGCGGCATTGTTCCTGCTATCTATTGCCAATTCAACACCATTTATTTTTTAGGAACTGGTGAGCAGATTGTAAATTTTATATGAAAATGCAAAAATCCTAAACAGTATTTCTAAATGACAAATTTGGAGTACTCACACTTCCGGATCTTGAAGTCTACTGTAATGCTATAATTATCAAGGCAGCCTAAAGATAAAAATACAAATCAATGGGATGGAATTGGGAGGCCAAAAATAACTCCTTACATTTGTAGCCAATCGACTTTGGCACAGGTGTCGAGTCACTGGGGAGACACTGTTCTACTCAGCAAATGTTACCGGCATAAGTGGACATTCAAAACATGAACTCAGGCCGTCACATCATCCCCCAGTGAAACCACTCTGCACACGTGCACAAAATAATCTTCTCCTGCCTGATTGGGTGGAACAGTAAGTTTTTACCCATAGGGAGAAATCCTAACATAGATGAACGATTGAGGCACACCTTAAGGATGAACTTTCTAGTCAAATAAGGAAGTGCTGTTGAAAAGCCCTGCGAAAATATAAACAGAAGCCAAGGAACCGTTAGAAAACAAGATGGGAGAAGAAAGCAACATGTCACTTCAGAACTCACGGTACTGCTAAGATCTCTTGTGTACTTGTTGCTTTGGACCCATTGCATCTAAAAATCATGAATAAATATGTGCTGGGATTTCCCATGATGAAGATGGGTTTTTCAAATTCTGGCTGGGGTCTTTATCTGTTTTTACTTCCAAGACTTGGCAGGGTTTGTTTTAATTATATGTGTATCTGTGCTTTTAGTGAGGTGAACATTGTTTTACTCTGCAGAGATCTTCTTTATTGCTGCAAATATATTAACGTCTCCTTAAATCGTCTCACTGTCTGGTCCTTCTCATTATCTCTTACTAGGTCTTCTCCTGGGTCCTTGTTTTAAATGTTTATCTTATTTTTAGGGTTAAGTGGGTATGCCCATGGGTATGGTGGCACCTTTGGACTCCAGAAGAGAGTGTTGTATTCCCTGGAGCTGGAGCTACATGTAATTGTAAGCCATCTGATGTGGGTGCTGAAAACCAACCTCAAGTCTTCTGCAAGAGCAGCAAGCACTCTCAACCACTGAGCCATCTCCTCTGTGCGTTTATATTGGTTCTTGACAATCAAGACATTCTGTGTGCAGCAAGGAATCAGGAGCCTAATCTGCATTTATTTTTTTTTCCAGTAAGGCACTACATACCAATCACAACCCTCTAATCTAGTACCCAAAAGCATAAATATGCACAGTAAAATGCCTGTTTTCTAGTCACAAACTAGTTAGTTTGCAAAACATTGAAAACATCTCCTCTGAATCACCAGTAATCAGCATGGCTGTTAACAAAACATTTCCGCATTTGCAGTAGTATCTCCGCCATTCAATCCGTCTTCTTATTCTTTTTACTCCCCCCGCCCATAGTCTCTTTAAACACTTGTCAACTTTCTGGGGCACATGTCTTCCAACACTAAGCTAAGAATGAGCAGCCCTGCAGAAGCGTGCTTGGTAAAAGTGCACGTTGACACAGGACTGCTCAGATGGTACAGCTCTGTGATGGCTTTCAAGAATATCCAAAGTGAGCATCGTCCCTACGAACACTTGTCAAGCCTTCAAAACCACTACACATGAATTCAACAATTGTGTTTGGAAAAATAACTTATTTTCTCTGAAATCTCTTTGCTAAAAATTGAGTTTGGTTTGATGGGTATAAATATAGATTTTTCCCCATTTAACTAGAGGAAAAGTGTGATGCTAAGAGGCTTACATGTTCTGTAAAGTTTGGCTAGTAAGAGAACTTCCCACCCAAAAAAAAATGAGCTGAGGAAAAATTCTACAGTTACACAGGGACATTTTCTAGTTCCATATATATTGGCCATGTAAATGGTGAGATTGGTCTCTTTATATTTATTGTAATATAGATATGATCAAACTTGTTCCTTCTAAAAAATTTACTTTTTGTTAATCTCACATTTCCCATATGTCAGTCTATTCTTGCCTCTTAAATAATGGTATTTACTCTTAATTAAACAAACCATCTAGCTCTTTCTTACTGCCTTTGGAATCTTTCCCAACATCTAAAATATTTATACTAGTCTAGATGTTTTACCAGTAAAATAAAAACAATAACACATAGGTATTCATTTTCATTTCACTCACTTTGATGTATTCTGAATTAGTTCTCTGTTGGCATTAGCTATTCCAGCCCAAACCATTTTCAGCTGAAATCTTCATGAGACAAAGCCTTGTGTCTCCAAGACACTTATTCTGTACTCATATTTGAACAACAGTTTGGCTAGACATAGTTCTGAAATAAAATTTTCTTCAATGCCTTAAAAACTAATATTCCAGAGTTTTGGTTTCCTATCAGGAACAGAGACATAGGGAAGCACACTCCACCCCTGCAACCACAACCAAATGCAAGGATGCAGCTGGAGTACTGAGTATGCAAGGGAGCCAACTGGGCTGAAGTCTGAGAGGAGTCTATGCCTGCAGGAAAGATGAGACCCAGAAACTGTCTCAGCTGGGGCAGAGGCAGCCGGATAGAATGCAGGAGACATGAGAATTCAGTTCACTTGCCAACTTTGTGGTCTAGAAGTGGAAATGCCCTACACTCTTACAGCAGCTTTCTTTACACACTCTACTGAAAACACACCTAAAACACTGGAAGCTGCAAGTGCCACCACCCTCCCTCATGCCACAGACACCACAGGAGGACACTGCACCACTGATACCCTTTACTCTCAGGCCCAAGTCAAGAACAGCAACATTGATTGGTGGGGTAGGAAATACTGTCATCTAGGAGTACACGTTAGGGAGGAAAAGGCCACACGCAAAGACCCAGAGATATCCTACTTGCCAAGATGGAGCTTGATAAGAACAAAAGAATGCCCTCCTCTACCCTGTGAGCATGTTCTCGGGTGCACTATTTCACATACTGCAAGAAGCAAACCTCCCAGGTTCATGGCACATGAAGACCTTGGCTATGAAGTGGCATACATTGAAAAACATCCTCTGACAAGGCAGCCCACACCCAAAACACAAATTATCACCATGGAAACATGGCATCTTTAATTATTATTTGCTCTTTTCATTTATGTCCTTTATTGCACAATGAGATTTTATGACTCAGAACTTTTCAAGTACAGAGAAAGCAAACACCAAGGGCCTACTCATGATGGCGTATCCTGCCATGTATGTAAAACAATGTGATGTGATCATTACAGAGGTCCCTGTGAAGTCTGTAAGCCATTAAGTATAACCATAGCAACAACAAAACTCAAATCCAGGCCAATTTAGAGCCAGATTAACTCAAAATGCTACTTTTAAGTCTTAGTAGAAGGAAAGCCATGTCTTGCTTTTAAGCATGAAAAAACATTTTCTTTAGTCTCCAGTGTTCTTCACAAGATGTCTGCCTTTCCACAAAAAAAATTTTTTTAATTAAAATAAAGAATTACAGGACATACAAGGAGGCATGAAGGCAACACCTCAAGTGATCATCACAACAGATCCAGAGAAGATGCATGTGTTGGAGAGTTTAAAGCACGGATAACATGTTAGGGGCTCCTGTGGCAATAATAAACCAGATGCAAGACTCGCTGAGGGATATCAGGAGATGCAGCTGTCAGGATCAAATATATATAAATTCTTGTGGGAAAAAAGTATCTTGACAATAGAATCAACAGGAAGAGAAGGAAAAGCCAAGTATGGTGGGACATGCCTGTGGGAGGCAGAAGACGGATCTCTGTGGGTTCAAGGCTACAAAGTGAGTCCAGGTCAGTCAAGGAGGGAAATAAAGGTAATTTTAAAAGTAAAATATGGAAGTATGGGAAAGAGAACGTGTCAACATATTACTGCAAGGTTTCTTGTTGATTTGTTTGTTTTTGAGACAGGTTCTTACTATGTAACCTTGGGTAACCTGGACTCAATGTGTAAGCCAGGCTAGCCTCAAACTCATAGAGACCTAGCTGCTTTTGCCTCCCAAGTGTTGAGATAAAAAGTGTGTGCTACGAAACCTGGCAACGTTGTAAGGCTCTCGTCTTATACATATAATGGGATAAATTTGTCTGAAAATACACCATGATTAATTAAGGATATTGTTGTATACTCTAGGGAAATTACTTTTTTATGTCTTAAGAAAAATAAATACATCAGTAGTATACCTAAAAGACATAAAAATTCACAATTACCCCCATGAGGATGCAGTTTTAAAAATTCTAAGGGAAAAATAAAATTAAAAACCACTGGCCAAGCTGCACAAACTAAATCCAAGTATAACAACAACCAATTAAAGATGAAATATCACAATGACACAATGTTCAAAGCACAGAGAGTAGCAGGGTGGATCTTGAGGTGGCAACAGTGAGCACACAGCCTTGTGTTTACCTGTTTGAATCTTATATTAACTATGAAATCAAAGTTAGTTTAAAATGACAGCAATCAAGGTGGGAACTTCCATATGTACACAAAGGTACCTCAGCATGCTCAAGAAAAAGCTAAGTTAAAAAAGAACCTCATCCCCCTCCCCAGCAAGAAAACCCTCAGCCAACCAAGACCCTGTAGCCAACTGCAGGAAAGACATCAGTAGCAAAGCTTTAACATCCTGCTTGGGCACCATCAAGGAAGCCTTGTGCACAGTGTGACTGTCACTATTAGCCAATGGCAATAAGATTACATCTACTACATCAGTGGAGACCACATAGTGACACATAACACCTAATCTAGGGAGGCAGTGTATAGTGGGTCCCAGCCTAGGGAAAATGACATGTCAGTAATAAGGCTCAAGTCCCCCCTTTTCCAACTTGGGGAGCAGTGTCAGCCCAAGCCAACAAAAGCAGTTATAAATAAGATCCAGAGCCTCACTCTAGGCATGGTGGCACATGCCTATAATCCTGAAAGTTAAAACATGAAGGCTATGAGTTCAAAGCTAGCCTGGGCTATATACCAAGGTATAGTCATTTTTTCCCCAGAATCTTATTATATCTTCTGAAATGCTTTCATTGGAAGAAAAAAAAAGCACTGATCATACCAAGAAGCAGAGATGCCTCTACTGAGTTCTTAAAAGAAATATTATTAATTGATGCTAACACTGAGGTGACAGGTTGATAAACTGACAGATTTTAAGGCAGGGAGAAGGGAAATTAAAAAAAAACCATTTCTACACACAATAATAAGCATGCTCAAAACAAATAAAAAACATCAGAAGTTCCACCAGAGAAGTAGAAAGTGGGAATGAGCCACAGAAAGATTTAGAGCCCAATAAAACAACCAAAAGGAGCATGTTCACTAGGCAGCCTTCGTGGCAGGAGCGAGCTCAGGGAAGAAGAAGAGATTGAAAGATAAGGCAATAAACATTTACCCAGTGTCAACAGCAGAGAGAAAACAGACGGTTCAAAGCAAAGAGAGCCTCGGTAACCTGTGGGACTTATTACAACAGGAGTGTCAGAATGTAGCGTTGTGCTATTGGAGCTAAAAGAAGACAGAGCTGAAAAAGTATTCAAGGAAATCACGGACAAAATTTGGCAAGAAACATAAATCTACACATCTAAGAACTGAAAAATTCCACAACAGTATGACTTGAAAGGACTCCAGACTAGAACGCATCAGAGGCCAGTGAGAAAGCTTTGTGGGTAAATGGAGCTTGCTGCCAAGCTCGATGACCTGGGATGGATCCTGGGGAAGGAGAGACTGGTTCCCATAAGTTGCCCTCTGATCTTCACACACCGATGACATGCATGCACCTACAGAAACACATCTACACACAAAAACATAATAAAATGTATGGAAAACACATCACAATCAAAAAAAAAAAAAACTAAGGCAAAAAAAAAATATCTTGTAGCCAAAAGAGAAAAATGTCAACATAACTACATGTAGAAAAGCAATTTAAGTGATAGTAGATTTAAGAGTAGAACCCACTAGAGCCAAGGCGAAGAGGCACATTGTGACAGTGTGTTCAAGTATGAAATGGGAACTGAGAGATAAGGAAAGCTGTGTTAAGACACAGAGAGATAACAACAGACTACAAATCAAGAAGAGGTCTCAGAAGAGACCAGCCCTACCCAGGCTTTTTTCTTTCTTTCTTTCTTTCTTTCTTTCTTTCTTTCTTTCTTTCTTTCTTTCTTTTTCTTTTTGTTTGAGTTTTGGAGGTTTTGTTTGTTTGTTTGTTTGTTTGCTTGCTTGCTTTGGGTTTTTGTTTTTCAAGACAGGATTTCTCTGTAGAGCCTTGGACTCTCTTTGTAGACCAGACTAGCCTCAAACTCATAAAGACTCACCTGCCTCTGCCTCCCTGAGTGCTGGGATTACAGGCATGTGCCATCATGCCCTGCAGCTGCCCAGGTTTTGACAGCACTGGCAAACTAACACATCTAAGAGAAACAACATTCACATTCAAGTGCTTCAGCCACTCCCTGGGCTGTTAGAAAAGTGCTAAAGTCTACGGCCCAGGGAGAGACCATTTGGATTTGGTTCTTTTGTGATGATGGGTATTTTTAAGGCTCCCAGAAGAAATTATGTATGACTAGACTTTCAGCAAATGCTTTATAAGGCAGATTCTGTGCATCTTGCTGTCAAGATGATTGCTAGAAATATTCTGATCCTGATTTAATCTCTGCAAGACAACTCATCACTCTAGCCTCATCCTAAAACTTGGAGATCTCGAAAAGGGTGACAGATAAAAGTGTGCCTTGAGACTCAGGGGACATTTTTTGACTTGGACTTTGGAACTGGAACAATTTAAGGCTTTGAACCTATTAGAGACACACATGGACCTGAGGATACAGGAGTGGAATGGCTTGTCCCCAGAGGATCGTGTGTTAGTAGCTTCATCTTTGCTACAATGCTAGGAAGTGGCACCTGGTGAAAAGTCATTGCCATCCCCTCCGCTTGCTGCAGATTCCTATCTGGAGATGTCATTTCTTCCTACAACTTTTGTTCCCACCATTGTGGTGACTCAGCCATAATGGTGTTTCATCCACGAATTTATGGAACTGTGAACTAAGTAAACCTTAAAAAGAAACAGAGAAGAGGAGAGAAGAGGGAAAGAGAGAAGAGCCATCACCCTAGGATTCTAAGAGTATTGAAAATACCCCTTAGAGATGATGGAGAGCAAATTCTCAACTGCATAAAATCTAGGAAAAAGAGTCTTTAGTAAAATATTCAAGAATTACTAAAGTCTCTTACTAAGCTGAAAAAGAAATAGTGATTGAGCGTCATAAGAAAAAACATGACAATAAAACATATGAACAAATTAAGTAGAGTTCATCTTCTTATTTCATCTATGTTTAATACTTGAAGAAAAAATAACTCTGACTCGTGTCATTCAAAGCATACATGCATGGAGTATACGACAGTTGCATTTCCAGGACAGAGAACAAGGGCTATACATGGAAGGAATTTCTAGCTTTGATGAAGAAACTAGCCACACTAGTGGTCTGCAGCAAACTACTGTTTTTCACTCCAGTTTTCACTCTGGATCTAGTGTCACCTGGTATTTGGAGTCAGACAATTCTTCGGGCCCCTGTGTCTCATGGAAGCCGACTCCCTGACCTCTGTCCGTGGTGCTGGCTGTGCCACTGAGACAATAAAAGTGTCTCTACAGACTGCCAAATATCCCCTGCTGAGGGATCCTGCTTGGTGAAGAGCACTGCTCTTCATTCCCTCTGTGTCTGTTCGGGGCTGTGAGGACGTCCCGATGGCAGCTGGGTACCCTCCTAGAAACCAGAACTGCTCTATCGTGGCACTGCACTCTGCCTACTTCTCATCAAGAGGACCAATTTTTAGAAGTCCGGCCTTAAATTACCCCCCTAGTAGTATGTGGAAAATTAAAAGGAAATCATACAAAGAAGGTCATTGGCCATCAGCCTGTTGAGACATGTGGCCCAGCCAGGGTCCTGAATGAGAGTGAGGAGTTTTCTGTTGGCTCATCAGTCACTAACCAGTCATTGTCAATCAGACTTCCCATCTCCCAGGGCTAGATGCAGTCAGCAGAACCAGGAGCCGCGTGCTGCTGGCCAGCTCCCGACGTCAGCTGATGGCTGTCTCATCTGGGCAAGGCACGGGCTGCAGCTCCCCTGCATTTAATTGGTATTAAAGATTAAAAAGCAAATTACCAAAGCAATCACACAGAATCCACTTGTCTATATCTCGCTACGGCTCCCAAGCAGTTTGATATTTACTGTCAGCTGGCATTTAATTACTCAACCAGATTTGGAGGCTGTAATTGACAGAATGCTGAAGACTAATTCTTTAAAAGGACGTTTTCCCCATACAAGAACACTTGGGCTCAGAGGTGACGCCGGTTCCCGTTCCAAGGATCAGGAGACAGCACCACAGCAGATTGGCTTCCTCTGGCTCGCCCCTCCAGACTGTTCTCCAGTTGACTTCAGTTTTTGCGCTTGCTGGAGTAGGCAGGAGAAAGCCAGAGGCATTGCAAATGAAGGCTAGCCCTTTCCCAGACACCAGAGCCAGCACTGCCACAAATCAACCAAAATCCCAGAGGCTAGTGAGGGACCTGCCTGCCCCTGAGGCACAGTCCCTCAGCCCACAGACCCACACTGCTACTCAGAGCAAAGGAGGCCCCTCTGGTTAGAGACCATATTAAAGAGATAACAGCTACTTACTATGGGCTGTTTAGTGAAATGTAGCTGCGCATTGTAAAAAAAAAAAAAACAAAACAAAACCTAAACAAACAAGCAAAACAAAACCAAAACAAAACCTCTACCTCAACCTCATTGCCCAGCCTTTTTTTTATTAAAAAAATAATTATACTGCCCAGCCTTATGTCACCGCCTGCATTACTCTAACACTCTAATCTGGCATCATGACATCATGTATATTTAATAATTTAGACATTTAAAACTGGATTGGACTTGGGTGTCTAAAATTAAAAGCAAAAGAGGCTGGTGTGGTTCTAAGGAAGCCTTTCCTCTTTGCTGTTGAGAGCCCACACACTCACACACTCAAGGCCATGCTGAAAGCGGAGGGAAAGGGAGCATGCCTCTGATTTAGGCACAGCTTTGAGCTTCAGCAGAGAGCCCTTTAAAACAAATAATTCAGACAATCCAAATAGAGCCAAGTTTTTAGAAGGAAAAGTGATGTCCAAATATTCCTAAGTCTCAGTGACTGGTCAATGTCAGAACGGGCAAACTCTGATCTCGATTGCTAGCTATTGTTTTGGATTTCAGACTGAAACACTTAAGTTTGAAATGGGGAGAAACCAGGATTTTTTTAAAGGAGGATGGTAGGAGACTAGTAGGGCAAAGGGAAACACTGACTTTGTTTCTTTTGGAAACTCTGGGCTTTGGGCCTGCACCCAGAGCCTATGGCCCACCTCTGTGCGCACTTGGCCTCTGTCTTCAATATCAGGAACCCCGGGGCTCTGAGACGACGCAGCTGCAGACATATCTGAATCTGTACAAGGCCAAACTATCGAAGCCTGGATGAAACTGCAAGGGGGGGGGGCTATTTTGTAAGCCAGATTTGCATTCATACCCACCTGGCTTTATGTGGCTATTTTTAAAGTCTCATTTAAAGCCAGGAGCTGCCCTAAGCAGATAGCATGTGCTGGGGCTCGGGGCTTGCAATGCAGCTGTCAGTGGCCCAGGCAGGGCTATGAGGCACAGATGCTCACCGTGCAACCCAAGTTGGGTAGATTCAGTATCTGGATTCTCTCCAAGCATTCTGCTGATGCATAGGTGGCCAGGATCTTCCCGTGCTCTGCTCTCCCTGACACTGCTCTTCCCAAAGCTCTCTTCTTCCAGACTCTCCCATGGGCCACGCCCCCTCACTCAGTACTAGGATTTGCTTACGCTTTCTTTCTTTCTTTCTTCATTTCTTTCTTTCTTTCTTTCTTTCTTTCTTTTTTCTTTTTTGGTTTCATTTTATTTTAATGGCTGAGTAACTCTCCATTGTGCAAAAGTAGAATGCTTTTTTTACCCACTCTTTTTTCATATACATTTATTTTTATTACACATGCACAAAACAAACTATATACAGCAGGTAGAACCATGTGACAATCGTGAGTTCTATAAATGCTACATTTGTAGTGGTTTGGCTATTTGTATTTGTCAGACTTGAAGAAAACATCTTTCCTGAGTTGTTGGGTCTAAATTTCTGAATAAAATTCATTATCTATCATATCTCAACTTTATTGACTTAAAACATCTATCTTGATCTAAAAACATCTTAACCTCTAACCAACTAAGCTTAATTGTAAGACTAAACTATCTTGTCTTCAAACCCAACAGATTCGTAACCTCTGTTAGCTTGATTATTTCTCTACTTAATTTCTGCCTTGAGGATCTGTCCATTGGTGATAGTGGGGTGTTGAAGTCTCCCACTATTATTGTGTTGGGATCAATGAGTGATTGAAATCTTGAAAGTATTTTTATAGGTACACAGCCAGTGGTATTTTTTTAAGAAATCAATAAAAGATCATATGTCACCCATAGTGTGGACATCTCTCCTGTTATTACATACAAGGTGCACTGTGTTTGTTCATGGGGAGGTAAAGGCGGGTACCATTTTCCACCAACACACTGCTGCCCCTGGGATCTTTGAACTTCAGAGAGGAAAGCTCCACTCCGCTTCAGTTCACAGGACCCCAGGTCATTTGCATTCTTAACTTCAGTGCTACCAGGCTTGCACACTAAAAACCACCATGGCCCTCAGATCTCAACAAAGAGTATTCACCATAAAATAACAGGAATTCATATTAATATTCACTCATTGACATTACAATCCCAACAATCATCATCCTTTTCATAATTTTTCTTCCCATACGTTGTTTTAAATATCTATGTCTATTTTTCCACATTATGATTATACAATCTATTTGGTTTTGAACATTTACCACTTGATATTTGGCAGGCCTTTTCTCATTGCAAAGTGCTCAAGAGTTTTATTATTTTTAAGTGGAAACACAGCATCCTGCAGCCAGAAAGCCCTTCGTTTATTTAATCATTTTCCTATTGTTGGGCAGTCAGGTGGTTCCATCTTTTTTCATTATGATGAATAACCTAGAATGAACATTCCTGGGTATAAATCTCTGCCCCTATCATTGATAGCAGTTGTAGGTTTCTAAGAGTGGAATTATTGAGTCAAAAAATATGAACATGTTAACGTTCTTAAAACAAATTGTCAAATTTATATCCAGAGGTTGTTTCAATTTGTTCACCCACCAACATGTATTATCTTTATTTTTGAAAAAAATCTTTAATAATCTGATAATGCTAAGATTGTGAGTAGGCGAAGTTATTGATTGGGCCTTTTGTGGTTCTTCCCACCATCCCAGGGCTAAGGAAAGCCATCCTCATCCTGAAGGCCGGAAGATAACCAACTAAATAATGTTTGTTCACGAATTTATTCTCTTACACTTAACTCTATAATCTACATGACATTAGCAGATTGGTAAGTAGTGAAGCTCTTTTGGGGAAGGACTCTCGTTACCTCATAGCCTCAAGCTTCATGTGCGTATTCTTCATGTCTGATTTCTGTCCTGTTTCAGGTTTACTCATTTGATCTTATTACTAAGGCAGGTAACTTAATGTCTCGGTGTGTGTGCGAGTGGGAGAGAGACTCAAGCTCCTTTTATTTTGGGGTATGCATCCCCCTCAAGGGGCTCTGTCTAGTTTGCTCATCTGCCCTGTAGTTTCAGAGTTAATTTAATGTTTACTGTGCACAAGGGTTGAATCTGAGCAAGCCTACCTCACCAGGTACAGAGTGTTAGCAAGCTTGGCTTCCTAACAGATGGAGGCTCCAACTCTCTGATGCATGTCAGTCAGTGGTGAGTGTAGCTAACATGCAATCTGCCTTTCATATCTATGTCCTCTAGCTCAAAAAAAAGTGTCTGTACCAAGAATACAGACTGTCTTCTTGTCATTACTCCCTCAATAATTCAATAGAACAACCGTTTATGTGATGCTTATACTGAAGTGTCTTAAGCAATCTGAAGATAATCTGAGCTATGCAGGAGATGTGTGCTGGTCCCACGCAAACACCAAAGCATTTGAGAAAAGGGATGTGAGCATCCATGGAATTTTGGAACCCCGCTGAGGTCCTCAAACAAATCCCCTGTGGATACAGAGGGGCAACAGCATTAATCTTTCTGACTTTATGTTCATCCCAACCCAGTTTGAACATGAATATAATAGAGCAAGTTACCAGCCAAAATCACTATAAATTCAACAACTTAAAAATGACTTTTCAAAACAGCTCAGCAGTGTGCCCTAATAATCCCCCCTCAGCAATCTACGGATCTTTCTTCACCAGATGTAATATTATATATAAACATACACTCAACACTAACTGATATGCCTTATTTATTTATGATGCTGATTCAGAGATAAATGTCTGTAAGATTTTTATTTGTGCTTTTTAAAGTTCTTGTGTCATTTTTCTTTTCTTTTTTCTTTTTCCCTGTGTGTGTAGATCCATGTGTGCCACCATGAGTGTGTGAAGGTCAGAGGACAACTTTTGGGAGTCTGTTCTCCTCTCAGCCACATAGGTCCTGGAGCTCAGACTCAGACCATCAGTCTTGGCAGCCAGCACCTTCACTTGATAAGCCATCCTGCTGGTCCCTGCCATTTGTTTTAAAGGCTGTGGTGATGAAATTATTCACCTGGATTGTCAGAGGAGCCTGAAGGCAGAGGGTCCCAGATTTTCCTGTGTACTAGAATCATCTGGGGAGCAGGTGAAATGGCAGTCTGAGAAGCCATGCTATCCCACCAGTTAAATCAGGCCTTGTGGGGGAGAGTGTCAGCCATCCAGTCCCCATGCCAGATGATTCTAATGCGCAGCAAAGTTTAAAAATAATTGTAGGAGAAAACATCTGTGCCCAGTCAAGAGGTCAGATACCAAGGGTGCTGTGCCCATCCCTCCCCCGCCCCTTGCTCCTTACTTGCAGAACACCAGTGCATTAGTGCTCGTTTGCTGGTTTCCATATTTAAAAGGGTTTATACTAATAAAAGAACGTCTGTTCCATAGTCACACTACACAAAAGAAACGTGTGGGGTTTCCTTCCATTGTAAGTCTTGCTAGACAGTTAGAGTGTGTTGATACAGACCTGAGGCTTGTTTCCCATGGGATAAAGTGATGGAACAGACAGGGCAGGTGCAAATCAACCACAAACACAGACTGTATCACAGAAGTGGCATCCTAAGCCCTCATAATAGGAATAAGCCACCACAAAACAGTTGCAGTAGGCACTCATTTTTTTATTGATTCAAAGTACAATTTAAAAATGGGAATTTTTTTTCCTTTTCATTTATAACATTTGCAGAGTCTTGAACTTGGGCCAGACAATAAAAAAAGCCAAGAATTTATATAGCATGTTTCATCTCCACCCCAGCCCCAAATGTGCATCGACTGTTTTAGCTTTCTGTGCCTCTCGTGTGAACCAGGACTACTGCAACTTCCACAGGGCCCTGGTGTCCTTGTTATAACCCTGATGGAGAGTATCTGCTGCAGGGAAGGACTTGGACATGACACTCTAGCCCCCCTTTCAGAGTTGCAAGAAAGACCTGCCTCCACCCTCCATGATTTTTGTGTCCACAGAAAGATTCTTTTTCTGAGCCCTACATAGCTTTAATGCCACAGTCCACAACTACCTTATAAAGTCTAAAAGGCATAGCCTTGTCATCTGCCCTTTGGGTGGCTCCCAGAACCACAACGCCCTAGTCAGTGTTCTGCTTTGGGCTTGACCCTTCTCGGCTCCTATATCCCATCTCTGCTCCAACCCACTTGCCCCTCTACTTCTGGAATGTCTTCAGGTAGGCAGCAAAGCTGAACCAGCTCCCCTCAGGTGACAGCTAAATCAGCTTTGCCTAGGAACCAGACCCTCTGTGGAATCTATGTCACTCTCTTTCACACTCTGTACCATCAGATGGCACACTAGCATCAAGGCTTCTAGATTTTGCACATTTTTTTGGTTTGGTTGGTTTGGTTTTTGGTCTTTCAAGACAGGGTTTCTCCTGACTGTCCTGAAATCACTCTGTAGACCAGGCTGGCCCCGAACTCACAGAGATCCACCTGGCTCTGCCTCGCAAGTGCTGGGATTAAAGGCATGCACCACCACTGCCTGGCCATTTCTCCTTATTCTTTCCTGCTGCTCCCTACCCAGGGCATAGGGACAGCACGAACCCTCCTCTCCTCACTGCCAGCCTGCCCCCCAAGTGTGTGATCATGTAGTCAGAATTTTTATAATTTTCCTCTGGCAAAGCTATCATTCCCTTGGCCTTCTCCAAAGCTTCAGCTGGCTGCCAGAGGTCAGTCCTCCAGTGGCCATTCCAGAGGAATCAGTTGCAAAGACCCCAAAGCCAAATGCTCTCACTTCCACCAGTCTTCTTGTGACTATGTAGCAAGTTCCTTCAGTAGTCACAAGAAGCAAGGGAGCGGGGACAAAAGGCAAAGTAGCAACCAACAACAAGATCTGTGGCATTTGTCAGGCGCACACTTGAGGCCAGGCACTATGCTGAAACTCAAACCTACATCTCCTTCCTCAGACAGCCAATCTTCCAAGCAAGCAGAAGCATCGTCGTTTTACAGCTGTGCAGGCTGAAGCCTAGGGGGCCTAAACACCTTGCTCTGAGCAATGCAGCTAACACGTAGACTCTGTGATCTGGAGCCCTCTCTGCTAAATGCTTGGTTCCCCCATTCCTCTCCAGTGTCTTCTGAACACCATTGAGTCAGAACTGTGGACAGCTCCCCAGCAATGCCCACTATGACTTAAGCCGATAGAAGCCAATAGGACCTCAATCCAAGGATGGGCTGTGGTTGTAGTTGGAACTGTGTTCTCTCCAACCCCACGCTCAAATAAATAAATAAATAAATAAATAAATAAATAAATAAATAAATAAATAAATAAATCCTCTGATGCACTCAAACCAGGATCCTTCAAGGACTCAAAATGAGACTCTACTTGGGGAGGAGCCCTTTCAGAAGTAACCAAGTTAAGATTGCATAACTAGGATACAATCTAATCTCTAATCCACTATGATTAGTTATCCCATAAAAGGGGAGAGTTTGGACATAGTGCCTCACAGGCAAATGTCACCTGAAGATGAGAGTTTGTCACCCACCAGCACACAGAAGAGAACAGGAAGCACGCACTGGGACCAGGGGCCAACGGCTCCTTGGTTATAGACTTTGATCTCCACAGCTGTAAGTCAATAAATTTTTCTGGTTCTAAGCCATTTAGGTCATGGTACTGTAGCAATAACATAGCTGCCCTCAGTCATCTTGGGTAACCACACTTGAGAGAGGAGCTGCCCAGAACATCTAAAATGACACTCCCTTCCCCCACTGGTCAAGAGAAAGGGAACACATTGCCACCAACTGATGGCTGTGAGTATCTTGCAAACATAAGGAAAGGCAGATCTCAAAAGGTGGCTCCTGACTTCTAGACCCTAAGTCTGTTCAATCTGGGAGCACCCTCTCCTTTGAGGTGGGGGAGGGGCTCTGCTTGTCCATTTGAGTCTCATTTATAGCAGAAAACATAATACCAGGGGGCTTCGGGAGGTAAGACTCTGCCTGTGGTGATTTGAATAAAAACTGACCCCCACATGGAATACCTCTCCATTGCTGGTGGGAGCACAAGCTTGCACAACAACTTTGGAAATCAATTTGGCAGTTTCTCAGAAAATTAGGAACAGTTCTACCTCAAGACCCAGCTATACCACTCCTGGGCATATACCCAAAAGATGCTGTACCATACCACAAAAACACTTGCTCAATTATGTTCATAGCAGCATTATTTGTAATTGCCAGAAACTGGAAACAACCTAGACGTCCTTCAACTAAAGAATAGATAAAGAAAATGTGGCACATTTACAAATATTACTCAACTATTAAAGATAATGATATCATGAAATTTGCAGGCAAATGGGTAGAACTAGAAAATATCATCCTGAGACCCAGAAAGGCAAACATGGCATGTACTCACTTACAAGTGGATATTGGCCATACAAGATAACCATGTTATAATCCACAGACCCAAAAAAAGCTAAGTAACAAGGAGGGTCCAAAGTGGGGATGCTTGACTCTTACTGAGAAAGGAAAATAGAACAGATACTGGGGGAAGATGGATGGAGGGAACTTGGTGGAGGAGGGATGGAGAGGGGCACAAGAGGTAAGTGGAAACTCCCAGAAATCTATAAGCTTTACTCTAGGTAAGGCTCCTAGCAATGGGGAATATGTAATTTGAAGCAGCCATCTCCTGTAACCAGAAAAGACTTCCAATGGAGGGACTGGGACACCAACCCATCCACAAAATCTTTGATCCACAATTTATTCTGCCTACAAGATGTGCAAGGGTAAAAATGGAGCATAAATTGATGGAATGGCCACCAGTGACTGGCCCAGGTTGAGACCCGTGCCAGGAGAAAGAGCCCACCCCTGACACTATTAATGCTATTCTGCTAGACTCGCAGACAGGAGTCTAGCATAACTGTCATCTGAGAGTCTTCACCCAGCAACTGATTGAAACAGATGCAGAGATGCACAGCCAAACATTTTCGCGGAGCTTGGAGAATCCTGGGGAAGAGGGGGAGGAAGAATTGAAGGAGCCAGTGAGGTCAAGGATGCCATAATAAAACCTACAGAATCAATTCACCTGGATCCATAGGGCCCCATAGAGGCTGAACCAGAGGACATTCACGGGACTGACTTAGGCTCTCTGCACATATGTAACAGATGTGCTGCTTGGTCTTCATGTGAGACTCCTAACAGCAGGAGCAGGGGCTGTCTCTGCCTCTGTTACCTGCTTGTGGATCCCTTTCCCCTAACTGGGCTGCCTTGTCTAGCCTCAATAGAAGAAGCTGGGCCTAGTCCTACTGCAACTTGATATGCCAAAGCTCGTTCGTTGATATCCATGGAGGGCCTCCCCTTTTCTGAAGAGAAAGGGAGGGGGGAGGAGGAAAAGGGGGAGGGAGATGAGAGGAAAGGACTGGGAGGAGAGGAGGGAGGAAGGATGTAAAGGTAATTAATTAATTAAAATATGGCCCCCATCGGGACATAGGAAATAGCATTATTAGGAGGTGGGGTCATGTTGGAGTAGGTGTGACTTTGTTGGAAGAGGTGTGTCACTAGGAGGTGGGCTTTGAGGTCTCAGGGGCTCAAGACTCCGCCAGAGTAGCATCCTCTTCCTACTGCCCACAGATCCAGATGTAGAACTCTCAGATTCTCCTCAGTACCACTTCTGCTTGGATTCTGCCAATGTTCCCACCGTGATGATAATGGACTAAACCTCTGAACTGTAAGCCAGCCCCAATTAAATGTTTTCCTTTGTAAGAGTTGCTGTGGTTATGATGTGGTCTCGGTCTTCACAGCAATAAAACCCAAAGTAAAACACTGCTCAAGAAATAGCAGTAAACATAAGGCTAAAATGGGATTTGAAGAAAGTTCATCCTGGTGGGGATGTGGACTGTGCCTCCAGGCGAATTGGCATGGAACTGCCGAGATGGAGCGTGTTCAAACTCCAGAAATCTCATACTTGAGATTTCAAATCTCATCCTGAGAACAGAAAGCTCAAAGCTTTCTCCTTGTTTTTGTGCCAGCCTCAGGAGCACGTGACACAACCTCAAGGTAGCTATAGGTGGTCAGTCAAGTGACACATCCCCAAGGTGGCTATAGGCGGTCAGTCAAGTGAGCTTTGTCACCTGTTAGCTTTCCCCATGCAAATAGAGCATTGTCACAATCCTAGTCAACGAATGACAGGTATTCATCCTCAAAACCCCTCCCACTGCTCAAGATTTATAAGTCCCTGTTTCACAGGAAACAAAACACATACACACACACACACACACACACACACACACACACGCATGCACACATGCACGCATGCACGCACGCACCCACATCTATGTCACTGAAGATCTTCTGAGACTGGCTTTTTATTTAGAGTTGAAGCAGTGGGGAAAGAAGAGCTCCCCTTTTCCACAAAGAATTCATCCCTGGACCCCTGGACCTGACTGCTGGCCAGCCTACAGAGGGTGGGCCTCCACCGCTGCCTGATTCAGTCTAGGAGCCATTAGCTTCCACTACCACTTGGCTCAGCTCAGTATTCCAGCTGTAAGTTGATCAGGTGCAGTGAACTAAAGGGGCTGTTTAATTAAAAGAGCCTTAATTAACCCTTTGCTGTGAAGAAATCATTATCTTCCACATCCCTGGCTGGACCACAAATCTCGTGGCATGGGCCTTGTTCCGTGATCCACCCTTCCCCGTCTGAAGACCAACATTCCTGAGGGAAGGAAACTTGGGAAGCCACCTTTCATCCTTTTCCACCCCAGAGACAGTTGGCACTTGAGCCTTCCAGTGGAGAAGTGTGCAAGTCCAACTCGGTGTCTGGTGGCTTTTCTGGGAGATGGGGAACCGTACATCCAACTTTGAATCTGGTGCTCTATCCCTCCCTGTAATGGTGTCTCTCTTTTTTTAAAAAACATACATTGGTGTTTTGCTGGCATGTATATGTGAGGGTGTCCGATCTTAGAGTTTCAGACAGTTATGAGCTGCCGTGTAGGTGCTGGTAAATTGAACCCAGATCCTTTGGAAGAGCAGTCAGTACACTTTTTTTTTTTACTTTATTTTATTAATTTATTGAGATTACATCTCAATTGTTATCCCATCACTTATATCCTCCCATTCCTCCCTCCCTCCCTCCCTCCTGCTTTCACCTTGTTCCCCTTCCCTAGGTGCAGTCAGTACTCTTAACTGCTGAGCCATCTCTCTAGACCCAAGATCACATTATAGACGGTTGTGAGCCACCCATGTGGCTGCTGGGAATTAAACTCAGGACCTCTGGAAGAGCAGACAATGCTCTTAACCATTGAGCCATCTCTCTAGGCCCTAATGGTGTCTTATACTTAAAGATTTGGGCACCCTAGGCCACCCCAGCAAAAGCAAACCTCCATCTGTGGTTATGGTTTTTCTCCTTGCCTTGCCCTGTTCCTGTCCGCATCCTCTCATAGCTTTATCCTAGAACCTTGACTCTAATACAAGGATAAAGTTCTCCTTTTTAACTCTGAGATGTGCCCTACTGACCTACCAGACCTCTCTTCTCTGGTCACCTTAGGCCACAGACCCACATGGATAAGCCCTTCTGTCCCACTACTCAAAATGTACTGTATTTGCAGGAGGCTTCCAAATTCTAGCCAAGCTTGGCCAAACTCCCACAATAGAATCGATTTCTCCCAACCTACTTGATGGAGAAAGCCTTTTGTAAACCTCTGTTCTCACATGCCACAAGGACAGGTGACTTAAAGTTTTTATGAGCACTACACATTTATCACATCAAGACGGCTTGCAATAGGCCATGTGTAGTTAATGCACCCGATTCACAACTGTAATCTCCAAAACAGGTCTCTTTTAATTCTGACTTGGATTTCAAGTCATTTAAAAGTCAAGGCAATAACTCACTGTGTTGCCACATTGTACAAATAATATTGGAAAATACTTTAATCCCTACAATGCACTCAATAATATTTGAAAATATTTTAATACCTATACTATGAAGTGCCGTGTTGGAGAAACTAGAAATTCTGTTCACACTGAGCGGTGGGCAAGTAGTCAGGAAGACCAGGAAGATGAGGAGGAGACGGATGGGCAAATTTAAGCAAAGAACTGGTTCTGTTTCCTGTTAGACAAAAGCAGTACTTGTGCTTGTGAGTAAAACAATCTTAGATACCTTACAAGTCATCCGAATAGCCCTTGGCTGATTGAGTGGCATGCAATCCTTATTAAATCACTTCATGCACTGTGTTAGTCACCCACACTAAACTGCATATGCACAGAGTTCTACATAAGCTTCTGGAAGAAGAGGCTTAGCACCTCCAAGATGCTGGAGGAGAAAAGACCAGTCAGTGGGCAGGTGCTGACTTACAAGTCAGGGTTTTGCCTCCTCCCTGAGTCCAATCCCTTTTCTGCAAGTCTGCTAGTACAGCTGTTATGATGGGCGCAAGAGGGAGGCTGGTGGGGAGCAGGGAGAGATGGAGAAGCTGTTTCCTATCAGCTGTGCTGAGCTTGGCCCCAAACCTGCTGAGCTGCAGGGCACTGGGCTGTAAGAGCAACGTTGGGAGTGACTCCTTTGATGTTTTCAAAGGTCGGAGCATAGCGTTCCCCTTTTGGACTGTCACTCGGCTGTAGGCGGAGGATGTTTCAGCTACTGGGAGAGCCAATTAGAGCCAATTATAACCCAACTAACCTCCCATGACACTGAAACTGCTTGTAGAACTTGCCAGTTTCTTGCAGGAAAGAAAAATAGCATGCGTCTGTGCCTAGCTCCAGTGTGGTGTATGCCCAGACCACAAATAACCCCAGCGACTCAAGTCACTGTCCACTGTCTCCAGATGCCGCAATCACCTGGGCAGGACTTTAATTACTGGTAGCTAGACTCCATGCCTACAATCCAGTTGAGGTGGTCTGAGTTGCAGACCTAGGCAGCCATCTTTTAAAAATATCCCCTGGTTGCAAAAACAGTGTGGCATCTCAACTCATACAATGACACAACTAGGCTGCTGAGAAATCTAGCTTTGGTCTCTCCTTCCCTACTAGGACATATGTTTTTCTGGACTAATTGGAAGCTGCTTTTATTAACTTCGGGTTATTATTTCATGCTTTTAATTGTTTAATTCATCGTTGTTGTTGTTGTTGTTGTTGTTGTTGTTGTTGTTGTTTGGAGGAGGCTTAAGCCGACAGCCTCATACAAACTAAGGATGCCTTGTGCTATCAAGCTATACTCTCAGCCCTATTGTTGGACATGTTCAGAACAAATCTGTATTTTACAAGATTTTATTCTTTCTTAACCAAAAGTGTTTCCAGCATCTGAACTAAAGAAGTAGACAAAGTAAAAAAAAATTTGTAAATTTCTTTTCCAAATATTGAAAACTGCTTTTATCCAACAGGAAACTGAATCCATGCCATCTAAAAAGAACAGGGTACCTTTGACAGTTCTAATTACTTTTGTGATACATGTGTGTATATGGTTCCTATGTTCATCTATGAATACATGTACACACATCCCCCATACTACAAAGCACTGTGCACCGAAGATGCCCAACAGGAAATAATGAGTGCATAAGCACGTGGATGGCTCAGAGACTAGCATAGGATAAATAGCTTTTATTTGCACATATAGATACATGAATATGTAGCTTATATGTAAATATAACCTTATTTCCAGTTGGCATCTGATAACAGGACATCTGTTAGAAGTTTCATATTTTAATTCAAAGAGATGTAAATAACTGATACATATATAGCAGGATATGACTTAATTTCTTAAATGTTAGTTTATTACATCGGTGTCTTCACTAATGATTAAAATAGGGCTTCATTATGTTCTTAAGTGGGTATTTCCGAGATGAATCTTGAAATCTAAAGGGGGTTCGCTCAACTCCGTGAAGTCAAATGCAAACTAAGTTTCAAAATAAATGAGAATACTTCCAAACAGCATTAGATGAGACACATCTATGGACTTATATTTATATCTAACTGTATTTATTGTACACAGTAAGAGAAAGATTGCCCATCACGGGTGGCAGGTCAGGAACTTGACTAACAGGTGAGTGGGTGTTCCACTGAGTGTTTTACACACATGGTCTCATTAGTCTGTACAACAGCCAGCCAAATGTGATGACCTACTCAGATGAAGAACGTTGGACTCTTGGTTCTTAAGGAGTCTTAGTAATTTGCCCAAGGTCACAGAGATCTGAGTGGCTTAGCTGAAAACTGAATTTGAGTTCAGCAAGTCAAGGGTCTGCATTTTTAACCACAGCAACAGAAAACAGAAAGCAAGCCTACTCGCTGGCCTTGATTTAGGAGGCCTCAAGTGAAGCCAGGGCTCTGAGGGGACATCCCAATCTCTCTTTCCTAAAATGCAGCGTCTCCTGCATCCACAAGCCCATCCTGTGGCCAGAAAACCCTTCCAGACTCTGAATAAAACATTGTTCCAAATGAGTTGCATTAGCACTCTTCATTTTCAGTATTTATTCCTTTATTATTTATTATTTGCTCTCATTATCTAGAAATCTATATTTTAACCCTAATTGTCTCCCTGTGGTCATGATTAAGGCAGAGCTGAAATTTGCATTGCGAACACCACAAGGCCCTCAACAACAGGAGCGGATGAATTCTGAACTTGGCAACTAATGGCCTTTATTGCTTCATTCTCCTGTCTTTCCAGCTTCATTCTGGGCCAAAGTTGGGTTTTTGTTTTTTGTTTTTTCAGGTTCCCAAGGTTGGGATGGGGTAGCATACAGGGTAATGATTTCAAACCTGTACTGACTCTATCAAGTAGATCAAAATTGAACTTACTGCTGAAACCACATCTTTGAATACAAAAGCTCAAGGATCAGTGCCGCCTGTACATTTTACTAATGAATATTTATAGGGCCACCCACCGAGTGCACAGTCTTGTACAAGCTACTCTATTTATATGATGGCTATTTGGGAAAACTAACGTGGTCTTACAAAGAGGCATGCTAGAGGTAGGCTACTGTTTTATCCCTCTCCAGGGGAGGGGGAAAGCCGTCATGGATATTTGCTCTTCTTCAGATCTGTTGTTTTAAAGTTTTATTTATTTTAGAAATAGTTACAGCCTAGCCAGGTAAATATATTGCTATAAATCCCATTTAACTTTTTTCCCCCTCACTGGAATAGGCTCATAAAAGACAACAAAAACCTGCAGAAAATTCAATGAGGGAATAAGATTGTCGATACACTGTGTGTATTTGGAAATAAAATGGCACAATCAGGTATAAAGAAGAGCCCACATTGGAGTTAATAAAAATCAGTCTAGAAGAAACCTGCATCTAAGTAATCTTATCTTTTAATAACGATAAAACTTGTTGGTGTCTGTGAGAGTTTGCCAGCCATGTTCTGGGACGGAAAAGATGGAGAGCGGAGACCCAAGCTTTTTTCTGAACTCCGTGATCAGGCATGGAAGACCTTCTGAAGCACAGAGCCCCTCACTCAGCTGCACACACCCCAGCATCAGCACATCTTGGCTTACCATTCCAAAATGCTAACAAACCAGTGTCTCATACAAGAGTGTCTGTTGTTGCACTGTTTTGTTGCAAATCACAAAATGCACTTAATGAATGGGAGCTATACTCCTTTAATAGATGCCTTTAAATATTCGAATGAAACATAATAAATCTGATCTCCAGGGCCTCGTAAAACTATTTTATTTTTATTGAACTATGATATTTTCATGTCTCTAAAAAAGCCACTGACTGTAGAACACATCATCCATCTAATAGCTTTCCTGGGGGAAAAGAAAAACATGATCACATTTAATATTATATATAATTTATATGTGGTAGCATTTTCCTTCCATTGTCAGCTAGCCACAATGTAGCATCACCAAGGAGAGGGGGTCTCAATGGGGAACTGACTGTATCAGCTTGGCCCCAGGGAGGCAGGGAATGCCTCCGGTAGATCTTCTTAACTGTGTCAACTGAAGTTAGAAGCCCCGCCCTGATGGTGGCTAGCACTGTTTCATGGCTTGGGCCTTGGACTAAAATGGAAAGAGGGGAGCATGCTGAGCACTTGCAGGCACGCGTTGATTTATTACTGTCTGCTCTTGACTACAGGTGTATTGTGAGGAGCTGCTTCAAGCCCCTGCCATCTTCTCTTCCCAGCCTGACACTGCGAGCCAAAGAAACCCTTCATCCCAGAAGCAGGAAAGGAAACAGAGACATAGACAGAGAGACACACATTTATTTCAGAAACACTGATACACGGGGAAGCGTACCTTATAGATGAAAACTGCTACAAAATAAATGCATGCTTCATTTGAAGAATACTCTTGTGTTCACTCTCTAGTTTAATTTTTCAGCAGACTTTCTATAAGTTTGCATTCATTATTGTTCCCATTTTGTGGATGAAAAGAACCAAGCCTCTGAGATGGTAATTACTTTTCTGGAGATAGAACAGCTAATAATGCAATACTTGCAGCTCCTTGCTGGCCAAGTGCCTTATTCTCTCTGCCACCCTATGCCGTCTTTCTGTCCTAAAATAGTAGACGCTTTTGGCTTGAACATGTTGCTGAGCACTAGCGAAGGACACACTTATTCAGCTCTTGCCATAGTAGAGTCTTCCCAGCTGCTCTAGAAAGCTCTTCATACTTAATGCAACCTGTCTTCTTCCCCGGCTACAAATGATGCCCTCTCCTTGCTGAGGGTGGGAGGGATAATAAAGACACAGCTGACTCCCAAAGAAAAAAATGGGTGTGTCTTGAAGGTTCAGCTTGATCCTGGGTGGCTGGCTCATTACCATTTGATTGTCACTTATCTCTGAACACAGAACATCTACTTTGGGGATTATCACAGCAACTTGGCTACACAACTACTTGTGGTCTCCCTAGAATGTTCTTTCTGAACCCTTGGCATAACAAATGTGCAAGGCCCCTAAAGCCACTAGACTGCAGCCACCTGTCCCTGCAGTGTCTTAGTGTAGGGTAGGGGTTTTGCAAGATGCTGATTCCATCAAGTAGACTTGGGGAAATTGAATCTGTTGTCAGAGTTTAGCTGAGCCTGGTTATGACTTAGAAGGCTCATCGGAGCTCAGCAAAGCTGAGTCAGGATACGTTTGACTAACGGACATGGGCCTTGGTGGTGGCCTCTGGGTATGGGAAGGGTGGTGCCAGGGGAATACCTGACATCTGCCAGTGCTATGAGCCAGAAGAATGTGGAAGCAGAGCATCCCTCCTCAAGCACAATGACACCTCACCCACATCGAGAGAGAAAGAGCTTAGTGCCACACATTAAACTGAAGACAGATATGAGTGCTCATGCCTCCTAGTCTCTGAAAGCATTCTGTCTTTAGGAGGGGGGGATCCTGCTTTTATTTTTGTCCCAGTTAGTGCTAAAAAATAAGTACAGTTATTCATGTATGTGTTTATATTATTCATCAGTAAACTACAATCTTTGGGGCTACTTGTACTTAGGACTTTTCGCTGATGCTAATCACACTTAAAGAGAGGAAACCCCTGACTGTGGGTGTTATGAAGAGCACAGAGGCTTGGCGGTATGACCTTGAATCAATGAAGGTTTCAAAGCTGCGCCTGAGTGGCCTCTGTAAAACCCAGACCCTCTGTCACCAGCAGGCACTCCATAAGACCTCAAGAGCAAAGGGAGACAGCTCTTTAAATCTCATGTTGCTGTGCCTCTTTATATGCTTTGTGAGTAGAATGGTGCACAGAGAATAAGAACCCTGAGTTTGGTCATTTAAAACCACAACAAGACACCACACCTGTCAGAAGGGCTATTTTCAAAAAGATGAATGATAAAGGGGTCACTGGGGATGCAGAGGAGGGGATGCCTTGCAGGCTGTCGGTAGGAACGTGCATTAGCACAGCACAGTTGCCTCTGATACAATACAGAAGCCCTTCCAAACATTCAATGGCAACTGCCTCATGGAAGACATTGTGTTCAGTAAGCTATAGTGAGCACAGAAGGACCAACACTCCAAGACCTCGCTTAGGTCTGGAACCTAAAGCAATAGAAGTCAGAGAAGGCCAGAGTAGCACGGTGGAGAAATGAGGAGAAGTTGGTCACCATTCAAACTGTGTCCTAAGATGAGAATTTAAGGTGCCACACAAATGATAAATGCTGCAGTTGATATGGAGCTACTATATATTCAAATGTTAACTGCTTCCCTCCCCACCCCCTACCGGCCACCCCGAGATGTTTACTGTCCTACAAGCAAATGCTCATGAACACCAAGTACATGTAACCTTGCCTCCTGATTGGCCAATAAAATTGCCTCTACCTGGGCTGGGCAGAAAAGAGGTAGGCAGAGCTCAGGTTCGAGAGTTGGAGGGCAGAGGGAATCATGGGAGAGAGAAAGGAAGGAGAACTATAGGAGCAGGTGGCCATGGGTAAGTGTGAGCAAAAAGCACGTGGCAGGGAGGAGCTTGCTCTGACAACTGGCATGATGGAGAGAAGCAGCTCAAATGGAGCATGTGCAAGTATTTATGGGAATTTTGGATAAGATGTGTGGCTGGGAGATATCCTGGTAGTTTAGTGGGCTAAGATCTGCCCAGCTCTACTGTTTAAGGCATATTAAAAATCTAAAAGGTGTCTGTGTCTTTTATTTCTATAATAGCAAGCTAAATAATAACTGCTGGTTTTATAATCATATGGATCAATATTAAATATTAATTATATAGCAGGTAAATATTACAGTGAATAACTTGGTTGCAGTAACCATGTCATAATGTACTCATATCAAATCACACATTGTATTCCTTAAATGTATACAAGTTTATTCATCAACTAACCCTTTTAAGTTCATTTTAAATGCCTTGACTATGAAGAAAACTTAAGCTATGGGGTTAGAGAGATGGCTTAGCAATTAACAGGGAGTATTGTTCCTGCAGAGGGCCATAGTTTAGTTCTCAGCACCCATGCTAAATGGCTCACAACTGCCAGTAACTCCATCTCCAGGGGACCCATGTCCCCTTCTGGCCTTACTGGGCACAAACCATACAGAGTGAATACATAATTAAAAATAAAATCTTAAGAGAGAGAGAGAGAGAGAGAGAAAGAGAGAGAGAGAGAGAGAGAGAGAGAGAGAGAGAGAGGAGGGAGAATATGAATCTAACAAGCATTGTGGTATTGTGGTGAACATCTGTAACCCCAGCACACGTGAGGCAGAGGCAAGAGGATTGCCATGAGTTCAAAGCCAGCCTAGGTGACAATAAAAACAAAATGACAGAAGAAAGACAAGAAAATCTAAACCTGGTATTTCCAGAGAAAACACCTTTCCCGGAACCCTCATAGAACAGAGTAGTGAGCTCCTAGTGAACTTAAGCTCTGTCCAGGGACTAGAGAAAGCGTGGCTAATGAAACCTCCCATCACACACGTGCACACACACACACACACACACACACACACACATACACACACATATCATCATCATCATCAAGACACTTGGATTTTACTCTTCTGTGGGCTCCTCCCTCTTTTGTAAATAAAAAAAAAGGGGGAACAGATGTCCTCCAGACAATTTTTCCCTAAAGGACTTCAAAAAGTGGCATCTGCTGCAGCCCTCACCCGCCCTTCCAGCCGCTTCTAAAGATGAGGGAGTTTCCTTCCTTCCTGGGCCACCCCTCCCTGAGTCTCCACCCACAGAGCCAAGCTTGGCGGGCCTGCTCCACCGCGGAGCATGAGGACAGAGCTGATATACATAAATCAACATATTACTCATTTTCTAGCACTGCCTTTGACAGCTGTTACATGAGCACATTGTTAGAAACTGTCAAGCAATGATACACAGTGCCTTTTACAACATATGTTGACTTTTATCTAATGTAGTTCCATAATTAGCCCCGGGAAAGCGAAGCCAAGCCTCCACCTGGCTGTGTGATCTCAGTTAACCTTTGCAGTGCTCAGAGAAAAGTTACGGGATGAGGGGGGGAAGGGGGGAAGGGGTGGAGCCAACGCTGCTGCAGCCCAGGGCTCAGGGGAAGGCAAAGGTGGATATGCTTCCTTTACGTTTCTACCCTTTGGTTGAGGGAAAATAAGTCCACAGTCAGAGCCTCCAAGAATTGGAGAAGTGGTGAGACCTGGGTGAGCTCGGAGCCCCACTGTGAAGACTTCTTCCTGGAACTGGGCCACACAACATGAAAGAACTTGAAGGAGAAAGCTGAGTGTCACTTCAACCATTATTCTGGGTGTTGTACTGTTTCTCTTTCAGGAAAAGATAGGAAAAAAAGCTGGAGAGATGGCTCAGTGGTTAAGAGCACTGTCTGTTCTTCCAAAGGACCCAGGTTCATTCCCAGCACCCACATGGCAGCTCACACCTGTCTGTAAATCCAGTTCCAAAGGATCTGATACCTTCACACTAGTGCACATAAAATAAAAATAAATTTTAAAAAATTTTAAGGATATGTCACTGCAGGGTCCAGCATCAGGTGACTTACCCAAGCGACATGACAGGAGAGCTTGCGACAAGGGTCTACATTCTAGTTTTGGATTTTTGATGCAGTTGCTAAGTAACCATGAAAGGCCTTGTAATTCTTCTGGTCCTCCATTTCCATAATCATTCTATGTGTCATTAGAGCTGAGTGACATGGGCATTGCTCTTCATGGCCCCTCCAGCACCCTGGACAGTATCCAGATCAAGAAATACTTGGGGGAGTCCTATGCACACGTATGTGTTCACCTATAGGTCCTATAGGTGTGGGGGGGTGCACATGTGTGTGCCCATGAGTGGAGAAGCAAAGGTGTATTCCTCCATCACACTCTACATTATTTGTTGAGGTAGGGTCTCTTGCTGAGCCTAAAGCTCACAGTCTCAGCTAGATCAGATAGCCAAGTGACCTCCAGAGATCCTTCTGTCCCTGCCTCCTGGAACGAGGATTACCAGCCACTACCACCACACCTGACATTTTACAGTGATGCTGAAGGTCTGAACTTAACTCACGCCTCATGCCTGCATGGCCAGCATTTTACTGCCATGCTCCCAGAAAAAGAAGTGTTTTAATAAATGATGTATGTGTGGAGTGTTCTAACGAAGACTAAATGAATATACCCAGATATATTCTGAGGAATGACACTCAGTGCCCAGACACGGGCTCTCTGAGTTAACTTTCCATATCTGCTTAGGGAGCCAGACAGGAATAGAGCGCTGATGACCATGGAAGCAACACACCAGAATAAATCTGAGGGAATCTGAAAGTGTAACGTGGGACCAAAGGCCTGAGAGTTTTCTAAATATTCCTTTAAGATATCTGAAGACACTCAGGCAGTGGTGGTGCACGCCTTTAATCCCAGCACTCGGGAGGCAGAGGCAGGTGGATCGCTGTGTGTTTGAGGCCCAGCCTGGTCTACAAAGTTAGCCCAGGACAGCCAAGGCTACACAGAGAAACCCTGTCTCAAAAATAAAAAATGATTTCCAAAGACACATAGTGTTTCCTTTGTAGACAAGATAAATCAAAACAAGGAAAGAGAGATGACCTCTCAGGAGGGCCTGCTGCAGAAGCACCTGTGTCCTCACGCTGTGTGTGCAAATCCTCTGAGCTAGGTACCCCTGAGTACCTGTCCCTTCTCCGGTGCCTGCAGAATCCAGGCACTGCAGGGTCAGAGCACTGGGGGAACAAGGCGCCTCCTCTTTGGAAATGCATTCTGCATCTCGGTTTGAACCTGGGCTACTCAGGACTGAGTCTGGCCTGTCCAAGAAAGTAATGGTAAGGTGAGAGCTATGGCACATGGCAGGAGAGGGTTAAGAACAGGGCTGTAGGACAGCGAAGTGTAGACAGTGAAGGGCTAGAGGAAGAGGTGTTCCAAAGAAGGAAGAAAAGTGAGAGGGAAAGAAATTCTAGATAACAGGAGAGGAGAAAAATCCCACCGGCAAGACATGACATGGAAAATTCCAGAGAGATATGAATAAAAACCAACTCAGTGGGTGTACCAGTTAGGAAAGGACAGGTAACTTTACTGAAACATGTGAAAAAAACTTATGTAGCATTATAACGAAAAGTCTCTAACTGGGTAACAAATGGTTTTTAAAAACTAGACATGCTGCAGAAAATCACGATAGGAGAAAAGAGCCCTGTGGGACAGAGGAGTCAAGCAGTGACAGATTCAGGATTTGGTGATAGATTAAAGAATGGCAAAATTTGAGGAATGCGTCAACACTGGAGAGTGGTCTACATATGGGGGCAACAGGCTGAACACAGCACTAAGCTAAGGCTATTCTTTCATATCCAAGGCAGAGAAGGGTGGGTGGGACTTTGGCCTGGGGGAGGAGTTAGTTTGATCAAACAAGATAGATTTAGATGTCAGAGCCCAGTTTATCTCATGGAAACTGGGCAGGATCTAGCATAATGAGCCAGGAACTAACTAAGACAACAGTGCTCAGCACAGTGGGAAAGCATAGCAGGGGAGAAAGGGGAGAAGAGCTTAGTATGGAAAACATAAAGCTCATTTGTCCACTAAAACAATCTTTTGCTGTAGGGAGGGAGAGAGAGACAGACAGAGACAGAGACAGAGACAGAGACAGAGACAGAGAAACCATTTGCCTACCTGTCTGCTGTGGCATGGTCACATGCTTAAATCAGTTTGCTGGGTTTCTTGGACTTTGAGAACAGCAGGTCTGAGCCACATAGAGCTGGTTCAAAGATGAAACCAATGGCATCTCTAGTTCATGACCTTGCTAGTTTTTCAACATCAATCTCATCTGTGAAATGGAGAAATCAATAGCACCTACGCAGTGTTTCAAGTGTATTAAAAGGAGGTAATGCATGTCAATGGCCAGTGGGGAAGAAACACGCGATGAATGTTGCCCATGATACTGTTTTATTATTAAAGAGCGCTGCTTTGTTGGGTTGGGGAAACATCTTCAAACAGTGAGAACAATGAAACAAATGCCTTGGGAAGTGAAAGTCACCAGCGAATGGATAAAACCTGCTTGCCTTTAGACACTCGACAACTAAGCAGTATAGGTACTGGAAAATGGATCACCTGACAATAGCAAGGTGAGCTCCGAGTTTCCCGGTGCTGTGAACACATCCCAGTGATCCCCTTCCCTTGTGTGGTGCAGAACCCGTGAGTATGACTTTGGTCTTGCGGTTAGATTAGCAATCCATCACCTCCCCCTTAATCGAAAGGAGTCTATGTTGAGCAGGCCTAACCAAATGAAAGGCACCTTTAGTCTAAGGCCAAGTGTGAGAGAGGCAATCGCTCTGTGGCCTTGAAAACGCAGGCTGCCCAATCCTTACAGCTACTAGAAAACGTGTTCTGTCCAAAGCCCAGAGCTCAAGAGAGGCCTTGAGTCTCAGAGAGGCCCATAGCCCAAGTCAGCACCTTCTGACACTGAGCAAAGAACCCTGTGAAACTACTGGAGACTTTCACCATGCAAATAATAACAGTGTTTTATTAAACCACTTAAACATTGTGGTAACTTGTTATCAGTAACAGAAAACTAAAATACTTGGTGTTAACAAAAATGCAGAAAACTGGGGAATTTTGTCCACCAATTCTGGCAGAGTACTTGAGTTAGTTTGGAAAGCAGCTTGCCATTATCTATTAATGCTCAGGAGGAGGAGGAGGAGGAGGAGGAGGAGGAGGAGGAGGTATTAGATGGATGCCCCATAGACCCTTACAAGAGTTATATGAACAAGCATGCTCCCGATGAAAGACAGTAAAATAAACCACAATCCATATCCACCATAAGAATCAATAGTGGAGTATTCTGAAAGTAAAATACTAACACAGAAAATGAAGAAACTACAGTGATGAGAGAATAACAGCGAATCTCAAAACAAAAACAAAAACAAAAAAAACAGGCAAAGGAGCAAGGGGCAAGAGAGCCCAAACCACCACTGTCAGCAAACAAACAAAACAAAACTGCTTGTGCCTGGCAAGCACTCAGAAACATGAACGCTAAGGGGGAGTTGGCGGGGGGGGGGGGGGGGGGCGAGGGGGGGAGCTAAAGGCAAAGAAATAATTTTCATGAACTGTGAGATAGTGATCGTCTCTTTCTCGATGCAGGGGATTGTGCTCAGGAACAGGAAACAGGACCTTGTCAGGCTGGCAATGTTTACTTTATAATTACCTTTCACACAGATGTTTGCTGTATCGTTTTTTCCCCAATTGTCCAGTTCACATTACGTGCCTGACTCTGAATGGAGGACGTGCCTTGCAATAAGTGGGAAAGGACGGAAGATCTCCAAATAGCACGTCTCAGTTTACCTGAGAAACCTGACCAGCAGAGTGCTGGGGCACAGCCTGGAGGCTCCCTGATAATATGGGCCCCTCAAATGACAGTTGGGCTGCAGAAGCCCTAGGCTGGTGGTTCAGAGTGCAGCTCTCCCTGCTCACCATGCCTGCTGAGCCATCAGCTTCATGACACCTGGGCCTGCTGGCAGCTGCAGTCAGGTGGGGGAGGGGCCTCTGTCAGGAGCAGTCACTGGCAGCAGGCTAATAATAAGATTCATTTCTTTGAGACTCACAAGACACAATCCAGGGAGACTGGAGAATGCTAAAGCTGCCTGCCACGGCTTTGGGGGATGGTTATTTATTTTTATTTTTTTTAAGGTCAGTTGTTTCAGGTCTGTGCCCTTAGTAGAAGGGGATCAGTGGGAAAAGACCATGTGCCACTGTTGGATGCCTAAAGTGGGGAGGGAGGATGGAAAAACCTTCATTCATTAATCATGACTGGGTTCTCGCTCTTCTAGCTGATGTCTAAACAGGCAGGGACAGAATCAAGACCCGAACTCATTGGAACATGGGGCAGAGAGACTGTCCCGACTAGAATGCAAAACTGGGGCTTCCCTAGGCCCATTCTTGGATTCAGTCCTTAGCAGAAGTTTTTCTTTCTTTCTTCCTGCATCACTGAGCCTCTTTTCTATTACCATGTGACAAACTGCCACACTGGATGACTGTATACAGCATAAGTTTATACTCACAAAGTCTTTGTACGTCAGAAGTTTGGGCACGGCACAGCTGGGTTCCAGACCCTCCTGAAGCTGGAGCACTGTCAAGGCCTGGGTGTTTCATTTGAGTCTGAGTAGAATCTGCTGCCATCACCCATGAGTGCAAGGTTCTGGATTCTGCATAGTGGCTGGCTACCCACACCTTCTTCACATAGCTTCCTTTCACCTTCCAAGTCGGCAGGAGAGGAATCTTCTTATGTATGTGTGTGTGTGATATCTTCATGCTGCACATATGTGTGTGTGTGTGTGAGAGAGAGAGAGAGAGAGAGAGAGGGGGGGGGGGGAGGGAGGGAGGGAGGGAGGGAGGGAGGGAGGGAGGGAGAATTCTGCTATCCTAGGACTCAAGTACTTAGATCTTACTCACCTGACAACCAATCCACCTTAAGATAAGGCCAACCTGATGTCCAATGTACACCTGCAAAGTATCTGAACCTGGATTAACACTCTGACTAACCGGAGGACTATAGACACACCAGAGACTGGGAATCTTAGAATTCTGCTCCCATCAATCATCAAACACTCGTATTTTTCTTCTGGACACAGAACTCATAGGGATGCAAACAGATCAATGTGCACAAAGAGATGAGGAATGCCCAGGACTGCTCCAGCAGTAGGTGTATTATTAATTACCTGAGTTGGATATAATGGCTTGTCTTCGCTCATTCAACAAACACAAATAAATACAGATCCTTCGATGTCATTCACAGTTTCAGAAAGAGCAGTCTTACAACCATCATCCCTTTCACAAATACCTATTGGAGGTCGCTTATGAGTAAGAGCAGGTGCTAAATACTAAAAGTCTTAATGGCAAACATATGTGGCTGTAAGTATATAAAAGAGGTGTGAGTCTCATAGAAATTCAGAGTAAAATGACAGCTTCCCAAGGCAGGAAAATTGAGCAGAGATGTTTTCCAACAGAAGAGACCCCGGGGTGTGGCCTTATTAAGAACTGGGGATATGAGAAGAATAGCTCGCTGGTTAGAGAAACTGGTGTAAACAGAATCACAGAAGTAAAAAGGACCAGGAAGAATGTGGGTAGCAGTATGAAGCCCACTTTGAGAGGTTACAAATGATAAGAAAGTGCATTGCACGAGATAAGCATACAAAGGAAGGATGGCAAACATTTCAAAGGATCGTGAAGGGCACCGAAAAGCATTTCCTGGATATGACATGCCCAAAGGTTCACTCTGGGGAAGTCAATTTAATAACATCATTCATTTGCTCCCTCAATATTTATTGAAAATCCAGTAAGTAAACACAGGCACTGTTTACAGAATACAAGCTAAAATCCCTGACTTCGTGGCATTTTCATTCTAAGAGAGGAGACAATAAACAAGAAAATTACTAAATAAATAAATTAAATAAGACAATTTCAGACAGTGATAAGTGTTGTAAATGACAAAATAAAGCAAGATAGAGCAACAGAGATTAGGAAGAACCATTTTAAGTTGGACAGTGAGAGGAGGCTTCTCTGAGCGAGTGACATGAGAGTCCCCGTATCCTGAAAGGTTGGGGACCATGACACGTTCCAGGGGAGCCTTTTCTGGGCCAGGGAATGGGAAGGTCCTATTAGGAAAATGCATGTGATCGAAGCAAGCAGCAAGCATGGTAGACTGGCGCAAGTGAAAGGGCTTGGAAGAATATTCTGAGAGAAGTCACCAGCACCCAGTGGTTCAGGACCTGGAAGGTCGTTAAAAGTAGTTCGAATCGTGTTGTGCCCTAAATGTCCTGAGGAGCTGCTGGAGTGGCCACTGCCATCAGGCACAGAGCCAAAACAAGAACAGCTGGCCATGATGCTTCACGAGCAACACGAAGGTCAACCCAAACCCATCAGCCCCGCCTTGCTTTCCAGAGTCTAGCGCCAGGCAGCCACCAGCCAAAAAAAAAAATTGCCGGCTTAGACAACACCAACACTGCTCCACCTGACCGCTTTGAATTCCAGACTATTTGGTTTTTTGTTTTTGTTTTTGTTTTTGTTTTTTTAACATTTCCAGTGCAGCCAGACAATGGATATGTTGAAGTTCTGATCAAAAAAGCCGGGGGGCGTGATTGGTCGGAGCATGAACGCCACCAGAGTGAGTTACCACTAACCACCTCAGGTGGTTTTTTGTTTTTGCTTTAATTCAGCTCAGTTTATCAACTGTTTCTTTCCTGGATCACTTCTCTGATGTTGCATCAACAAGCCATCACCAGGCTCAACGTTATCTGGCTCTTCTGTGTGGTCTTCCAGGAATTTTATGGTTTTTCATTTTGTATTTAGGTACACGATCCTTTAGACTCGATGTTTGCAAACGATGTGGAGTCCGTCTTGAGGCTTCCCTCTGGGCAGGGGAGGCAAGTAGTTCTCACGCCATTTGTTGACATGTATTTATATGAGTCAGTGCCTGGGCTGTCTGTTCTGTCTCTGTGACAGCGCCTCACTGTCCTGGTCTTGAGGTGGGCAAGTGTCAGCCGTCTCACTCTGTTCTCCTTCCGTCCTGGGTTGGACATTCTGAATTTTGTGCCTTTCCATGTGCGTGGTAAAACTGACTTATCAATAACAAAACAAATTTCTTGGATTCTTATTGAAATTGCATTAAACCTACACACCATGTTGGGAAGATCCAACAGCCCAAAATTGCTGAGCCCTCCTGTCCATGAACACAGAACAGCACTCTCTGTTAGATTGTCTATAAGCTCTTTATCAGAGTTTTGTACTGATGTTAATTATAGCATATTTTACATTTAAAATTCTTCTTTTTCCAGCTTTGGGTTCACTTTTCTTTTTGCTAAAATGTGTCCTTCAATATATTTGTGAGGGCTTATGGGTAGACATCTCTATTGTCTAGAAACTATTATATTTTCTTACATCCTTCAATAATGTTTTAACTGAGGCTAAATGATTGTTTTATTGTCCTTCTCCTCCATCCCCCAACACTTTGGGGATATTTTCTGTCCGGATTTCAGCCCCATTGTGTGTCTTGACAACAGGACTTATTCCCAAGGAACTGTGTGCCATGCCCTCCTCAGGAGGTTTGCTCATTGCCTCAGCCAAGGACAGGCTGTTTCGGGGATAGAAAAGCTTAGCCCTGATGCAGGCAAATTCCTCAAGATCAGGCTGAGGTGGGACTCAGATTTTAGGCGACTCTCAGCTCTTCCTTCACCCACCTCGCTTCCCTCATTCCCTCACAAGTTCTACACCTTCATCGTATAGACCGTGTAAAAATCTTTATAAGGCTCTTGTAAACATCCGAATCTAAAGCATTTTTTATTTAATTTTTTGAGAATTTCCTACACCAATACTGTACTTCCAATAGTCCCTTCCTTTTCCTCTTCTAGCTCCTCCTGTGTCCCTCCTCCCTCCCAAATCCATAACTTATTCTTTAACTATTATTACACACACACATATACATGCATGCACACATAATCATACAAATATATCAATGCAACTTGCAGATCCGTTTAGTTTGCTCATATGTATACATATTTGGGACTGATCACTTAAGATTGGATAACCTATTGAGGGCGAATACTGTTTAAAAATAATTAGGATAATTGCTAGCAATTATTGAGCACTTGACATAGGCCAGGCATCGATAAATGATTTCTTATTTATATTATCCCATTTAGTTCTTATAAGAGCCTTATGAGACAAGAGAACTGTCAGTATTCCCAGCCGCTGTAGGCATCAGGTGTCTTGAAGAAAGTCATTGGCCAGTTACACTTCCTTTAGAGCAGTGGCTCTCAACTATTGTTTTAAAATTATCTGTATTACCAGTATTATCTATAGGCCCAGCTAGTAATCAATCAAGACACAGACACTTGTTATATTTTAAAATAGCCTTAGTTAACCTGGGGCAGGGCACATATCAATCCTCTAAACTAAGGCCATAGCAGGGCCTCAGGCATGGGTTCCCTGTCTCAATCCCATGCCATCTGCTTCTAATAACTTCTGTCAAGCTACCTCCCATCCATAATCCCAAATACTTGCTCATGTTCTTCATCTGGGCTGGACTCTCCATCCACGCTGCCATGTGCTTCTCCTCCATCTAACCCGTGGCGGCCTTCCTCTCCTCCCTTCAGATCTCTCTCCTTCCTCCTCCTGGCCATCCTTCTTCTTCCCAGAATTCCTCTCTCCTAGCCCCACCTATCTCCTCTGCCCTGGCCAGGTGGGATGGCTTTTTATTAAGCAAAAGGCGAGTCAGAGACAGCAAGCAGTAATTAGCATCAATATACATCAGACCATCCCCCAACACTCAACCTTCCTAATATGATGACCCCCCCAACCATAAAATTATTTTCATTGCTACTTCATAACTGTAGTTTTGCTACTGTTATGAGTTATAACATGAGTATCTGATATGCAGTAGGGACTTAGGAGACCCCTGTGAAAGGGCCGTCACACCACCAGTGGGGTCCCGACCCACAGGTTGAGAACTGCTGCTGCTCTAGTGTCTCTCCTGCAGAAACCCCTTTTTCTTCTTTCATTTCTGGGAGCTGTAACCACACTTTGTTTGTGCTTATGTCATTGCATTGTCTACCTCCAAAGCTGCTTCCCTGTCTCCTTCCTGTGTGCCTGGCCTGTGAGGGTATGTGTGACTACAATATAGAATCCATCTGGAGAACACTTAGAATGACCACCTTCCCAAGATCCTCACCTTAATCACCTATTCTGCTATATGTGGTAATATTCATTCTTTTGACATAGAATCTAATCTAATTTCTGGGGAATAAAGTGGACACACCATTTAGAACTTACCATTCACCCGCAAAATACTAGTTTATAGACAGGAGAGAAAGAAAAACAAAAGCTAAATGTCTGGTAAATAAAGATAATACAAGAAGGTAGAAGAGACATTATGTTCGGTAAAACAATAAATTCAAGTGCACTGGACATCTGAGAATGATTTTTAAAATACAGATAAAACTCTCCTGTTTGTGGCTTACAGAAATGTAAAAGTCCTGAAGAGAAATAGATTGAAAAGCATATAGAAAGAAAAAAAGCATTTCAAATAAAATTGGAGTAATTATAATAATAGACAAAAATGGCCCTGGGTAAAAGGTAGTATGGGAAAGTTCTAAACATAGTCAGGATAGGTTAAGTTGGTCTTCAGTAACAAACAACCCAAAAGGCTCTCAGAACTTAACAATGGTAAATTTCTTCCTCTTGCAACATGTTCCTGCAGACTAGGACATGCTCTGTTTTTATTATGTTACTTACTGGGGGGAACAGATTAGAAGAGTAAGTCATTCCTTATCCAGAATACTGCTATTCTTATGCTAGAAGAAAATAAATACACATTATGAACCATGTGCTGGCTTTGAATCTTCTTTAAAAGTGGTGTTCCTCATTTTTATCCAGACTTCATTTTCCAAACCAAGTCATGCAACTGAAACTGATATTTAGGGCTAAAGAAACACACTCGTCCTTTTTACAAAGAATTAGCATGATACAGTCTACCATAAGGGGCCACTATATAATTAGCAAACATATTCACCACAAAGGCATAGTAGTTCTATTTTTTGTGTGAATAATAATTAACTTCTAAATAATTTTAGTGGGCAACATTGCAATTAGAAAAATTAGTTTTTACTGCACCAACCAAGGACAATGCATTCAGTAAACATCGAACCCCTACTCAGATCTAGCCAATGGACAGGACATTCTCCACAGTTGTGTGGTGAGCGGGGACTGACTCAGATATGAACTCTGGTACCCCATATTTGACCCCCTCCCCTTGATGGGGAGGCCTGGTGGCACTCAGGGAAAGAATAAGCAGGCTACCAAAATGAGACTTGATAACCTATAACCATATAGTGGGGGAGGAGTTCCCCCTCAGTCTTAGACCTAGGGGAGGGGAATAGAGTGAAAGCAGGAGGGAGGGAGGAATGGGAGGATACAAGGGATGGGATAATAATTGAGTTGTAATCTGAATAAATTAATTAAATTATTTTTTAAAAAAAAGAAATGAAAATGAGTTTTATAATGAGAGTTGGAGATTTTACAATATTTCTACTCAAAATGTTAAATTGATGGTATTAATAAAGATAGTAAATACATCCATATAATGGAATATTATGCAGCCTTTTAAAAAAAAACTAGGTTTGGTGGCCCACAACTATAAATTCCAGCATTCCAGGGGCAAAGTGAGGCAGGGTACTCATGAGTTCCAGAGCAACATGAGCTACACCAGAAGTCCGGTCCTCAGGAGGAAGAGGAGAATGAAATTCTAGCATTGTGTCAATGTGAATGAATCGGAGAAAACAGTGTTAGTGAGTTAAAGGCAATCACAGATGCAAACATATTGCGTAGCCTCACTCATATGTAGAATACAGAATTGTTGAACTCTTAGAAACAACAAGAAAAATGGTGGTTTCCAGAGGCTGGAGGAAGAGAGAAGTGAATTGTTATTTAACGAGAATAAAGTTCTAGTTATACAAGTTGAATGTCAATTATGAGATATAAGTAAGTTCTAGAACTTACTAGAATCTATGACCTCTCCTCTCTCTCTCTCTCTCTCTCTCTCTCTCTCTCTCTCTCTCTCTCTCTCTCTCTCTCTCTCTCTCACACACACACACACACACACACACACACACACACACACACATCACATGGATACTAGGATACTTCTGACTGGTCTACTGTTGCCTTACCTGAAGGCATGGCATTATGGATGTATGTTTATGTTCAAAAGCATCTCTAATTGTATATGTTAAACATGTACATAGGCCTCATGTTTATCACTTTTACCTGAATGAAACTCTTTTTCACAAAATAAGGATACTAACACCCCAAAGAACAAAATAAGCAAGTTTAATCGAACAGACACAAATATAAAATATTATACCAATGGACAACACATGTGTACAGAACACTCGTGGCTCTTAAATCTTGAGCTAGTGGAGGATATCACTGTTATCTGAAATGTTAACAAATAGAAACAAACTACCTAGAAAATCACAATTGTATGAAAGCGAGAACTAAAGATAAGATAATTTAAGAAATATGCACGTATAAATATAGCTGATGAGCCCCTCAGGCTACACGTAGGTGCACTAGTAAGGGCAGTGAGTGCCATCTCTGACACGGACTCTGTCGCCTGCTTTTCTATCGCTTCCCCTTGACAGGACTCCCTTGCCAGGCCACAGGGAAAGAGGTCAATCTCAATCCTGATGTGACTTGATGAGCTGGGGTAGGCGGGTAGGGGGGCTCCCCTTTTCTGAGGAACAGGGGCGTGGGAGCAGAAGAAAGAGTGGAACTGGGAGGAGAAGAAGGAGGAGATTATGAATAGGATGTAAAGTAAATTAATTAATTAATTTTAATTAATTCATTAAAAAGTAATATGTGTGTTAGAAATTCCATTGTATTCTTGGATAGCCCTTTATGAATAGTAAATTACTGGTGATAAAATAGAGTCAAACAAAAAATATAAAGTATTAAAGTTTATATGATATAGCTGATGATATAGAGGCAAATGTATAAGATTATTTTCCGAAAATAAAAGTTGAGACATACCTATATATCACGATCAGAGACACAGCAAGCTAATACTAGAGTTTCTTCAAAAAAATAATAAAAAACAGAACAAAACTAATAAAAAGAAAATGGAGAATTAGAAGCAGTAACAAATGCAGCGGGTTCATCACAGACATAATCCATTTATAAAAGTCAATTGTGTTAGTATCTACCAACAAAAATAGTTTAAAATATTTTAAAGACAACAAAAGACAGAAGATGATAAGAATGTATGAAACAATAACAAATGATACATATTGCATTTCTGAAGGAAATAATAAAATTTTATTGAAAGATATTAAAGAATACATAAATAAAGAGATATGTTGGCACCAAAGGTGAAAAGACAATACCATAAAACTGTCAGTTCTTTTCAAATTAATCTATATATTCTATGTAATTCTAATTAAAATCAGGAATGGATCTCTAAGAACCATGACAAGCTGATTCTAAAATACATAGAGAAAATAAAAAACTAAAAATGGACAAAGTTTTGCAGCATGACAAAGTGGAAACAATTATTATATCAAGAATAAAGGCATTACATGGCTAGCGAGATGGCTCAGTGCTTAAGAGCACTGGCTGCTCTTCCAGAGGTCCTGAGTTCAATTCTCAGAACCACATGGTGGCTCAAAACCATCTGTAATGGAATCTGATTCCCTCTTCTGGTGTGCATGAAAACAGAAAACTCATAAAATAAATAAATAAGTCTAAAAAAAAAGAATGATGACATTACAAAGCTAGAGTGACATAAGGTGACACTGCTGCAGGAACAGATGAGACAAAAGAAATCAAGAGGTGGAGGCTTCAGTATAAAAAACACTAGCATGTGCCACGGAGGTGACATGTGGGTACAGGCTGATAAATAGTGCTGTGGCAGCCAGGGATGTCCTTCCTCCATGACACACCAACAGTGCAATTCATGTGATCTTAAAACACATGCAGAAGCCAGTCTAAGTACCTTCCCAAGAAAACTCAGGGGACTGTACCACCTCAGGTCAGAAAGAGTTTTTAAGTTTGCTTTTGTTTGGTTTGGTTGGTTTTGTTTTTATTTGGTTGTTGGTTTGGTTTGGGGTTTTTTTGTTTGTTTTGTTTTGTTTTTGTCTTTGTTTTAGCTGCCATTAGGAATCAATCCAGGACCTTGTACATGCTACACCTATGCTTTACCACAAAGTTACACCCTTAGCCCAAGGATGAATTCCAAAAAAACCCACAACATTCCTGAGCCTACAAGGAGCTTCTGGATTTCACTAGCTTAAAACTGAAAACGTATGGACTTCAAACTTCTCAGGCAAGACCTATGCTCAGCGAAGGGTTTGTATGCAGAGTAAGTGAAAAGCATAGTTCTGGGGCTGGGGAGATATGCTCTAGCGCTGAGGAGCACATACTGCTCTTCCACGGGATCTGAGTTTGGTTCCCATCACACACGTGAGGCAGCTAGCGACCTCTTATATCTCTAGCTCCATAGGATCCGCCATCTTCTCGCCTCCAAGGGCACCTGAATTCACAAACACACACAGCTCTACATACACATAAAATTTTAAAAGTTATACGTTTTTTTAAAACTCAGAAAAGTATAATTCTATAAGCATAAAAGGAGAGCGTATCAAAAACTGTCAACTGCAGTTAACATGTGGTTTATAGTTGTGGGGGGGAGGGGCTGAAAGAGCCATTGCACATATGAAAATACAGGCGCATCACTGCAGTTGGTGACGACATGCATTTCCACCGGGAATCTGCCATTTCACATCCAGGTACTGGTGAATATCTAAAAGCCTGACGATATCAAATGTTGATGGGAATCTGGAACAATTAGCACTCACAGCCAAATAAAAAAGGGTCACTTTGAAAACAACTCAACTGAATCCAGTTGTGTTGAAGACTTCCAGCCTTGGTTGGTTGGTCGGTTGGTTTGGCTTGTTGGGATAGGCTGTCTCTAAACAGCATCAGGTATGCTGTGACTCACTACGTAGACCACACTGGCCTCATATTCACCTGCCTCTGCCTCCCAGGTGTTGGGATCAAAGACAGCATGTGCCACCATGACTGGCCACATGTCTTGAGACCCACCTACAACATATTTCTAAGCACACCACCAGACAAGTCCTCTGCATGCACCAGGAGACCTGCAGGAGGCTATTTGCATAACACTTTGTGTTTCTGGAAATAGAAATGAAAAGTTAGACATCTAGTCGATAACCCAGGCAACTCTAAAGTACACAACATTAAATTTTTTAAAAATGTGGTGGAAGCTTCACAGAGTGACACCAATTACATAAAGTTTAATGCAAACAAAACAACATTTTATAATGTCAGTGGGCATATTTTTTAAATGTTAAAATTCCCAACCCTAAAATGGTACATATTTATCACAAGCCCACCCCTCCCAAGGTTCAGGGTATAGCTCAGAAGACAGTTGGGTAGATTATAAAGAGGCAGAGGTGGTGGATGGCTATAACACTGTATCCCAGAGACAGCAGGGTGACCGCACATATGAACCCATGGCAGTTGTGACAGCATACACAAGACCTGCTCAACACAGACAAGCTTCAGGCATGGTGAGGGGAGGAAGACAGATGACACAATGCCCACCTCCAGCTGGGGAGAACTACTGGCAATTGGTAGCTGCTCGGGGAGGGAGAGTGGGTTTTCTGCTAGGATGACCAAGCTCCAAGGGATAGCCCCTCACTGCACCCAAGACTGTTTGGGCAGCATAAATTGGACTTGATGAGTTTTTAAAAGCAGAGAATATAAAATTATGTGGGTGGGGAGGTAGTAGTTGACCTGGAAGGAGTTAGGGGAGGAGAAATGAGTATAACTAAAATGCATTGTATAAAATTCTCAAAAATAAATTCTAAACATACTAGTTTAAAAAATAGTAATAAAAATGTATGGCGTAAATAATAAAATTTGAGCAGGGAATAATCTCTAAAGGATTGAAAGAAAAAATAGAATCCCCTCAGCTAAGTATAGTAAAAGGAGAAAGCTAACACTTAGTAGGTCTACTTGTGTGTGTGTGTGTGTGTGTGTGTGTGTGTGTGTGTAGATGTGTGTATGTGTGATGTGTGTGTTGTGTGAAACATTTCAAAAGTCTTTTGAAATTAAAAAAAATACATAAGGAGAAACAAAGAGTGGAAGACTCCTACAACTTCCTCCTCCATGAAGAAGAGGGTGGCTCCTGTTCCCTCACAGTGGCAGTTAACACATGAGGAGGAAGATGAGACCTCTCCACCCTGTGGAGAATAAAGTCTGGCCTTTCATCACTCAGCACACAGCACCCCCTCTTGTGCTCTCCTCCCCTCCTTCAGCATGTCTACCTCCTCCTCCCTAGGGTTCTTCTCCACAGCTCTCTCCCTCTTTGTAGTCCCCTGGTTCTCCAAAAGACACCCAGGTCCTCAGCTTGGGAGTTTGTGCTGACTGCATCTGTCTCTCCATCCACATTTCTGATGGACCACAACTAAACCCCCAGATCACCCTAAGTCAGATGACCACTCTGTCTTCACAGTTGTTGCCAAGAGAAAAAGAGGGATGTAGAAAGTACAGCTCCTTCCAATGACAGGACATGAGCTCAAGAAAAGTTGGAGGAAAATGCAGACTTCCCTACACTGTCCATCCACCTAAGTGAGAAGAAAAAGGGCTGGTACTGGAACAGAAGTTCAGGCTGTGCGGGAGGCACTCTGGCTGCACTGTTCCCCAAGGGAGCATCTCAAAGGCTGAATTAACATCATTCCCCACATCAGAACAAACTCAACGAACGCATCAGTAGAACCAGATGGAAGAGCAGCTCTGATGGAGAGTGGGGTGAGGGGGGAAGGCCAGAGTCTCCTGAGGAGGTGGGAAATTCAAGGAGCACCAAAGCTGACCCATGACTGCTCATCAGGGCCCATGTTGAACTCATAGTTTGCAGCTACAATCCATACAAATCCTCTGGAAGCCCTACTCAACAAATAACACTATCGCCCCCCATAGCCAGAAACCCAGTGTAGCCTTTCCCTTCCTCTCTCCTAATCAACCACACTCTGCAGCTCCTACTTGCAAAGTGTTTCTCCATTGTTGTTCACTCCTACCCATTGGCCACAGACACCGCCCATCAATCAATCCCTACCTTCTTTTTTCTCTCTCCTGGTTTTCTACAAAATGTCTCACAATTTAGGCAAAAGGGTCATTGAAAATTGCACATCTGACTCCCACATCCATTTAGTGAGCATCTAATACATCCCCACGGTGTGCCATTGTGATAATCCCCAAATGTGGACCAAAGAGAAAGGTACCAGGGACTGCTTTGCATTCTCAGAGGTGGAGACAAATGGATATTTAAAAGTGGCAAGCAGGCCACAAGGATAGCTCAGCCAAGAATGCTGCTAGCTTGATGACCTGAGGTCAATCCTTGGAACCCCCAGAGTAAAGAAGGAAGCCTGTTCCAGAGAGTCGATTTCTGACCTCCCGGCATGCACGCCACACATGCACACAGAGACAGAGACAGGGAGTAATTTATTAGTTAAATGTTTAAACGCTATCTGAAGGGACTCCGACCAGCTCTAGCATGGCGAGCATGGCTCTCCCCCATCGCCTCTGCCTTGCTAAAAACTACCTTAGATTACATTCCTAAAGCTAGGCACCAAGGTCAGTTCCCTTATGTGACCACTTCCTCCTCCTGAGGCTGACTACCAAGGTCCAACTATCAAAGTATTGAGGTCTAGCAACCACAAGCCCCCCTTGGCTCACCTAATTAGGAGGCCCAGTCAAAGTTAAACACCCTATCCTAACTTTTATAAACTGCCATTTGCCTATGGGCCATGTTTGCCTTCTCTCTACTCGTAAGTCATTTTCCTCCAGGACAAATGCTCTTTGCCTCTCTTCCTTGTCTCCTCCCTGCCCCCCCCCATCCTTTTTATTCTTTTCTCTTTCTCCCTTGTTTTCTATCACCTGTTTTTGTTTCTTATGTCCTGCTCCCTGTCCCTCTGGGGAAAATAAATCTTTTCTGTGCTAAGAACTTGTGGTCTTGGGGGTCCTGAGCCTGTAAAGATCCCTTGCACCATCAAGAATCTGGCATGCTGTCACATGCCTACAATCCCAAAACTCACCAGGAAATGAAGGTAGGAGGATCAAGAGTTCAAGACCAGCCTCAGCTTCATAGAATTGGACCCCAACCTCGAAATATGATTTTTAAAGTGCATCAAGTTGATCTTCAAGTTGTATAAACACTCTGTGGAAAGAGTTTTTGACCAGAGAAACCTAATGACCTCATACCTGACAGTAACCCTTTCATTGCCTCTCCCTTTTAAGGATAAAGCCGGTCATCATTCATCTTCTGCTTCCTGCCCGGTCCAACTTCATCATCACCTTCTCCTCCTCTCCAGCCACCCAGGACACTGCTCTGCTCCCAAAAAAATGTCACTGAGAAAGGTCTTCTGTCCTTTCCCTCAGCCAGTTACTAATCGAGTATCAATTAAAGGTCACAACTGAAGAAGGCACCCCTTTGAGTGGCTCAGAAGAGACCACTGAGTACACTCTGAGCCATCTGTACTGAGAAAGATTAAGGCAACGACTTGACTCTGGTCCTCAACAGCTGCCCCATAAAATTCACCTTCACCATCTGCCCTTCCATTCATTTGGGCAGGACATCAAATCCAGTTTCTGCTGCCCGTATGGTCTTGGGTTTAGGATCATCCTCTGGTGTGTGGTGGATCCACCAGGGTCACATCCTTAAAGAAAAACCAATGTCCCTCTCCTGGCCACTTCTCAAGAGGGAATCTGCCTGAAACTGGTGTTGTATGCAGTGTTTTGTCCTTATATCAGATTTTCTTATGACAAAAAAATATTTTTTAAAAAATCTATGAGAAATCTGCTTTTCCACACCATGGAGTAGACATTTTAAAACTAGAATAATATGTTTCTTATAATCCTGGAGGCTGAGTAGTCAGGGTCAAAGGCCACGTTTTGTGGCTTTGTTGCTATATTATCCCATGACAGAAGGTGGAAGGGAAAGTGAGAGATCAAACTCACATCTTTAATTCCTGTTCCCAATCAGCACTAATGCATTCCTCTCATTAGGGATCGCATTTTACCATCACTATATAAGATTAACTGTGGAAGACGATTCAAACCATGGCAAACTGTAAGTTCAACACATGCAGAGAATTCTCCATCCTCTTTCTCAGTACAGCATAGGGCCTGGCTTATTAAAGGCACTTAAGAAATCCCCACTATATAACCAAATAAATGAATGAGTGGAGGAAAGAAGGAAGGTAAAAAAGCAGGAAGGAAGGAAGGAAGGAAGGAATGACATCACTGACCTAGCTTTATGGAAACTCTGTGCTTAGAATTGGAAAGAATCTTGAAGTTCCTGAACTTCCACCCACTGGTTCCCATACAGCAAGCAACAGTCTTTCCCGAACTTTCATTGCTCCTCCCAGCTCATCTGGCTGGTTTACCCCAGCTGTGGCTCCTTCTCCAGCAAAATCACTGAGCAGACGGTTACAGGAAATTACTATCTCTGTCTACAGCCAGGTCACACAGAGCCAGTAAGTGACCTACGGACAGGGATCCAGAACTGCACCCCTACACACACACACACACACACACACACACACACACACACACACACCTGCCTCCTGCAGGCTCATCTCCTTAGCAGTAGCTCCACTGAGGGTCACTAACTATGAGCACAGGGCCGTCCTGCCCTGCAAGCCATTTCATTGTGCCCAGGTTCCTCATTCCAACATTCCATTTGCTTCTAAAAATTTGCTTTCCAGACATCACACTGCCTCTGCTGTGCTGGCCAACTGCCCAGTGAAGCCCTAGGTTTCCTCAGCATGGTGTGCTCTATTATAGAGAATTGACAGGAGCAAAAACCCACCACCATGCACGCACATGCATGCACGAATGGGAGAGCACTGGGAACTGCACCCCTACACACACACACACACACACACACACACACACACAAAATGGATCTCTTGCCTCACTTCCCTATCTTTAGGGCAGTTTCCAGCTCTAAGTCCTCCAGTCTTGGCAGCAGCCTTTGCCTCTGGGAGAAAGAAAAGCAACTTTAGAGTGATATGGAAATCACTCCCTAAACATTTGCAAGCCTTGCAGGACTTGGAGGGGTCCCAAACCAAATTCAATCAGCCCTTTCTCCCCCACATTTGCTGCCTCCAGCTGAGACCATCTCATACAGTGGAGCCCAGTGAATGAGGGGCACCTGATGACTCTCCCCAGAGGCCCCGCCCACAGAAGTCACCTCCAGAAAGTGGGGGAGGGCGGGGAGAGGTTGAACAGAGCCAGGCCATGGGACAGCTGCCATGCCTAGCGTGGCTTTTAAACAAGAGGCCTCTGCCTACAGTGAGAAGAACTTTTGGCAAAAACACAACTTTACACAGCAAGGAAGTGATGGTGCTGGCCTGTGGGGCCCTGTTCCTGAGCCTTTAAAGACCGAAAGCGTTCAGCTTCTCAGTGTTTGGCTAGGAAAGCCCTAAATCCTCCTGGCTTCTTGGGTTAATAAATGATATTTGCAACTGGATACTGGGATGGGAGTCTTTCCGCCACCACCTCCCCCCCACCACCCCCCACCCCCACCCCCACCCCCCACCAGCTTCTACCCAGAGAAACCTAATTGAGCAGCATTCATTGATCTGGTCCTCTGATGAGACAATGAAATTTCAAAGGATCCTTAGAAGAAAGCCTTCAGCACATGGGCTGGTGTGCCCTGAAAATACAATAGCCCTGTGTATAATTGTGTCTCCCCCAGCCATAGGAGGGTCGGGAGCATTAGTGACAGGGAATCAAGCAGAGACACTAACCAAAGGACTATAACAATGAATGGTGAAGACAAATTCTATGGAGCAGCTACTTATTTCACTTGCGGGGGGTGGGGGGAGGGGGAGGGGGGAATGTGTGTGTGTGTGCACTCTGAACACTCAAGTGCATGGTGATGGGTTTTAGCTCCTCATTAATTCAAACCACTTGTCTAATCCTCCCCGCCCCCCCCGCACCCCCCCCACACCCCCCCCCCCCCGGTTACCGATGGTTAAACATGCGCCCCACCTGACACACACGTCAAAAGGCTCCATTGCCACTGTGGCACACCAACCCAGGATTTTCCTAGAAGAACCCCCAGCAAATCCCGCTGGGGCAAAATAAGTTTCAAACTATATGGAAGACCGGGAAATGCCTATGCGAGATGCCCCTCTCCTCATGTGGCCATCGTCATCGTCAGAAGCAGCAGGGTTAGAAAGCCAGCTCTGTCCTCCAAGCAGCAGACCAGCAGACGGTGTGTTATGTTGTGGTGTAGGCATTTTCCTTCCTGTGCTCCTGTGTTTGGAGAAATAAAACGTGAGCCTTGGAGTCAGATGCTCTTGAGTTTTACTCCGGGCAACACAAATGTGTGACCGAAAACAAAACACCCAACCTTGCGCCTTGCTTCTCTGGGGGGGGGGGGGTAACAGGAGGGATGGGAGCATCACAGGCTCCTTAGGCTTGTGAGCGGCCAGAAATTGTGATGACACACTGCACTTGTCACCTGTGCGACCTGCTATGTTCATCAGAGTCCCTGTGACAGGGAAAAGCAGGCAGGTGAGGAACTGCAACACCGGGAGCTACAGAGTTACAAGAATGTGGGAGGCATGTTTGCTGATCCCTGCTGGTAAATGATACAAAATCCTCATGAATTATACAGAATGTCTCATGTGTAAACAGAGATATCATTTAAAGCAACAAAGTCATTTCTGCACTGTGCTCCAGTCCCTGTGAACTGTGGATTTCCACACAGCTGTAACTTCTGGTTCCCTAATTAAATCCTTCCTGTTCCCCCCCCCCCCCCGACATATACCCAAAAGACTGAAACCACACCCTTACCCTCTATCAAGACAGTCATCTCAGGGTACCTATGACAGCTTGTGAGCAGGGATCAGGGACAATGTCCTACAAGGTACCGGCATGCATGCTCATGACTGAGACCTTTCCCTTGCTCAGGGCCCATGCAGACTGTAGGTCAGACCCATGGTCTGGCTGCTTCACTGGCCTGGGCCCCCTTTCCATCCAGTCCAAGTGTCACATCAGCATAAAGGGCCCATTAAGGGAAAATTTTCAACTATTTCCCTCTGGCCACGGGAATAAAGTCTCTCTGCTATGGAGAAACCTAACACTCCAGTGGGGCAGGTGGGTGATGAGGACCACCTGTCTGGAAAGCAGGACCACCCTAGGAAGGGACTTTCACTTTAAGACACACTGTCGAGGGTAGGAGGAATAATTAATTGGCCCTTTTCCGAGATAATGTACTTTTCTTTCCCAAAATCCCATCCATAGCACAGTAGCGTACAGAGGCACAGGTGTGCAGCTTTGTAAGCCAGCCCTCTTTTCTAAATTAATTTTTTTAAAAAGTTGGACTCCACAGTTGCAGCACCCACAGCATATGGTGTGTGAGTACCCAGAGCTACTCAGTGATGGCTGGGTTCCTATCTCCAAAATGCCATCCATGTCTCCTGGATGAGAGAAGGGATCCCGGGTGCTAGGGACATTTTCCCAACCTCCAGCCACCAGACACTCCCTTCCTTCCCAAGGATGACTCCCAGGTTCCAGGGACACAGTCCCAGCCTCAGATCCAGGGTTCTACCTATCTTCCTGAGGAGACCTGTGGGACAACAGGATCACACAGGGTCTCGCTCCAAGATGGCAGCATGCAGCGCATTTGGTGACTAGTGAGCAAGCAAGTGACAGTGCTGCTGACTCCAAAACACCAGCTTCCATGCTTGGCCAGTAAGAGGAAGGATCCTGGCTACCAGGTACTCATGGTTCCAACCTCCAGTTCACTGCTCCACCAACCTTCCTGAGGAGAACTGCTTGATCTCAGGATCCTATAGGCTAGACACCCCCACGCCAACCCCCTGCCTGTGGGTCCCATTGGGAAACACCTGGCAGAGGAGAGCTGTGGGCTATTCGCTGTGATCTAGCCTCCAGCCCACAGCCATATCCACTACCCAAGAGGGCTACCGAACCCAAGGCACATCCAGCCTCTGGCCCAGAGCTCCTCCTACATACCAGAGAAACTCAGTAGACGCCAGGAACAACCAGCCAATGCCAGGGATAGCCTGGTGGCTAAACCCCTGCATCAGAAAACTCACCAAAAGCCAAGACAATATGGCACCACCAGAACCCACCTACCCTACTACAACAAGCACTGGATATCCTAACACAGCTGAAACACAGGAAAAATTACCTTAAATCTCTGCTTAGGAAGATGATAGAGGTCTTTTAAAAAAAGAAAAATAATAAATCCCTTAAAGACGAACAGGAAAATACAATCAAACATACTGAGGCCTTTAAAGAGGAAACAAATAAATCAGGTAAGGAAATACGGAAAATAACATGAAACAGGTGAAGAAAATGAATACAAAAGTTCAAGATCTGATGGAAATAGAAACAATAAGAAAAAAACACAAACAGGAAATCCTAAATAGGGAAAACTTGGGGACTGGAAGAGGAACTACAGAGGTCAGCAGCATCAACAGAATACAACAGGTAGAGGAGAGAATCTCAGGCATAGAAGGATACAGTTGAAGAAATAAATACAGCTGCCAAAGAAAATATTAAACCTAAAAAATTCTTGACAGAAAATATCCAAGAAATCAAGGAGACAATGAAAAGACAAAACCTGAGAATAATAGGAATAGAAGAAAGAGAAGGTTCCTGGCTTCAAGGACCAGAAAATATTTTCAACAAAACCGTAGAAAAAAAAATTCCTCAACCTAAAGAAAGAGGTTTCTATAAGCATACAAGAGGCGCACAGAACACCAAATAGGTTAGACCAGAAAAGAAATTCCTCCTCCCCCATATAAATAATCCAAACACTAAATGTAAAGAACAAAGAAAAATTAAAAGCTGCAAGGGAAAAAAGTCAAGTAACATATAAAGGTAGACCTGTCAGAATCATCCCTGACTTCTCAATAGAGACTCTAAAAACCAGAATGCCCTGGGCAGATGTCTTGCAGACCCTAAGAAACCACAAATGTCAGCCCAGACTACTATAACCAGCAAAATTCTTCAATCACCATAGATGGAGAAAACAAGATATTCCTTGACAAAATCTAATTTAAACAGTATCTAATCACAAACCCAGCTCTACAGAAAATACTAGAAGGAAAACTTCAACTGAAAGACATTAACTATACCCAAGAAAACACAAGATATAAATAACTTCACTGCAGCAAAACCAAAAGAAGCAAGCACACAAACATACCACCAGCATCCTAAGTTGAAATAAAAGGAACTAATCATTTGTCATTAATATCTATGAACATCAATGGACTCAATTCCCCAATAAAAACACAAAGTCTAACAGAATGGATTTGGAAGTCGGGCCCATCATTCTGTTGCATACAAGAAACATACCTCAGCTACTAAGATAAACTTGACCTTAGAGTAAAGGGCTAGAAAAAGATTTTCTAAGTAAACAGACTCAAGAGGCAAGCTGTGATAGACTTCTTAATATCTAACAAAATAGACTTTCAACCAAAATTAATCAAAAGAGATGAGAAAGGACACTACATTCTCATAAAAGGAAAAATCCTCTCAGAGGACATCTCAACCCTGAATATCTATGCCCCAAATACAAGGACACCCAAATTTGTAAAAGAAACATTACTAAAGCTTAAATCACATACCAATGCCCACACATTAATAGTGGGAGATTTCAAGACCTTACTCTCACTAATGGACAGGTCATCGAGACAGAAACTAATAGAGAAATAATGAAACGCACTGATATCATGAATCAAACACCTAACAGATATCTACAGAACCTTTCATTCAAACACAAAAGAATATACCTTTTTCTCAGCAACACATGGAACCTTCTCCAAAATTGACCATATAGTCAGTCATAAAACAAGCCTCAATTGGTATTTAAAAAATGGAAAAATCCCTTGTATTGTACCAGATCACCACAGATTAAAGCTGGACTTCAACAACAACAGAAATAACAAAAAAGCCTACACACTCATGGAAACTGAATACTTCCCTACTCAATGACCACTGGGTAATGGAAGAAAAAAAAGAAAGAAATTACAGGTTTCCTAAAATTCAATGAAAATTAAGGCACAACATACCCAAAATTATGGGATATAATGAAAGCTGTGCTAAGAAGAAAGTTTACAGCACTAAGTGCCTTCATAAAGAAATTGGAGAGATCTCATACTAGCAAATCAACAGCATACCTGAAAGCTCTAGAACAAAAAGAAGCAAACATGCCCAAAAGGAGTATACAGCAGGAAATAATCAAACTCAGGGCCAAAAATCAATAAATTAGAAACAAAGAGAACAATACAAATAATCAACAAAAATAATATCTGGTTCTTTGAGAAAATCAACAAAATAGACAAACCCTTATCCAAACTAACTAAAAGCAAAGAGACAATATTCAAGTCAACAAAATCAGAAATGAAAAGGGAGGCATAACAACAGACAAGGAGGAAACTCAGAGAATTGTTAGGTCTTACTTTAAAAGCCTGTACTCCACAAAATTGAAAAAATCTAAAAGAAATGGACAATTTTCTTGATAGATTTCTCTTATTAAAGTTAAATCAAGATCATGTAAATAAGCAAAATAGTCCTATAACCCCTAAGGAAATAGAAACTGTCATTAAAAGTCTCCCAAACCCTTCCCCCTCAAAAAGATTCAGGCCAGATGGTTTCAGTGCATAATTCTACCAGACCTTAAAAGATGAGCTAATACCAATGCTCCTCAAACAATTCCACAAAATAGAAACAGAAAGAACATTGCCAAATTCATTCTATGAGACCACAGTCACCCTGACACCTAAGACACAAAGACTCAACATAGAAAGAGAATTTAATACCAATTTCCCTTATTAACATTGACACAAAAATACTCAAAAAAATACTCACAAACCTAATCCAAAAACACATCAAAAATATCACTGGCCATGATCAAGTAAGCTTCATCTCAGGCATGCAGGGGTGGTTCAATATACAGAAACCCATCAACGTAATCTACCATATAAACAAACTGAAAGGAAAAAACCACATTATCATCTCTTTAGATGCTGAAAAGCATTTGGCAAAATCCAACACCCCTTCATGCTAAAAGTCTTAGAATGATCAAGTATAAAAGGCACATACCTAAGGTAATATACAACAAGCCTATACCCAACATCAAATTAAATGAAGAGAAACTTAAAGCAATTCCACTGAAGTCAGGGACAAGGCAAGGCTGATCGTGCCATATCTATTTAATATTGTACTTGAAGTAAAAGACAAAATATTTATACAGTTTGAAGAGAAACTAGAGTATATTCTATTCAATATAGTATTTGAAGTCCTAGCTAAAGCAAGAAGACAACTAAAAGAGATCAAGGGGATACAAATTGGAAAAGAAGTCAAAGTACTACTATATGCAGATGATATGATAGTATATATAAATGACCCCCAAAATTCTACCAGAGAACTTCTATAGCTGATAAACACCTTCAGCAAAGTGGCTGGATACAAAATTAACTCAAAACAGTCAGTAGCCCTCCTATATACAAGCAACAAATAGGCTGAGAAAGAAATTAAGAAAGTAACACCCTTCACAATAGCCACAAATAATATAAAGTATCTTGGTACAACTCTAACCAAGCAAGTGAAAAACTTGTATAACAAGAACTTCAAGTCTCTGAAGAAAGAAATTAAAGAAGATATCAGAAATGGAAAGATCTCCCATGCTCATGGGTTGGTAGGATTAACACAGTAAAAATGACCGTCTTGCCAAAAGCAATCCACAGATTCAATACAATCAGCATCAAAATACCAGCACAAGTCTTTACAGACCTTGAAAAAACACTTCTTAACTTCATATAGGAAAACAAAAAGCCCAGAAACAGACTAGTTGTTCAATGGAATCAAACTGAAAACCCAGAAATAAATCCACAAATGTATGAACCCTTGATTTTTAACAAAGAAGCCAAAACCATACAAGGGAAAAAAGAAAGCATCTTCAATAAATAGTGTTGGCCTAACTGGATGCCAATATGTAGAAAAATGCAAATAGATCCATATTTATCACCCATCACAAAACTAAAGTCCATATGGGTCAAAGACTTCAACATAAAAATAGACATACTAAGTGCTCGCTTCAGCAGCACATATACTAAAATTGGAAAAACAGACACACTAAATCTATTACAAGGTTAAGTGAGGACCAGCCTTCAACTCATTGGCACAGGACACACTTGTCCTGAACAGGACACCAATAGCTCAGGCTCTAAGATCAACAATTAATAAATGGGATCTCTTGAAACCAAAAAACTTCTGTAAGGCAAAGGGCTCTGTCAATAGAACAAAATGGCAGCCTATAAATCAAGAAAACATCTTCACCAACCCTACATCCAACAAAGGGTTAATGTCCAAAATATATGAAGAACTTAAGAAATTAAACACCAACAAACCAAATAATCCAATTAAAAATGGGGTACAGAGAATTCTCAACAGAGGAATCTGAAATGGCCAAGAAGTTCTTAAAGACATGCTTAACATTTTTAGCCATCATGGAAATGAAAATCAAAATGACTCTGAGATTCCATCTTACACCCACCAGAATGGCTGAGATCAAAAACTCAAATGACAGCACCTGCTGGCAAGGATGTGGAGAAAGGGGAACAATCCTCCACTGCTGGTGGGAGTGCAAACTCATACAATCACTTTGGAAATCAATCTCAGAAAATGTGGAATAGCTCTACCTCAAGACCCAGCTACACCACTCCTGGGCATATACCCAAAAGATGTTCCAACATACAACAAGGACACTTGCTCAACTATGTTCATAGCAGCTTTACTCATAATATCCAGAAATTGGAAAACAATCCAAACGTCCCTCAACCAAAGAATGGATAAAGAAAATGTGTAGATTACAACTCAGCTATTAAAAAACAAGGAAATCACGAAACTTGCAGACAAATGGATGGAACTGGAAAAGATCATCCTGAGTGAGGTAACCCAGACCCAGAAAGACACACATGGCGTGGACTCACTTCTAAGTGGCTAATAGCCATACAGTATAGGATAACCATGCTACAATTCACAGACCAGAAGCAGCTAAATAACAAGGAGTGCCCAAGGGAGGAAGCTTAATTCTCACTTGGAAGGAGAAATAGGATAGACAGAGAAAGTGAATAAAGAGAAGGAACCAGGTAGGAGAAGGATTGTGGAGGGAAATGAGGGTGAGGGTCAGACGTGGGGAAAGGGGGCTTAGAGACCAGAGGGCTTGGAGAGAGAAGAGAAACTGAGGTCATCTCTGAGACAAACTAGAGACCTACAACAGGTCCTGGGTAGGTATCGGGGTGACTCTAACAAAGATTCATAGTAGTAGGGAGTCATGGAGATGACTGAAGAAGCCACCACCCAGCAAACCAGGACTTCCAGTGGAGTGAGGGGAACACCAACCCACCCACAGAAACTTTGACCCAAAACTTACCCTGCCTACATGATGTACAGGGATAAAGACAGAGCAGAGATTGAGGGAATGTCCAGCCAATGCCTGGACCAACCTGAGACCCACCCCTAGCACTGTTAATGGTAAATGGGAGTCTAGCATAACTGTCCTCTGAGAGGCTCCACCCAGCAGGAGATCAAAACAGATGCTGAGACAGACAAACATTAGGCTGAGCGGGAAGCCTTGTGGAAGAGTGGAGGGGAAGGATAGAAGGACCCAGAGGGCACATGAACTTCCCAAGAAGACCAACAATGTTAAATAACCTGGGCCCAGGGAGACATATGGAGACTGAAGCATGAACCAAGGACTATGGAGGGCCTGGACTTAGGCCCCCTGCACACATATAGCCAATGGGTAGCTTAGTCTTCATGTAGGTATTGCCTGCTTTCAGACCATAACCTCCCCACTCCCCTCGCCATGGGACTGCCTTGTCGGGTCTCAGTGGAAGAAGATATTCTTAGTCCCCTTTCAACTTAATGTGCTATGGTGAGTTGAGGGGGGAATCCCCTTTTCTAAGGAGTAGGGGAGGGGCAATAGAAGGAAGGGGGAGGGAAGGTGGGACCCGGAGGAGAGGAAGGAAGGAAGTATGGTCTGGATGTGAAGTGAATACATTTGAAACAATACTTTTTTAAAAGTTAATTTTCCATTTTTTTTCTATCTCTTCTCAGCATGCTTTTCCTAACACTTTGGGCTTCTTTCTTTCTTTCTCAAAAGCTCCCCTCCCCACCATGTGGCTGACTCCACGTTGGCTTAGCTGGAACAGCGTACCTTTTTCTCTTTCTGTGCTTCATCTTCCTCCTTCAGGCAGCTGCCTGGATTTTCAGCTTGCCTGCCTTGCACTTTTGCTTTGAAATCTAATGAATTTGTTCCTAAGCTTCTCTTTGAGTCTGTCCTTAAGTTCGGTTATCAATGAGACTAAGAGCCTCAAGAGAGGCCCCTGGTTTCTCCCATGACATGTGGTCACCCTGTTGAGAAACCCTCGCCCTCAAATCTTCAGTCAACTGTAGGTGTTTGCACGGGAGGAGAGAACACATCACTACAAGGCAGAAAGAGGGCAGCAGATAAAACAAAAGGAGCATTTCACCAGCACTTTCAAAATAGAAGTTTGCAACCCACAGCACCTCAGAGCTGAGACAATTCCATTTCGGCCTGCACCTTAATCCGCTAACATAGTACGACCACCCACGTTCTCTCAGAGTGAGACTAGCTGGGTCTGCCAGAGAGCTGACCAGGAGAGCACATACTCTTCCCGGGGAGTCTTCCCTCGCTGTCAGTCACAAGCTTTGCTGCTGCCGCAAGGTGATCCCGAGAGCTCAAAAGGCCATGCCCCTAAGAAGGACATTCACCAGAATAAAATGAGCACCCAGACAAATCCAAGCCAACGGCAAGGAAGATGTGGCCAGGCTAGACAGGACAAACCTCAAATGACAGCTAAGAATTTTTTTTAAAAAATCACCGTCAGCTCAGATTGAGCCTGAAAAGCTAGCCAGGCAATCCTCCGCAGGATTAGGCCAGGGTGGAAATTCCAGGTTCTAAAGTGGATGTTATAATGTGAGGAGTAGGGATGGGCAAGGGTGCTTGCCTTTAATCCTAGCACTCAGGACACAAAGGCAGACTGATCTGTGTAAGTGAAGCTAACCAGATTCTACATAGTGAGTTCCAGGCTAGCCAGGGATTTTTCATACTTTGTCTCAAAAAAAAAGGGGGGGGGTAGTAAGTGGGAAAAGGGCCTATGAACAGGACAGTTGAGAGAAGGTTCAAGAGAAGTACCAGAGGACCAACTGGGTCTTCCTCTCCCAAAGTGACAATCATTGTCAGTAGCCAGGAGATCAGGTTGATGAAGTCCAAGGGAGATCTCATCCTAAGGCCGTGTCTCTCCTCCAGGAAGCCTGAGGAGACACCCAGCAGAAGCATACCAGAACACAGGGAGGGGAGACCATACCATGAGGCCTCTGGCCACGGTGGATTATAAAGAGTCTAGGATCTTCCAAATGGCCATGGATCGCTCAGAGAGGAAGAGCACACCAAAGAGAAACCCAGCCAACAGAAACCTGCCATGTATACCCTTAGGTAATTTTCAAATTTGTTTTGTAGTTCTCAGTTTCATCCACTGTATATTTAAATTTTATTTTTTCTTTTCTTATTGTTGAGGCAATATATACTCTCAGGAGATTATATATATATACATATATATATATATATGTATGTATATATATATATATATATAGTAAAAGCACATGAAAACTTAAACTTTATATTTTTTCCCTGATCCCTGCGATATTCATTATTTATATGTTGATGTCTATTCTCTATTCCTTATATACCTGCAGAATAATTATTGTCACAAGTTCAAGATCGTATTGTACAATCCCATTTGGAAACCTGCTATTTTCACCTAAAATGCATAAACATTTTTTTCCACACTGTTTCTGTCTCGATCGACTGCTGTTTATGATAAATGAAATCCCCTGGAACTAGGCATGGTCCTGGAGATTTATGGCGTGAATCAGGAAAAAAGCAGCTTGGGCATAAGGGGCAAGCACCTGGGAGCCCTCCTGACCATGGCAAGCTCTCTGCGCAGGGCACGATGCATCTACAAGCCAGTTCCCTGCTTCTGCGGATGGCAGCCAGCCAGCTACCCACCTCATCCACTCCACCTGACTCCTCTCGTTCCAAATGCATGATACCCAAATGCCCACAGCAGGCAATCAAACCACTCTGTATGTGTCATCTCTGCACCACTGAAACAATCTGCACAGCTGATAGGAGTGAGGAAGGTAGAGATCGGTGTGCCAGTCTGTTAGGGAAATTGACTGACTTATAGATATTATTTCCTGTTTCCTCAAAGGCTATATGCCAGGAAGGCAGCCTGTGTTTGTCAGGAGAAACTAAATGTTGCTTATGGAAACCTCCAAGGCGTATTTCCTGCTCACAGCCTGCCCTACCCTACAGCAGTGGAGACAGAAAGAGGAGGGGCTTGGGGGGAGCCATTCAAAGACCATGGCTCTCTTCCATCAAGGTGCTCCCCTATCCTGCAGAACTTTAGAGGTCTCTTCAGGACCTTCTGACCTCAGGAAAAGTAGTTGCTTCTGGTCCATTTGCTTCCAAGCAGTTCCATATGTGAAATAAACACAGCTCAGGTCCTTTCCTCAACATGAAGCTAAAATGGATGGGGGGGAGGGGAACTGTCATTTCCCATAGCTATCTACAAGGTTACTCGAGAGTAGCCACACCCAAGCTAACCTCCCCTTCAGGGCAGAGTCACTTTGCCTAACTGGAAGGTTTTAGCTTTCTCGGCTTCCCAAACCCTCCTCTATCATTTCTTAGTGTTAAGAAAGCAGCCAGCTTTTCCAGCCAGTCTGAGAGGGAGGGCAGTGTCTCACGTGTCTCCCTAGAGCCTTGACGCTAGGCTCCTCACAGAGTGAAGGGCAATTGCACTCCCTCTAAACGTGGCCTGCTCCTAGTGGCCCTATGAAATAAACGGCATGAGGTTGGAGGAACCAGGGTGACTGCTGAGGCTAAGCCATAAAGGTGATTGCTACATCGACCCTGATCCACACGGTTGCCATGGTCTGAGGCAACGCAGGCAAAGCCGTGCGGGGGAGATGAGAGACATTTGTGTGGCGAGGTCCTGAAGCTCCCATCCAACAACCAGATTCAGATAACAGACGCCTGACTGGATGGATGGATGAGGCTCTGAGCTCCCAGCCCCAACCTCAACCTTCTAACATCAAAGAGCAGGAACCAGATGTTCGTGTTATGCCCTATTTGAACTCATGATACACAAAACCTAGGGCCATATGCATGGTGGTGACACTAGCTATAGGGTGCTTCTTACACATTCAGAACAGTGGAACATTTGATTCCCCACATTTTTTTCATTCTTTCTGTTGGCTGTTCTTTTTCTTCCCACCGGCTAATTCTTCTCTAACTCCCCTTTGATGGAGCTATCTTGCCGGTAGAAAAGCTCACCATCCCAGGCATGCGCACACTGCAGATTCTGTTTCTAAACACTCCTTTGAGCTAACACCGCTTGAAATTCTGCCAGAAACTTTGCTAACATTGTTCAGGGCTCTCCAGCCTGGGGACTTCCCCAGTGGCTTTCTTTACTGTCCATCATTTGGCTGTGGATCAAGGTTTCATGTCCTACATCAACCTCTGGGTCAAACGACTCTTCCAGAGGGGTCACATGTCAGATATCCTGTATATGATATTGACATTATAATTCATAACAGAAGAAAACTACAATTATGAAGTAGCAGTGAAAATAATTTTATGGATGGGGTTCCATACACAACATGAGAAACTGTATTAAAGCGTCACAGTATTAAGAAGGCTGAGAACCACTGGTTTTGTTAGGAACAGTTTGAGGAGAGTTTCCAAACTTCTCAAAGTAGCCTACCATGTACAACAATCTCGCCTTTCAACAGCTTGGTCTACAGTTTTATTTTCCTCACTACAGGCTCCCTCAGTCTCATTGATTGGCCATCATCAGGACTCACCAGCCTCCCTAAGACCCTGGAAATCTTGCCATTAAAGAGGAGCCTAGAGCTGACCAGAGATCTGGCCTGGAAGTAGCTGCCCGATCTCAGCCTACACTCCATTGTCCTCAACTGAGTCATGTGACCCTGATCAGCTACAATGGCTTTACTTTCAGAAGTTACCCGTGGACAACAGTGACCTGAAACATCTCACACTGAACATTCTAGAAACAAACAATTCTTAGGTTGTAAGCTGTGCTTGGTTTTAAATCTCACACAGTCTTGTTCTAGGATAAGAAAAGAACACCCCTTTGTCCAGTGTGTGCATGCTGTGTATACTACAAGTGGTTAGGTTTGTAGTTTTCAAGGGCACCATTGTGGCAGCCTGAGGCTAACGCCTAAGCCCCACATAGAAGACTAAGGCTTTCTTGTAAACCCAAACCATTCATCTTACTTCTTCACATCTGGAGGCATTGCTTCATCTCTTAAGAAGTAGGATGGGCTTTCTGGAGCTGGCCGAGCAGGAGGCACCATCATGGGTGTTGACATTCATCACAACAAAGACCAAAAGGTTCGGCGCAAGGAGCCCAAGAGCCAGGACATCTACCTGCAGCTGCTAGTCAAGCTGTACAGGTTTCTGGCCAGACGAACCAACTCCACCTTCAATCAGGTTGTACTGTAAAGGTTATTCATGAGTTGCACCAACCGGCTACCTCTGTCCCTGTCACGCATGATCTGAAAGATGAAGCTTCCTGGCTGAGAAAACAAAACTGCTGTGGTTGTGGGGACAGCCACAGATGACGTGAGGATCCCGGAAGTGCCCAAGCTGAAGGAGTGTGCACCATGGGTGAGCAGCCGGGCCCAAAGTCACATCCTCAAGGCTGGGAGTAAGATCCTCACCTTCGACCAGCTGGCCCTGGAATCTCCCAAAGGCTGAAGCACCGTGCTCCTGTCTGGTCCTTGGAAGGGCCAAGAAGTGTACCAGCATTTTGACAAGGCCCCAGGGACCGCACACAGCCACACCAAACCCTATTATCTGCTCCAAGGGCCGGAAATTCGGGCATGCCAGAGGCCAAAGGGCCAGCCGAGGCTACAAAAACTAACCCTGGATCTTACCATTATTAAAAAAGCTTTGGATGTTGAAAAAGAAGAAGAAGTAGAGTGGGTACAGTATAGTAAAATATTTTAAAAAGAGGAACCACATTCTCACAAATTAAATCATTGTTCTATTATTAGCCTTTATATTCCTAACCTTACCGTAGGTGTGTAGGTGTAAAATAATTATAGTGTATATAAAATCCATAGTTTAAGGCATACAATGAAGGCCTTAGAACACATTCCCTATGGATAAGGAGAAACTACTGCATAAAGGGGGCTTGTGTGGTTACCTGGGCCCCTGGGAGGAAGAAATAGGAATGATGTGACCAACCTCCTCCACAGCAGCATCAAGCTCTACCTGGATAGTGCTCTGACCAGATGGTCCCTAGAGTCTCTGCCAGGGCTGTGGCAGGATAAAGTGTCCTCCAGGAGGTCCATCCAATCTTCAACTCCAGACCCTGAGAACAGGTCATCTTACTTGGTAAAAGAAATGTGGCAGGTGGAGGCATTTGCTAAGAACGGGAGAGTAACTAGGATTTTCCAGGGCAGCCCAACCCAAGAACATGAAACTCGAAGCAGAGAAACCTTTACTGACGACAGTGGAAAGAGAAGGGATGCCAAGAAAGAGATAGGTGCTGCTGGCTTTGAAGATGCCAAAAGGGAACCAAGATGCTAAGACATCAAAGCAAAGGCTACACCAAAACCAGAAAGGAGCACAACCCCGCAGACTCCTTGATTTTGGCTCTGTTGGGCTTCTGTCCTACAGAATAGCATAATAACAGATACAGGTGTGTGTGTGTGTATATGTGTGTGTGTGTGTGTGTGTGTGTGTGTGTGTGTCTGTCTGTCTGTCTGTCTATGTCTGTGTGTGTCTGTATGTGTCTGTGTCTGTGTGCAGGCATGCTAGTTCCCACAGAAGTCAGTTCCCACATACCGTCAGAAGACGGTGTTAAATCTCCTGGAGTTACAGGACAAGCCAGGCTTTTGTTGAGTTCCAGTGTGGGTGCCGGGTACTGATCTTGAAAGGCAGCATGCTCTTTGCCACTCAGCCCTTTCTCTGGCCTCATATAAACTGTGTTTAACATTCATGTGCGTTTGATAGGACAGCAGTAGAAAATTAAGTATCCAGCAACTGCTCTCACCTCCTTTTGCAATGACTACTATCTCCACAGCTCAGAGCTACGTAAAATTGTTTCCGTGTTCTTCAAACTAAGGTCTAGAAACTCCGAGGATACCCTGTGCCTGACCAATGTCTATGCCCACTATTTGATTATTGTTTTCTTTTTTCCCTGTGCCCACACAGGCCACCTGCCCTAAAGGAGGGTACCCTGCCTACCAGGCAGCAAACAGCAGAATAGCACAGTATGAGTTCCGGACTCAGCTCCATACAGTGCCCAAGGTTATCCTTGGGTACAGCAGAGACAAACCTACCTGAAGATGGTCAGAGGTCAGCCCCGGATCCTACAGTCATGGGGCTCCACTTGGCATCTCAGCTGTCGCTTCTGCCAGCCATGCAGCCACTTAGCAGCCTACTCAAAAGCTTCGACTGTTGCCCATCCCATAGTCTCAGGCAGATCCCAGCTGTCCCTTTCCAGTTTATTCCACGCCTGCTTTCTTGTTCTGTTTTGTTTTCCCAATTCCCAGGTCTCTGTTTGCTCAGACATGACATTAAATGGGGCAGGTAGAAGCTTCAAGGAGTCTCCCAGATCTGGAAGCACTAAGAATGTTCTCCCTTCAGTCTCTTGGGTCCTGGAATAGCCCTTCCAGATGCTCTCGGGAATTCCTGACACAGCCCACCCAGAACTCCCTCTGACGAGCCATAGAAATTGATTAGCATAATTAGATTAGACACACCATGATATCATTACAATCTCCACTGCTGTCTTCTCCCCTCATTAATAAAACACACACTCGGAGCATAATTGTCTGGCCCCATCTTTGCTGGCCTTGACTAAGTTCTTGTGTGGAAAAAGGACAGGAAGAGAAAACAGAGCGAGTAACTGGACGCCCTCATTGCCACATCTGTACCAGAACACTCTAGCCCCAGTGGATTTGCCCCTCCCACCAGGTTCCTGAAGGAGAGGAAATTTCGCTGCCTATTAAAGTCAAAGTTGGGGACAGGTTGTGTGTCTGTGTGTGTGTGTGTGTGTGTGTGTGTGTGTGTGTGTGTGTGTGTGTATCTGTGTGTCTGTGTGTGTACCATGTGAGTGCAGGTACCCAGAAAGGCCAGAAAAGGTCATCACATCTCCTGGATCTGGAATTGCAAGGCAGTTGTGGGCAGCCTTATGTTGGTCCTGGGAACCAAACCTGAGTCCTCTGTGAGAGCAATAACTATTTTATCCATTGGACTATCTCTCGAGTCCCATCCACATTGAAGTCACCAAGCCAAATCTACAAATTCTGGCCATGAGTGGCTTGTGGAATGGCTTTCCCAGGATTGAAGGAGAATTCAGACTAGGCAAATAGATGTAAGAAAGTCGGCAGAGCCTGGGGCAGAGACAGCTAGACAGGACTATGAAGAGTGGTATCAGGAAAAGTCAGAGCTTAAGGGACTTCACACATCTTGGTCCCTCTGTTTAACTGGAAATTACAAATGGACATTTGTTCCTCAAAGCATTCTTGTTTCATCTCTATCCCAACTCTTTGATGACGCCAACTCTGGAGCTTCAAATATCATGCAATCACTCAGTCTGGGGTTCTCACTGCTGAGCTTCCTGTAAACACAAGAAACCTAGAAGAAAAGTGGGATATACCTACCAAGATATAGTTCATGACTTCTAAGATGGAAATATGGTCTAGATATGGCTTTAGTGTGTCCCCACAAAGGTAACTATTATGCTAGAAACTTCATCCTCAGTGCAGTGAAGCTTGGAGGTGATGGGACTTTAAATGGGTAGGGCTGAGTCTCCAACCCCACAAGGTTTTGACATCTGTCTTACAGAGTGAACTGGGTCTGCTGAGAGCAATTTCAGGCTATCCCAGTCTCTAAGGCTCTGTGTCTCTGACACATGTTCCCACAAGTGTGACACCATCAACGTAAGGTCCTCACTAAAGCCAATAGTGTTGACATATTGGTGTTATAAATGTTGACACCGTGCTCTTGAAACTTCAGAACATTTAGCTCTTCTCCTTCTGAAGTACGCAGCTTTGGTTCTTCATCGTAGTAGCAGAAAGTGGGCTAATTCAAATTAGGAGTCAAATTCAAAACATATCAACAGTGGAAAGACATGAAAATTTCAATGAGAGTCTCTCCTGTGCTGGTTAACATGTCAATTAGTGTTATTAACAACCTTGAATAAAAGCAGTGTCCACTGGGCACGTCAGCATGTCGGCCCTCTGCTAAGCCCTTAATTACACACTCTGCTGGTTATTCCCAACCACAGGAAACTAGGGCTCTGCTAGGCCTCTGTTTCCCAATGAGAAAACTAAAATACCTAAAAGTGTCTTCCTTCATGTCACCCCCTTGGAAAAGCTGCGGTGTTACAGAACATTTGATCACACTGTGACCCCCGAGATTGTGTTATTTACTGGAAGAACCTGTTTCTAGTTGTGGTGTGGCTCAGCTCAAGCACACGCCTTTACATCAAGAGCTTTCTGCTTGAATATGTAAACGGGATTAAATAAAGTAAACCACAGGCCAAGAGGTGGGGCAAGCAGCCAGTTAACAGCAAGCGAACATAGGATTATTAAGAAAAACCCATAGAGAGTAAGAGGAAGTCAGAAGGACAGATAGAGAGAGGAAGAGGAAGAGGAAGGGAAGGGAGGGACATTCAGTTTGAAAGAGTTTTTGAGATGGTAGAAGAAGGAAGCGTTCCTTCTAGGACATCAGCTGAGGAGGGAGGTCAGTTGGGTGCTTTCTCTGCCTCTCTGATCTAGCAAGCTTTCACCCCAGCATCTGGCTCCCAGGTCTTTATCATAAAAATCAAATGATTAAAATTTTGTTTAAAAAAAAAAAAGCAACAAGAACACTGTGGCACTGTCCAGATTTGGGTTCTGATCCATTCACCAGTATCTGCCTTCAGACCCTTCCAAGTCACTGCTGTAGCAGGTGTGTCCACTGGGCATGTCACAGTATCCCTAACACTGTCCTGAGAGTCATGACACAGAGAGCAGCTGAGATCTCTATGGTCTCTGTAGCCCCACAGCACTAACCAAAAAATCAAAAACTAATAAACACAGTTAGAAATCTGCTCACTCTCTAAGAAGGTGGTATGGATAAATGCTGGGGGCGGGGTGCATAGGAAAGAGAGAGGCCAAAGACTGGAGCAGTCTGGTTTTAAATAGGGTGTTCAGGGAGGGTCACCCGGAAGCTGACATGGGAACAAAGGCTTGTAAAGGTTAGCAAGCTTGTGCATGCCACAGAAGCTGGGGGAGGGAACCCCTCCCCCCCGGGCATGCTAGGCCCTATTTCACAGAATCCCAACACTTTCAGCTAAAAGAGAATCAGGATCTGTGATGGTGGCTGGCACAGGGTACTCAGCATACGCTAATTTTCTCTCCTCCTCACTCCATCCGTTTCCTTTCTAGGAAGAAAATTTGAAAAGAATTCAGATATTTGGGTCATGGAAGGTCTGGAATAGAGATGAAAGTGAAAAGGGCTTTGAGGAACAAAGTCATCCTCAAAGTCATCCTCAGTTTAGCAGAGGGACCCAGACCTGTCACAAAGAATCAATGCAAGGTAGGACCCTCCCTCCAGCGTCTCAGAGTGGGACTTCACGGATGTGCTTAGGCAGGATGAAGTCATTCTGAGAGTAGAATTGGTCCCATCCTATGTGCTGAGTGTCCCTGTAACGGGGGCAAACTTTGGACATAGAGACAGGCATGCAGAGAATGCAAGCCATGGAAACGACACATAGGGTGACCGAGCCGGCATCAGGGAAGGTCAAATATCAGGGGCAAATGAGGCATCAACCAGCCCTCCACCCACCCATGCTGCCTCAGCAGGAACCACCTGGGGACACCTAGAACTGAGGCTTTGTTGTGGAAGCCACCCGTTTCTTAGTATTTTGATACGACAACTCCATCAAAGAAATATGCTTTTCCACATCTATCGTTCTGTCTGCCTTATGGTGGCCACTATTAGACAAACAGAGAGAAAGGCGTGGAGAAAGAATTCAGTTGCTAATGCTAGCTTGCCTTTGGAACTGATGAGAGGCAAGCACTTGAGACATCCACCAAGTACCGAATGGACCAGGAATGAAAGAAACTACTACCTGGCCTCTGAGTTCCTGCAAGTGAAAAGCTCTCACCAACAGAAAGAAGACGTGGTTCTCAGGTCTTCCTCAAATGTGACCACCGAGGATGGCAGAGAAGGAGTGCCTGACGGTAGGGCAAGAGCTCTGGAAAACAAGGGACAAAACATTCTGAGTACAGAGGCAGGGTCCAAACAAAAACAGTGTGTGTGTGTGTGTGTGTGTGTGTGTGTGTGTGTGTGTGTGTGTGTCTGTCTGTCTGTCTGTGTGTGTCTGTGTGTGTGTGTCTGTGTGTGTGTGTCTGTGTGTGTGTCTGTGTGTGTGTCTGTGTGTCTGTGTGTGTGCGCGTGTCCTCATTGATAGATGGTCAGTGACCAAGAGAGTAGCCTGTGACACAGCTTGTCAGCTGCCCTCTACCACCCTGTTGCCCTTCTGCTTTCCTTTGTTTCCTGGACACATAGTGAGGTCATACAACAGTCTATCCTTTACCTGCAATTTTGCATTCTGTCACTTTAGCTACCCACTAACAACTGTCACCTAAAAACAATAACTGGAAATTCCAGGTCAGGGAGGGAAGCAACTTTCAACTTCCAAATAGGCTTTATTATAGGATATTGTGGTGGGTGCTGTATTTTACTGTTGTTGTTAAGTTCTTACAGTGCCTAATCTGTAAATTGAACTATCATAGGTGTGTAAATGTAAGATCAACATAAGTACACAGTGTTTGCTACTAGCATGGCTTCAGTTACTACAAACTGCCTTAGAACCTTGTGAACCAGGAAGACTAGCGTCTTTCTCAGCATCTCTGTCCTTGTAGCATGTGGTCACACACATGAGCTCCCGGCCAGGAATGTGGCTGGAAGGGTTAAATCCTTTTCCAGGCTTCAAAGAAGCCTCTGTGCACCTCCTCGCTCTCCATCTGTCTCCCACAGGAAAAAGCAGAGGCCTTCATATTCAGAACCACACAACGAAAGATCTCGAGTTCCTGAATCACCGTGGGGTGGAACGCCATCTGCTGATTGGAATATTGGGCTGTTATATAAGCAGGAAATAAGCTTCACCCACACATTCTGACCTGTAGGGTTTCTTTGCCTAGTTTAAAAAAAAAAAGCCCAATTCACCCTTTAACATGAAGTCCTCTGTGAAGGGCGGCCGTTTTGTCCCTTGAAAGCCCTAGATTAGGACTTACTTCAAGAATCGGCCTTGTCATGTGTCCAGTCAGAACAACAAGAGAAGTCTGTTTCCACAGTTGCTCCGCCCTCAAAACACAGCAGAATGGGCTCAGGGTGACTAAGCATACGGGGCCACAGCAGCAGGCCCCTCACAGCAGACACGCCAGCCTTCACTGAAAGACACCCTGAGCTGCCCCTCAGGAGTCTTGTCTGAGGGGATTGTGGGTGCGCTAATACAGGGAGGTAGGAAGGCTCTGATCCCGTGGCACCCCTGAGGGCCTACGTGCTTGCCTTGGAGACCCAACTCCTCCATGTCTCTCTGTCCCCCTTCTCCAGGCTTCTCCCCAAACGAAGCTTCAGAGTAAATAACACAAGATCAGACCCCAAGCTGGCGCTCCAACCCGTCCTCCCAACTTCACCTCTGCAGGGTGCTGAGTCCTTCGGCAATGACATGCTGAGGGCCCGGGATGGGCCAGGCACCCTCCTAATGTCACCACTACATGACTCAATTGAATCCTAGGACCCTACACTGCAGGTGCACTTTGCCCTTTCATGAAGATCTAAGGCTCAGACAGTGGTGTCTGTCACGTCAGGGGTCATATTGCTGGGTGGCACAGGCTGACCTGCAGCATACAGCAACCAGGCACAAAACCCCCTGGCCCAACCCAAAGCCACATGGCGTGTCCTGCCCTCCATCACTGTGCCAGCCCTCAGCCTGCTGTGGGTCCTTTGCTCACCATCACAACACCTGCCAGGAGCTGCGTGGGAGGTGGGGCCTGGGGCAGGAACAGGCAATCTCTTTAAATTGGGAGAAGGGAATTTTCCCAGATTCCTTCACAGTGGTAGATGTGGCCCATCAACCCTTCTGCCCTCCAGAAATGTTCTGAGGACCTTTGCATTTGACACCTCAAGTATTCACTATGGTAACTGCGTAGATGCCCATATATTGCTATGCAGAGAAACATTAACCGAGGACTATGGGTAAATCTCCCTGCTCTTTCCTTCCCTCTTCCTCTTTCCATACCCCCTGACCTTGTTACCATTATTTTCTATCATGTCACCCTGGGTTCTGAATTCCTGGTCCATCTAAGTGCAAGATGAGATCCTTACAACAAGGAACCTCTTGGAGAAAGAAAATAAAAAGCATCTCACCATCAATGACTTCTTTTATCATCTTCTACTGCATGTCACTTAGGAGCAATAAATCAAATTTTCACTGAAAGTGGGTATGTCTGATCTTAATAAGGATCTTAATCACAGCTTAAGGAGCGCGCTGACATGCCTGGTTTTACAGCAAGGTCACAACTATGGAACACACACGGAGGAGCTGTCATTATTCCCACTTAACAGATGAGGAAACTGAGACTCTCTCAGCTCTCGACTGTGAGTTTCTTAGAGAGAGAAGGTTGTTTCTAAGCATCCCTTCCAGGGACAAGTAAGTAAGATGACCTGGCCTTCATTATTTACATGCACCAAGTTGCTTTCTTAGTGTCATCTCATCGAAGCATTCTGCAAAGTGGCATCATATTTTTCTCTCGGGCAACAAACTTGTTCCATCTCCATGGGCATAAAGTCATAGAGTCATGTTCCTGCTCACAGAAAGTTCCCTGCCTGTCTACCTCCTCCACCTCCACCTCCCCTCCCCCACACCATCCCCCACAACCACTACTTCACCCCTGCCAACACACAAGTCCACCTCAACACCTACAGGAAGATCAAAAAAGTTCCGAGGGCCTGAAGGTCCGGAGCACTGCTCTTCTGGATGCGTGTGGTTGATGAAAGAAAGCATTTCAAACTTTGGAGGCAAACGTGAACTTAGAAGTGTGCTTTGCTGTGATACCAGAGTCATAGGTGGATGGAAGGGGAAGAGGCAGCGCATGCCAGAGAGGGAAAGAGAGCTGTCTACTTCTGTCAGACGTGAGCTCCAGAGCAATAGAGATATACTGGGAGTTCAATTTCTGTTTGCCTGAGCCAGGGAGAAAATCTAATTAAATATGGTGTCTGAGTTTGGAGAAGATGGGATGGGGCTGGAATATAAAGTGTGGCAGCTACCCATAGATCAGAGGGCAATATTAATAAACCCACAGAAAGGGACAGCAGGATCTGCCAGTGGTATTGATAAAATGCAAAGCGAAGACAAAGCAGGCTGGCAATATTGCATGATAATGCTGATAAAAGCCACCAGCTCCCATGGCCCTTGGCCTGCTGCAGGAGACCCAGGGGCTCAGCTTCTGGCTTGGTCCTCCTCATCCTCTTCCTCTCTACTCTGGCCTCGAGTCTGTTTCCTATGGACATGCAAACGCAGCGTTAATGAAGCCTTCCAAGAGCACCTAGAGCTGAGGCGGGCAGCAAAGAGTGAACCAGAGGGGAAATGAGTCTCTGTTTCCTCTGAGAAACAGAACAAAGGGAGAAAGACTAAGGGCTGGAGAGCTTCCTTCCCCCAGACTTGCAGACAGGCGGCTGCATCTCTCTCTCTCACTCATATGAACAACGCGGAGGGCTGCCCTTAAATGACTCCGAGGGAGATGCTCTTTGCTAAGTTGCCTGTGACATAGCGGATGTGTGCGTAGGATTTCCCAGCCCTCTGCACTTCCAAAGCCAAAATGGAAGATTTGTTGTCTTAACGAAAAACTAAGAACTCCTTGGAAGTGTCAGAGTGCAGGCAAATGGGATTTGGTGGTGAACGTGGCTGGTGCCACTATCTCCAGACTCCTCCCGATTACTAACAACTATGCCTTGGGAAGGGCAGTTCCTCACTGGAGGGAGCCCCAACACCTAAAGCCTCTCCACTTTAAGTCTCTATGGCCACTATCACGGATGCTGCCAGGCCCCCCACCCCCCACCCCACCCCCACAACCTTAGCTGAACTTCACAGTTCTTTCATCCTGCTATGTTAGGACTCTTGCCTCGTTTTCCTAGGCCTCTCTGCTCTGGTTAGCATCTGCCCAGAGCATTTGATGCAAATAGCATCACGTATGTATCTGCAGCCCTTGATGCTGTATGCTTGTGTAACCATAGCTGTAATTGTTCTCAATAAGTGTGTCTCAGCTTGCAAACCCCTGAACTTTAAAGTCTATGTCCTGACCTCACCAGATGACCCCTCTTCCAATACTCCACGCTCTCTTTTTGAAAACAGAGTCTGAATATGACAGCTGTCCTGAAGACTCATCGCCAACATGTGCTGTGTGCATTCATCCCCCTCAAGTTGTGACCCCTTAGTTTCCATTTTTATGAAATGTGAAAAAAATAAATAAATAAATAAATAAAAATAAAAATAAAATAAAATAAAAATAAATTTAAAAAAAAAAATGAAATGTGATTAACACTCATTTCACCATTCTGGGTGGGGCGTGAGGAAGCCAGGAGACCAAGTTCTGAGATTGGTCACAGGCTGAAGAAAGGCAAATGCACTCTCCAGCCAGGAAAGAGAAGGCGTATCACACCTCAGGAGAGGGTTGGGGTTGGGGTTAGAGGTAGTGTTAAGGTTGGGGTTAGAGTTAGGTTTGGGTTGAGGTTGTTGTTAGTGTCAGGGTTGGGGTTAGGGTTAAGGTTGGGGTTAGTTGAGGTTGGGTTAGTGCTGGGTTAAAGTTGAGGTTAGTGTTAGGATTAGGGTTGTGCTTAGTGTTGGGTTTGGGCTTAATTGCTGCCCTGCTGCTGCTTCAAGCTGCATTAGAGCTTGACTACACCTTTGAGGTTTTGGTAATGCTGTTGTTTAATGGATCTTGGAAGACTCCAGTGGCTCATATGGTTCTCTGCTGCCTTAAATGTTTATCTTAGAACACAGGGTTCTGGAATCCTAATGTTCCATTGCTGTCTACCAGGACACAGACTATGCTGCTTGCCCTCCCCTCAGGCCGTTCTCCCCATCTCCATTCTAGCCGGGGTACTTTGTCCAAGATGCACGTCTCTAGCACCTGTGCCCTGGCTGTGCTCCCCCTCTACTTTGGCCATGCCACTGAAAATGCAAGCCCCGCCCATTATTACTTACTTATAAGTATTGCGGATAGAATCCAGAGGCTTGTTCACACCAGACCAGTGCTCCACCACTGAGCTGCACTCCCAATCCTTAGTCTGTGGAGACAGTCTTGCTATGAAGCTCCAACTTGCCTTGAACTCACTACGTAGGTTCCCTTCCACTTCGTGTGGGTTTTGACACCACGACTGGCTTCGGTTTTATTTTCTTTTTTTAATTCTCATTGCGTGTGACCATGTGGAGATCAGAGGACAACTTTTAGAATCCTGCCCTCCCTTCTAGCATGTGAGTCCTGGGGAATTTTCTCAGGTGATCAGGCTTAGCCAGCACAAAGCACCTTTACGTGATCTCCCAGGCCCTCCACTTCACTATCCCAAAGCAGACAGTACCACAGACCTTTCATGCCTCATCTAACATGAATCATCTACCTCTCAGTTATCACCTGACTCTATCATCCATCTATCCGTCATCTGTCATCTATCTACAAATTGGCTTGTGTCTCCCCTGCCCTCACTAGAAAGAACACAGATGGGACTTTCTGTTATCTACGACTGAGACTTTCAGTGCCTACAAGAGTTTCTGGCAAGATGATCAGGGCCCAGCATTGGGAAACATTCTTTCTATCCACTTTGTCCTCCTAATCATCCCAACCGCCAAGAGAAGCTATATTTAATGATTGGATGCCAGGTGAGGAGCCAGACGGCAAAAGCTAGATTCTCCAACACTGATCATCCGCACGCTCTCACCTGTGTCTCAGCCCCCCTGGGCTCAGCGGTACCATCTGTGAAATACAGATGTGGCAAGGACCAACATCAGAAGTGCTCTGGGGACTGGGGGATAGAGTTGTACATGCAGTAAGCGCTCAGCAATAGTCACTGACACCCCCACCGGCATCATCTTTAGCATGGACCCTGTTGTGACCTAGCCAAACTAACATAATGTTCCTTTGAAAATACACTTTTCCCCAAAAAACCTTAAGAAGTTAGTAGCCAAAGTCCCAAATCAATGCCTGCCACAGCTGGAGCCAGGGCCTGTTTCTTGCTCTCCTAGTCAGGATTCTCTGCTGACCTGATCCCACCTCACTTTCCACAGGTGGGAGAGAAGTATTCACACAGCCAGCCCTGTCCCCGCTCTACAGAGTGGCCACAACCACAGCTCTAAATGCTGTTTCTTCCCCAAGCCTCACGCCCAATGCTGTCTGCTTCCATCCGGGTAGCTGTGTCCTCTCCTCTTCTTTGTTTCAGAATTGTGGCCCAAGAAAGCATTAGCCACTGGCCTAGCCTCATCACCGAACCCTGACTCTCTGTGCCTTGTCCTTTGCTAACTAGAGTGACTAAAAAGGACCCTGCCTTATCCCAGTGATGCGACGCTTGGGGCTCTGGCTGCCGTCTCGCAACCACGGGCTGTCTGCAGGAGCACACAGGAAAAGCAGACCTATTGGAGATTCACAGAGAGACATGGAGAGAGGCACCCACAATGTCCTCACCAGCAGTTAGCCTGTCCTGAGCACTATGGTGTAGGGGACACTGCGTGGCTTGACTGTTCAGTCATTTTTCAGTCTAATGCTGTTACTTATCTCCAAGAACATCCTGGCACCACTGGTACCACTCACCAGAGGCCTCCATCCCTTTTCTGGTATCATCCCTCCATGCCTTATCTGGTCTTTAGTCTATTGCTTGCAATACCCATCTGCACCCACACAGCTGAAGTAAGGACTAAGCTGATTCTCTTATACACTGCATACCCAATTGCTATAACTCTCTCATTAGTGCTCCTCAGCATCTCCTGAAAGGAAACTCTAACACCTTGTCCTTGCTGTCATCATCCATTATGTTCCCCATAGTGTGGCATGAGCTCAGAACATCCCCAGAAGCCTACACGCATTTGCTTATAGTCCTGCCTAATGCCAAGCAGCTGGAGAGACACTGTAGGTACAACACCCACACTCCTCTCCTTCATGGACGTCACTGGAATTATGCTTCACAGTCCTTGGTCTTTCAATCACACTAGCCAATAAGCAGAGGAGAAATCAATAGTTCAGTAGTTCGTTGCAGACATAGATAGATATTTCCTCAATGACTCAGAAGACAGTAACCAGCTGTTAATCACACATCTAGGAAGCGCAAGAGCAGATATGTCCAGTGAACGTTCTTTCTACTGCATGGAAACTTAAATTGCTGTTTAAGCTTTATTGTTGAATTATTAATTATTGAATAAATTGTTTGAACACAATTGTTGTGGTGTAAGCACTGTTTTGTATGTATGGGCCAAACATTTGTCAATAAACTTTATGAGCAAGCATCCATAAAAGGTTCCATAACAAGACACCACTTTATGGCCAGACATGACCAACTGTGATGGAGGGAGCCACGGTACTCCACCAGCAGCTGGGGGAAACTGTGGCTTGGGATAGCAAAACCTGGCCTCATACTCAAAAGACAGTGGGCCAGTAACCAGTGCCCTTAGCCAGCCTGGAGTAGCCAGGGAGAGGCCTTTCTCAGAAGAATAATTCTCCGATCTTAGCATGCCCAGTGGTATGTGCAGGAGGCCCACCTGCACCCTCTTTCTCTAGATCATAAGAATGGGGAATGGAGAGGAATATCTTGATGGGAGTAGTGACGCTGGAGGGAATATTTACAGAAAGATAAAGAAGGTGCCAGGGAGGGCAGAGAGAGGGGTGGACAGTGGTGTCATCAGGTAAACAGATAAAAAGGGTAGGTGTGGACAGGAGGGAAACCCAAAGGGAGTCGCTGCCAAAGCTTTGCACCCATACGTCCTCTTGAGTCTCTGTCCCTTTTTAAGGCTGTTGGGTTGAGCCCCAACTATAAACAACAATCAATCCCAAAGGAATTGCTACACAAGCAGGCGCCAAAAAGGTCTTCGGAAAAACACTTGCCACTGCCAGGTTTCATATCAGGGGAGCTTGACGTGGACAGAATGGCATTCAGGGACAGGAGCACAGTGTAGAGACACTGAGTGGGGGTGTGAGGGTTAAGTCATGGAAACGTATTAAGACTACAAAGAGTGGGGCTAGAGAGATGGCTCAGCAGTTAAAAGCACTGGCTGCTTTCCCAGAGGTCCTGAGTTCAATTCCCAGCAACCACATGGTGGCTCACGAGCATCTATAATAGGATCTGATGCCCTCTTCACGAATATAAACAGGGAGTAGTAGTGTTAGGTCTAGGGACATAACAGGCAACTGCCTGGCCTTTCAGTGTGATGGCTCAGTCTGCCGTGAGTCATGCAAGCTTTACTGAACACCCTTTAAAGATGACAAGACCCAGATATCACTCAGAAGGGACTTGCAAGGCAGTGAGTCTGACAGGCACATAAATGGGGGGGGGGCAGGGGGGGAAATACATAAGAAATTACATTAAATATATGGACTGTGGAGTGTGGAAATGAATTTGCAGCTTGTTGAAGTGCTGGGAGCAATGGGAAAAGATAGCATATTTCAACTAGAGGGTGCATTGTGTGGGTTGGGACTTAAAGGTGAACTTCAAAACAGAGAGTGAGGGTTGGTGAGGCACCTCGTAACATGTACACGGAATCCCAGGAGAAAGGAGTTACCAGACGAGGCTCAAACTGCAGCAGTGAGCATGGCCATCCTAACTGCCTTGCCTGGGGTAGCCGCAGGGCTTAGGAGAACCCTGGAGATGGCATGCCACATATGTCTCTAGAATGTGCAGAAGCCGTCAGGAATCATGAACAGCTATTGTACACAGCTCCTGGCCGCTAGCAGCTTGCTAAAGAAGAGAGGCATTAATTCAACAAATATTACTTGCCAGTCAGCTTCTGGGATGGATGTGGGAGGAGTCTCAGATCTGGGGACTCTGAGGAAAAGCCTCTGCCAGTGCTGTAGCATTTTCTCTTTCTGTTAGGGAAAAGGAAATGATGTGTTTCTTCCCTCCAGGATTTCAGCCTGTGGGTTGGCAACCTGGCTTCTGAAACATGTTCTTTCAAAGTACAAATACCTCAATTCAAACTAGGCTTGTGGTGTATTTGTTTGTTTATTTGTTCGTTCGTTCATTTCCCCCAGGAGTCAGCTCCTACTCTTATACTGGAGCACCTCTCCCAGTCAGAGAGCAGAGGACTGCTGGCCTCTGCTCCTCCTATACCTTGAGTAAGAACACTAACTTGCCTCTCTGCAAAGGCAAGACAGAGCTAGCTGTGGGCACCCAGAGGAGCATCCTGGTGGCGTCGGCACTTTCTATTTGGTGGGGGAAATCTGAGCAATTTTCATGGTCTGGGCTGGATATACGGTAAAGGCACCACTGAGTCGACAGCATCCTCTGCTGGTCATATATAGCCATAACACTATCCTCTTAAGGAATGCAGACCCATGAAGGTGGAGCCTCCCAATATGAAAGAAGATAGAGAAAGTGCATCTCTTCAAGGAACATTCAAGCTGGACTCAAGGAAGAGGAGACACTGACCCTTCTCCTTGCCACACTGTCTCTCAGATGCCCACCGGCATGCCACGCAAGCGCTGTACCTCTGAGTATATCCTCAGCCCTGAAGCTTTTTTCCTTAGGCATTTATGACTCCTCATTACTGTTAGAGGGCCCCACCTTTGTTGTGACAGTTTGGGGGCCTGGAGGACAAGAAATGCTTTCTTGGTGGAATGACAAGGTCACTGTCTCATGTTGCAAAAAGGGTTAAATAAGCTGCTCAAGACCACACAGCCTCCTAAGAGGATAGTTGAGAGTCCAGGACCAGTATATATGCTATACTGTCCCTCCCAGGAAAAGGCCCTGCATGTGCACCTTTGCTAGAAGATTATGGTATGCCTCCCTTAGCAGTCTATGAAAGAAGATGAGTTCAGAGCAAAACAGAGACAGAGAGACAGAAGCAGAGAGACAGAGAGAGACAGAGAGACAGAGAGAGAGAGAGGCAGAGAGACAGAGACAGACAGAGAGACAGAGACAGACAGAGAGAAAAAGAAAACCAGTTGATCCTGACTGGTAGAATACTCAGAGGGCACAACAACCACCAGGCCATCTGAGAGACCCTGGAAGAGCCCTCTGTGCCCCGATCCTGTCCACACTACATACCAAGATGAATCTGCCCCTATAGAGCTGGAGCCTGTGCCCCTCCCAGTGATTTACCCGCCTTGGCCTCCAGCCTATTTTTACGCAACTGCCCTTGGCCACCTGTTTAGCATGGAACACCTGCCTGTGTAGCCTCACAACCATTAGGCACCTGCTTTTCCTTGGGACTAACCTGCCCATTTGTATGTGCTGGTATCTTATTTATGGTTTCCATTGCTGTGGGGAGACACCATGACAGTGGCAATGCTTATAAAGGAAACATGTAATTGAGGCTGGCTTACAGTTTCAGGGGTTTAATCCATTATCATCGTGGTGGGAAGCATGGCAGCGTGCAGGCAGACAGGGTGCTGGAGGTAGCTCAGAGTTCTACATCTAGATCTGCAGGCAGCAGGAAGAGAGAGTCACTGGACCCAGCTTGAGCTTCTGAGACCTCAAAGGTGACACAATTCCTCCAAAAAGGCCACACCTCTTAATAGTGCTACTCCCTATGAGCCTATGGGGGCCATTCAAACCACCATGGCTGGTTTGGCTAACTTCCTCTTTTGGTGAGGAGCAAGGAAAAGCCCACCCAAGTCAGATGACTCAAAACACCTGCTGCGTCTTCATCTTGAGCTGAGGGTCCTCACAACATACAGTACAGTTCATGAAAGCAGCATTTGTCTTAAGTCCTCCTGGTCACAGCCCTCTACAGTTATTCCCTGGAGATGCAGAAGCAAACCCTTTCAATCTTTCAGCTAGGGTCTACACTAGACGCCAATGGACCCTGGTCCCTGTCTCTGTCTAGAACCAAAGGGTACATTAGGAAGTGGTACACTCTTAGATGCCAAGAACAGGCCAGCAGCCTACATTCCCCAACTCGAATTCTACCCGGGTAAGCCAGAACCAGCTCCCTGCCCAGCTACCTAGCCCACCTCCTGCCCTACCCTCCCAGAAGATCCATGACCCGCAAAGCTGTTATTAGCACTTTCGGCTCCATTAAACTACACAAATGGCTTGGTCACAGCTGACTAGTCCCAAATTTGCCCTTGATTTTCTTTTAATTCACCGTGGCTCAGTCCCCCTGTAACACAGGTAGAGGAGGTATATTTGTTCCCAAACTCCCCTCCTGGGGTTAATCATGCACAGAACAAAACTCCATTTGAGCCACTTAATGATTTCATTTCCACCCTAGGTCTGAAGGCGCTGTGTCTACAATACTAATGCAACCTTCACTCCGCATACTCTGGATGTCTGTGTGTGAGACGCTCGGGAAAGGGGCTGATCAGTAAGCCAGCCATACCCTCCCAGGCAGAGCCGCCAACCACACATGGCCCCTCACTTTTCCCAAGCTCATCTCCTTCCACTGGGAAGCCACGCCTGTCTGGCGGAGTCATTTTGACATCCACATTCCAACCACACATGGCCCCTCACTTTTCCCAAGCTCATCTCCTTCCACTGGGAAGCCACGCCTGTCTGGCAGAGTCATTTTGACATCCACATTCGGAGTCTGTACCTTCCCCGACCCCACAAACAGGCTTTTTCATCTGCCAGACTCACCCCCTCCCTCCTTCCAGACACTTAGAGCCCGGGCCAGTTTCCTAAACATCCACCAGGCCTCGGGAGTGATGCTTGTCTCTAGTGGACCCCTGCTTCATTTTCAGGGCCTGATGATGCCTGAGCTCTCCATCTTAACGGTCCCTCCAGTGACAACAAGCTGCTTCTCTCTAACAGGAAAAAAAAAAAACCACTCCGCCCCTGCCCCATCACGTATGCACTGTTGGCTTATTTTCACACATTTCGTAACCAGTGTGTGTGACAGCCTATAGTCAATCTGTGCTCCCTAGGACATGACTAGTATACGCTGGGCATCCCGTATCTATAGATATGGGATATTTTATTTGAATGAATTGCCTCTATATTATTTCATATGTGTGAATGTAAACTGCTTTCCTAACCAAAGATATTCAATGGATCTCATCCCTATAGGCTTTCCCAACAATGCTATTAAAAAAAAAAAAATCTACACCAAGCCCTAGTACAGAGTCTCAGAAAAAAGACCAGGTCACCTTCAGGAAATGTTGTTTGTGTGGAAATGGTGCCATCTAGTGGTGCAGGGGAAAATGGCTTCTCGACCAGTGATAACCAGGGCTTAGTAACAGGTTCTTATAGAAGGCGGTCTCCAGTGCTCTAGACTATAGCTCCCCACTGTATACCCTGTAGCACCCCTCCTTGTGTGTGCACCCCTGATTCCCTTGTGTCCATACCACTGGGATGGAGGCAACACTCAGAGGCCCACATTGAACTGACCCCTGAGCCTGGCTTTTCTACCTTGACTATTGAGTGTGTTTCTAAGGCCCTCTAGACTCTTTCCCAATGGGCTCTTTTCTCCCCAACTCCACTCCCTCCCCCTGCCCAAGCGGTACAGGAAGTATCCCTGTGGCCCTAGACAATGTCACCATGGCCTGTTTCTACATGCGGAATCCCTCTCTGCTTCTGTGTGCTTTCCCTCTGTGCCAAACACCCAAGACTAGTGACTTAAAAGGAGGGAGTGATTATTTGGCTTCACCTTTCACAGGCTTTAGTCCCTGGGCACTTTGCTCCACTGTCTCTATGTCTGGAGGTTGAGCATGGCAGCTAGGAGCTCAAGGTGGGGGCAAACTTCATGACGTACAGGTGGGAGGGATGGAGGGACGCGTGTGGGGAAACACCTGGAGCAAAATGGCTGTTACTGCTGCTAGACCCCTACTCTTCACTAGCCAACAACATAGCACCAGCAGCTGGTGACATCACATCAGCTGCGGTACCCACGGCCACCACAGCAGTTAGCGAAGGTGAGCTCCTTAGCAGGGCTTCCCAGACTCTACTGCCTCCTCCATCTCTCCCCATGACCGCCCAGCCCGACCAGGGGGTTCTTACTCACTCTTGTTCCTCTGCCCGCCCCGCTGGAGAAAGCAGGCTGCAGGAGCAGGCAACAGATGACTGGGAGGGTAGGTGTCCTGGACCGATGCAGACAGAAGCTAAGGGCCTGCACTGTGTCTGTCCCTTTCTCTTCTAGAAATAGTTGATTTAGGGGGACATAGGTGGACCGGAAAGGCAAAAGCAGGTTCCAAGATGGCAACTACTTTTTCCCAGAAGACACTGAGAGGAGAAATGGCAGAGAAGGACTAGAGGCAAGTTTCTAAACAGGGCCATAAAAGAAGGGAGCATTCAGGAAGCCTACAAAATACCTAAGCCCATCGCTGACCATTAAGGGATGGGCTTTCTTCTTCTCTGCTAGGACTCACGTCTTTCCTGGGTATTCAATTCCTTGCCCATGGCAGGGAATTTACCAATTCCCTAGCTGAGTGCAATCACCTGGTTACATAGTGTTTAGCCAATCAAAGTGCACCACCCGATGACCCCCTCACCCAGCATGGCTTTGCCGGGAGCTGCTGCTCTCTGGCTCTGGCCTCCTCAATGGAAATATTGATGCAGCCTTTTAATGGCTGTGTGACGTTAGAGACGTGACTCAACCTCTCTGAACTTCTTGTTCCTCATCTGGAAATGGGGGTGACAATTCAAAACTGAAAATAAATGTTGTTTTTGTTTTGTTTTCTGAGTTGGGCAGGGTTTTGTTGATACAGAGTATTTTATAGTGGTTACAAAAGTTGTGATTTGTGTGATTTCATTGCTCCTGTTGTGATGGCTTGAATAGGAACAGCCCCCATAGGTTCATATATGTGAATGCTTAGGGAGTGGCACTATTTGAAAGGATTAGGAGGTGTGGCCTTGCGGGAGGAAGTGTGTCACTGGGGGGTGGGCTTTGTGGTTTTAAAAGCCCACTCCAGGCCCAGTGGCTCTCTCTTCCTGCTGCCTGTGGATCCAGATGTAAAACTCTCAGCTCCTTCTCCAGAATTATGTCAGCCTGTGTGCTGCCGTGTTTCCTGCCGTGATGACAATGGACTAAACCTCTGAACCAGCCCCAATTAAATGCCTGTCATGGTCGTGGTGTCTCTTCACAGCAATAGAACACTGACTTAAGACACCTGTCCAAGTGAAAATTTCATCAAGGCAGGAACTGAGTGAGCCCACTTATAAAGTGAATAAAAAGGCGACACTGAGTTCTAACACTTCCTGTCACCGTATTGGGCTTTACCGAAGCGCCTTGGCCTTGCGAATGAACTCAAGTCGACAACTGGGCTCTTGGTAACATAGGCCTGTAATCTTAGCATGTGGGAGGTATAGGCTGGAGGATCAGGAATTCAAGGTCATCCTCAGCTATATAGTGTGAGGCAAAAGTAGGCTATAAGAAGTTCCATGTTTCCTGGGAGGCCTGGATGCCAACCGGCCGGAAGTGCGTGCTTCTCCCTGGGAAGACCTAGTGCTATCAGCTTCCTGGCAGGAAAGGGTGAAGCACGGGGTCATGGGTTCCTCCTCTCCCAGGAACGCCAGTCTCCAGGCTGAGAAGAGTGGAACGTGGAACTGAACAAGAGAGAGAAACAGAAAGCGAGAGGGGTCCTTAGGCCCAGAGCATTCTCTTCTCCTTCAGAGAAGCCTGCCTTCATGGCAATCTGTTTTTCTAGACCCAAGCCAGCTGGGCAGAAGAGGAATATCCAACCTCAGATACCTCCCTCTAGGCTTCCGTCCTTCCTAAGACCGGTGACAATGGGGAGAGTCACCAACCACTCGTGAGAAGGCGTCCGGCACGCTTCGGGAGTACAAGGTGCTGGGGCGCTGCCTGCCCACCCCGAAGTGCCATACCCCACCGCTGTACCGAATGCGCATCTTTGCGCCCAATCACGTGGTGGCCAAGTCCCGCTTTTGGTACTTCGTGTCGCAGCTGAAGATGATGAAGAAGTCATCTGGGGAGATAGTGTACTGCGGGCAGGTGATTGAGAAGTCCCCGCTTCGTGTGAAGAACTTTGGCATCTGCCTGCACTACGACTCCAGCAGTGGCACACACACATGTACCGAGAGAGTACCGATACCTAACCACCGCGGGCACCATCACTCAGTGCTACCGCGACATGGGTGCCCGGCACTGTGCCCATGCGCACTCCATCCAGATCATGAAGGTGGAAGAGATTAATTGCAGCTGTCAAGTGCCGCCGGCCAGTGGTCAAGCAGTTCCACGACTCCAGAATCAAGTTCCCACTGCCCCACCCCCTTTGCGCCGCCAGCACAAGCCACGCTTCACAACCAAGAGGCCCTACACCTTCTTCTAGACCCAGTGACACACTGAATAAAACTCTAGAGCCCTCCCCCCACAAAAAGAAGAAGAACAAGAAGAACAAGAAGCAGCAGCAGCCCTCGTGAAGGTCACAGTTCAGGGAACAGGCTCAGTAAACATGAAGGGCTCACCACAGGAGTGCCTGGGCTTCACGTGCACACACACACACAATGTCACAGTTGGCTCTTGTATGGCAACAGAGATGGTGGCTGAAAGACCACAACCCTCAAATTCTGACTGTGAAGGCCTAAGTAGGGAGAGCCACAGAAGAGGGGGCAGCATACAGCCTAAGGCCTGGCCAGCTAGACAGGAAGTCTGGAGCCTAAAGGCCTTTTTCCCTTGGTCCCCAATACATCATGTCTGCCTTTCATTAATACATTTCAAGATGTGCAATTAATAAAAGCCAAAAGGCAGATTCTGGAGAAACACCAAGTGTCAGAATCAGATTCATGTGAGGCAGGTGTGTGCAAATAATTAGAGGAACAATTTAAAACAACTCCCATAAAGACACCGAGGGCTCTGAAGGAACACATGGGCATGTAGAAACAGATAGGTAATATAAACAGAGAGATAGAAACACTAGGAAAATCCTAAAGGAAAGGCCCAGAAGAAAATACAACACAGAAATGAGAAATGTCTTTGACGAGCTTGTCAGTTGTTTGGACGATGTTAAGCAAAGCATCCATGAGTCCCAAGAAATAACAAGAGGGCTGCGTGAGGGTTCTGCTAGTCAGCGCTTGGTGTGTGTACATGAAGGTCTGAGCTTGCTCCCCAACACCAGTATAGAAAACCAGATGTGGTGCCTTGTACTCCTAATGCAGAGGAAACGGAGACAGGAAGACACACACACACACACACACACACACACACACACACACACACACACAATGTACAGGTACAGGCACAATCACATGTATGCATGAGCACATGCACACAAACACAGATGCATGGACGCACACACATGAAGAAAAAAATAACATTCCAGGCCAAGTGTGTAGGTCAGTGGCACTTTGTATGCTCAGCATGTGTGAGGCCATGTGTTCACTTCCCACCACCGGGGGAAAACAAGACATAGCAGCAGAAAACAAACAAAAAAAAAGCAGATGAGGAGAGGACAGCATGTCCGAGAGTAAGTAGGTCACCCACAGGACACTTCTGTGACGGATGTGTAATGTGATGATCAAGGGCACAGAAAAGGGGGGAAAAAAACTAAAACCGGCCACAGAATTATTTGAAGTATTAAAAAAAAAAGTTAAGACCTTCTCAAAGCTTATGACAGCATCAAGCGACAAACGGCAAATCCAGAGATCTCAAAGAACCCCAAGCAGGAAAAAATAAAAGAAAACAAAAAGATCCACGCTCATTTGTGTTATAGTCAAAGCACAGAAATGACAACATATAGGAACCAAGCCTGGGGTCTGTAGGCAAAGGAAAGGATACAGGAAATGTGGTAAATATGCACAATGAACGTTTATTCGGGCAGAAAAAAAAACATAATTATGTCACTTGCAAGAAAATGGATGCAACTGGCTATTACCATATTAAGCAGATTAATTCTGTCTCAAAAAGACAGGCATCACACATTTTTTTCTCTCATTTCTGAATTCTAGATTTTATATAGATACATGAAATCATGTACGCACATTTAACATAAAAATAGAAGTAAAACTGTTTAAAGGAATGAAAGGGGCTCGTGGAAGTGAAAAAGGGAGAAAGGGAGCTGGGGTAATGCGCTTGTATGGAAATGGCCTTATGAGAATCAGCATTTTGAACAGTAAGTACAAAAATCTTTAAAGAAGCCTAGTTTAAAAAATAAAAAATAAAAGATGTCCGGGGAAAACTCCCTTTTCTGTAAAGAGCAAAGATGAGAACTCCATGAAGAAACCATGCAAGGCAGAGTGAAGTGATATATTCAAATGCTAAAAGGATGAAAACAACAGCAGCATTCAGTAGCCTGCACAGCCATCCCTCTAAAGTGAAAAATAAAGACTTCTTCACGCTCAGAAACGGAAGAAAATCTTCACTAGTAAACCTGCCTAGCAGAAAATATTTAAAGTTCTCCCAAGAGAAAAGAAAGGGTACAGACAGAGTGAGAGCTACATAAAAGGAAATGCTCGAGAAGCAATGGATGGGTATACAGTACAGAAATCCCCAACACTCCCTCAGGAAATCTACCCTACCTCACCCCCTAGTCCGGTCCAAACCAGCATCCCTTCAAATGTGCTGTGATCTACTGAACTCCCTGGAGCACAAAGCAAGCAGCTGTGCCCCCCAGCACCAGGCTTGCAAGGTACCCACCCGCTTTGGATGGATGGGTGGATGGGTGGATGGATGGATGGATGGATGGATGGATAGATGGATGGGTGTATGGATGGATGGATGGATGGATGGATGGATGGATGGATGGATAGATGGATGGGTGGGTGGGTGGATGGATGGATGGATAGATGGATAGATGGGTGGATGGATGGGTGGATGCACGAGTGTATGGATGGATGGATGGGTGGGTGGGTGGGTGGGTGGGTGGATGGATGGATGAATAGATGGATAGATGGATGGATGGATGGGTGGATGCACGAGTGTATGGATGGATGGATGGGTGGGTGGGTGGATGGATGGATGGATGGATGGATGGATGGATGGATGGATAGGAGGAGAGAACAAGGATTTGATGGATGGGTGGAGGAATGGAGGAAGGGCTAGATGGATGTATGGGAGGGAGGGAGGGAGGAAGGGAAGAAGAGATAACATTCACAGCAACATCAGGGCTGGTTGGTAAATATGATGTCTCTTTATTAGCACCTCAGTAAGAAGATTCCAGCATTGCCACGGTTTTAACCAGGGCCTTAGCCTCTAGAGTCTCTCTGAGAAAGTCTGGTCACCCTTCATGTCAAACATGTGGTGGGCACTCTTTGGACACGGGCTGTTCGTTGATCCTGAAGGCCTCCAACCTAGGAAACAGGTGTGCTCAGTGACCCCTCATGGACCTGTGCAGCCCGTTGAAGTCAGTATCTGCCCGCCCCGCCCCATCTTCATTTCCCCCTGCTTTCCATGTAATGGTTGGCTAGATCAGTGAGAATCCTTGACAAAACATGCCCTGTGCAGAATCTGACATACAGTCAGCACTTAATAAATCCCAGTGTTGCGTTTTGCTGGCATTTTTAAGCCTGTAGCCTCCAGCTATGTGCCAATCATGCCTTTTACTCCCACCCCCACAGCAGCTACCCGGGCATCTCGTTTGGATAGGGTACAGGGACGGCTTCAGGCATGATCCTTCTCCTGGGATGGCTCCACCTCCAGCCTTCCACTTCCTGGAACTGTATCAACGTCCAGTTATAACCGCTGCCTTGTGTGAACCTCAAGCAGTGGACGTGTGGCCAAAAGTCTCTTGTTGGTGGCAGGTTCAAAAGCTACTCGCCCTCCTGCTGAGACCCTATGTCTCAAAGCAGAGTTAGGACGGCGACATACACTTTTCCCCCAAGCTCACTGTCCCTAAATGCAGGGCCCCCTCACTAAGGAATGGGCAAAGCTCCCCATCCTAAGCCTCTCCCTTCCCCCACCAGGGCTAGATGCCCTATCCACCCAGGCCTTTGCCTATGGGTCTCCTCACCTTAACATTCTGAGCAAGATCTGAAGCTCGGGTCATCGTACGAGTCGCACCTGAGATGCGATATGCTGCAGAGGACAGAGGAGAGCAGCAAGACAGAAGGAAGACCACTGTCAGAGCCTACCCGGATCTCACACCCAAACCACAACCCAGGAGGGCACAGGCTGGGCGGGAAACACAGGCCCGAGCCACCATCTTGTGTAAGCTTGTAAGTCCAAGAAGTAGGTTTCAGTCTAGGGCCATGTGCAGGCACGTACCACGTGAGGTTGATAAGGACACCATAATGCGCATCACAGAGGGTAGAAGCCCTTGGAACTGGGTCCCCATATGGCGTTGGAGCCAGCAGACTATTGGGATGGGCAGCTAACTCGGACGTCATCTCCACCCACCTGTACCCAGGTTAGTCATACAAGGCGACTCCTTGCCAGAACTTACCTCCGTCTCACTTGATCTAGTCGGTCCTGCATGACGTCATCTATCACTTCACTTGGCACTTGGAAGATACGGGTGTGGCTGGAAAACACCATTGCAACATGGATTCTGAGCTGCCTTTCCAAACAACTAAGCCTGGTAAGGATACTGGAACTGGGACTTTAGGAACAATGACAGTAACTCCGATGCCGGAGCTTGAGAGACCACCACTCACTCCCCTGTGTCTTAACTAACAAAGTACCTCTGAGGCACCCAGCCATCAGGATGCAGACAGCAAACGGTTTCAAGGCGATACAGGGAAAGAGAAGCTGCCCCCAGCAGGTGGTGGAGCTGTGTAATTCCTCTCTACTTTCTTACATACTCAGGATCACTGTCATGACACAGGCACTACGATGGGGCACTGCTTGCTTATTTCTTTGCGCCGAAGTTGTTTTCCTTCTCTAATCTACTTCCTGTTTTTTTTTCTTGCCATTTCCTGCTCCCACCCGCCCCCCGCCTCCCGAGTCCTGTACAGCCCACCAAATACTCCCTATTTTACCTATGAAAACTTCCCTCACTGACTTCCTGCTACATTTGTTACATTTAAGGCAGAAATTCTGCCTGCCCTAGCCCTCTGCCGAAAACACCAAAGAGGAGAGATACCATTGTGATTGGAAGGACTCCTACCAGGAAGAACCAGTTGGAGCCCATAGGACTGTGGTTCTCAATCTGTGGGTCTCAACCCCTTTGAGGGCCACACATCACTTATCTTATATATTAGATATTTACATTATAATTCATAACGGTAGCCAAGTCACAGTTATGAAGTAGCCACAAAGTAATTTTATGGTTTGGGGTCATCACACCGTGAGGAACTGTTTTAAAGGGTCACAGTGAGTGTTGCGAAGGTTGAGAACCACTGCCATAGAAGGAGCTAAAAGCAGACGAGGTTAAGTGTCCCCAACCTAAGAGAAAGGAGTCTCTCAGAAAACAGTGGCCCCCACCACTGGGTCCTATAAGCACCTAGAGTACCTGGGCCACACAGGCTCTCTTTTTCTCTGCAGTTCCCCATTTCTCTGGTAATAGTACCTCATTTAAGAGCCAGTCAGAGCAAACAGCTCCCTAGGAACCTTCCTGGGCCAATCTGGCAGCAATGCTTAATAAATGTGCATTCCCCCCCCCCCCCGGGGGGCTGGAAAGATGGCTCAGAGGTTAAGAGCACTGTCTGCTCTTCAAAAGGACATGAGTTCAATTCCCAGCAACCACATGGTGGCTCACAACCATCTCTAATGAGGTCTGGTGCCCTCTTCTGTCCTGCAAGTGTACATGCAGGCAAAGCACTGTATATATAATAAATAATAAATCCTTTAGAAAAAATAAAAAATAAATGTGCATCCCAGATCTCAAGCTGTACCCTCAGGCTTTCCTCCAGGTTCCCTGACACTAACTTCTGCACACTCTACTTGCCAGCTTAACTTTGTGCCCATGAGCTATGGGGCTGTGCTTTGCTCTTTTTTTTTTCTCCTCCAGACCAGTTAGCAAGTACAGGGTGATGCACGCACGCCTACTAAAAGAGGGAAGAGCCAATGGTGCTTTCTTGCAAGTGAGTTACCCTGCCTGCCTACTTACCATGGGAAAGAACAAATTGTTCTTTTCCAATCGCCACTGAAAATGCAGAGTGAAATATATATATATATATATATATATATATATATATATATATATATATATATATACAGATAAATGACTGATATTTCTTTCCTGCCTCACAAATTTTAAATTAGCTGTATAGCCAACGTTGAAGCAAGGTTGGAAGATGGGGTTAGTATTGTAAAACAAAAGACAGTAATGTTTGTAACTCCAGAGTTCATCCACACGGTGTGAAGAGACTCAGTGAGTTTCTAGAGAAAATTCTTCTCGGGTTAGCTCTGAATTCCCACCATTGTTTTGCTCCTCCCTAGAAGAGTCAATGCATATCCCAATACAATAAACACATGAATACCCAAGTCCTGGAGTGAAACTAAGCTTGCTGAGGAACTCAGCTTCCTCAAGGGAGGATCGAAGCAGACAACAGGAGCAAAAAGGAGAAGAAGGAAAAAAAATAAATCCTTTAGTCACACCCAGACTAGTTCAAGGAAGGATGTGAGGTGATGATCTGGCCCAAAGACTGATGGGTTCAGGAAGCGCGCACACACACACACACACACACACACACACACACACACACACACACACAGTAGGATGTCTCCGAAAGAGGGTGGGGGTGACTTCAGACCTGCCCTCCTCCACCTGGAGTTCTAGCATCTTCAGGACCAAGAGAGGCTGTGAGAACAGGCACACCAAGGTGGCAGGAAGGTGACACACAGCTTTGTCACAGAATTCTTGCCTCTGGCGCTAGGAGACCTCCGCATTGCAAAGTCACAGAGGAGGGCTTTGGCTTTTGCATTTTAAGAGCTTATTTTCTTTCAGCTCTTTAAAGTGCTGCCACTTCGGAACAATTCAAGTGCAAAAATAACAGGAATCTGAAACACATTCAGAAGTGTTTAGGAAACCGGAGAGCAAGCCCAGCTCCCCAACTGCTGGAGTCATTTAAAAAAATGTACGAAATGTAAGCTTTTAAGATAGCAAGACTAGTCCGTTAAGTCCCCAAGGCATGACTGAGGGGTTTCTCTGCCAAAGGAGGTGGCATGTCTAGGGCAAAGCAACTCCATGTTTGACCTAGCCGGGGATCCTAGAAAGGAGCTCAGTAGACACCCCACTCCCCGATACTGTACCTCCATCGGATAAACTGGATTCTCGTTCTCTCCTCCAGGACTTCTTGGCTAGGGTTGGCCAACATATCAGACTTGGAGAGACTGTGTTTCACCTAGAAAATCCAGATAGAATCCATGTGGTTACTTAGCCACTGTGGTCGGCCATGGTGGTGGGGATGTACCCTCTGCCCAGGGCCCCTCACACCAAGGGCCATCAGCCTCACCCCAGCCTTTCATGCCCACTTTCCCACAAACTCTGTTACCAAGTCTCTGGTCACATGTATGTCGTGTCCATGAGTGGGCGGGCCGCTGGTGGATATCTTCTCCTTTATGCTCCGGGCAGCCTCTTCTTCTGTCTGGAAGGCGAATAATTTCCCTCCTGAAGTGCCTGGCCTCATCCTCATTCCCCTTTGCTTCTCCCATCAACACACACACACACACACACACACACACACACACACACACACACACACACACACACACACACCACTTCCACTCCATTATTCCCAGCTTCCTCACAAAGCTCAAAGCTCTCCCATTGCTAATTTTTTATGAATCTCCGGAGCCCCACTAAGCCCTTGGCTCCATTCCAAGGTCCTCCTTGGACCACCTTGAGCAGTATTTCCTCCTCTAGGATATTTGATAAGTCATTAGGAACAATGCCAGCACTTCTCTTACCAACACAAAGCTCCCCTACATCCTCTTGGACATTAGGATGACTTAAACTCCACTACAGGTAGAGAGTTTGGTAATAAATGTGTTTCTCAGTTGTCTAGAGAGAGTGGAGTCCCGATTCCCACCCCATATTGTTAACTTCACTCTGGAATTTCGGGAACTGAGTCACCGAAGGCTTCTACTCACTTTGTTCAACCAGTGTTCAACTACAGATACAGCCTCGCTTTCCACAACTTCAATGTCCTGGAACAAATGGGAAAGATGATGACCTCGGGCACCCTCGGGCACCCTAGCGACCAGCCCCCACCCTCAGCACTGCTACCCATGTGCTTCATCGTGAGATGTCTCTGAAGCACAGTAGGCATGCAGAAATGGAAAGGATGACTTAGGCACAGTTCCATGCGGCTGCTACCGCCACTCACTGAGTTTGTCTTTGGTGGGAAGGGTAGCCCTACACCTTTCCGGGCAAAGATGTACACGATCCATGTTGTAATGATCATCTTCAGACTCACAGAGGGCCTCCTTGGCTCCCTCCTTCCATTGAAGCTGCCTGAGAACTTCTAAGGAACTAGAAGGTTGTTGAAGGGAGGTTCCCTCTGATTGGTAGACAATGGAACAGGAAGGTTGTTGAAGGGAGGCTCCCTCTGATTGGTTGGCAGGTGATGATGTGACAATGACCCCTGTCAACTTCAGAGTGCAGATGAAAAAGAGGGGGTTTGAAGATGTCTTCTTTATGACAGCTAAAAAAAAAAAAAAAAAAAAAAAAAAAAGAGGAGGGGACATAGGAGAAGAGAATAAACTATCCCTAGGAAAATCCCAGGACAAGATGGTTTAGTCTTAACGATTAACCTTAGTTATCTGGGGGTTGAGATATTTTCAGGTCTAGATAGAAGTTTTAAGTTGACAGAAATGAGATATGATAGATATTGATTCTCACTCAGAATTTTAGACTCACCAAGATAGGGAAAGATGTTTTCTACAAGGTTGCCAAATGCAATCAACCAAAACACCTTGAACGTAACATTCATATGATTCCTGGTTGTTTCGTGGTTCTCCCTGCAGTCTGTAATTTTTTAATTTACATGTAATAATATAACTGTTTATGCCAAAAAATAAAATAAATCTTTAGAAGAAAAAAATGTATATACAAAGGGGTGGTTCTCTATCTTAAGCAATGCTAAATATAATTTTTTTTTTAAAAAAGTATTTGACAAATCCAAAGAAATGATGAGGGAAGCATCTGAACCATTTAGACAGCCATTCAGACCATGTTGTGGTTCTTTCTTTAGTTTGTTTGTTTGGTTTGGTTTTTGAGACAAGGTTTCTCTGTGTAGCCTTGGCTGTCCTGGATTCACTTTGTAGACCAGGCTGGCCTCAAACTCACATCTATCTGCCTGCCTGTACCTCCCGAGTGCTGGGATTAAAGGTGTGTGCCACCACACCCCACTCTGTGGTTTATTTCTTAATCTTAAGTGCAAAAGGAAGCAAAATTGTGATCTGCCCCAACCTGCCCAGACAAAGAAGCAAATGTACAATGGGGTTATTTTAATTTTTATCTGTTCTCACTACTTAGACAGATGACTTAAATCACCGTAAAAAGCAGCCAAGGGGCTCAGTCCATAAAGTACTTGCTTTGAGTATATGCATGCATGGGCACACTATGTTCTGTGTGTGCATGTATGTGTATGTGTGTGCATATGTGTGTGCGTGTATTTGTGTGCATGTGTGTACATGTGTGTGCATGTGTCTCTGTGTGTATGTGTACATACATGTGTGTGTGTTCATGTATGTAAAAGTAGCTGTGTTCCATGGAGTGATCAAAGATGATGGCAGCTTCCACCACGTGGATCCACCCACCTCAAAATGGCTACCAAAGCAAAGGTGAAGAACACAGCGGGGAAGCCAGGCAGCCATTGCTGGCTTCAGAAAGCTGCTCCATAAGACCTAAGACCAACAGTAATCATGTGCCTAGAGTATAAAACAGCAGGGAAGCGTCAGTCAGGACTGGTGAGATAGCTCAGAGGTTAAGAGCACTTGCCTCTCTTCCAGAGGACTCCAGTTCAGCTCCCAACACCTGTGTCAGCCACACAACCACCTGTAACTCCAGCTCCGGGGGACCCAGTACCTCTGGTCTTGAAGGACATTTGTGCTAGCTAATTTTAAGGGACCTAAACTGAGAAAATGTGCCCATCAGATTGGCCTATGGGCAAGCCTGTAGGGTAGTTTCTTGAGTGATGGTTGATGTGAGAGGGCCCAGCTTCCCGTGGATGATGTCATCCTTAGGTTGGTAGTTCAGGGTTCTATACGAAGGTACCTTGAACAAGTCATGGGGAGAAAGCCAGTAAGAAACACTCCTACTTGGCGAGTACTTTAGTTCCTGCCTCCAGCTTCCTACCTGCTTGAATTCCTGCCCTCATCTCCTTCAGTGATGGGCTGTGATTGGAACTGTAAGCTTAAATAAATCCTTTCCTTTGGTCATAGTGGGTTGTTTTGGTTTGAGTTGGGTTGGGTTGGTTTGTTTTTTTTTTTTTCTTAGATTTTTTTTTCTTTTTATTCTCTTAATATCCTGACTGCAGCCCCCTCTTCTCCTCCCAGTCTCCCTCTCAAGCACTCCTCCCCCCAATCTTCCTTCTCCTCTCAGAGAAGGGGGAAGTCCCCCATGGGGACCAATCCCCCTGTGACACATTAAGTCGTTGCAGAACTAGGTACATCCTCTCCCACTGAAGCCAGACCAGGCAGCCTGATCCAAAGGGAGGCATTAGAGTCAGAGAGGGACCTCGCTCCAGTTGTTGGATGATCCACATGGAAACCAAGCTGTGCATCTGCTAAATATGTGCCAGGGGCCTAAGACCAGTCCATGCATGCTCTTTGGTTGGTGGTTCAGTCTTTATGAGCTTCCATGGGCCCAGGCCACTTGACTCTGTAGTCCACCAGTCATTCCCCCAACTCTTCCATAGGACTCCCCGAGCTCTGTCTAATGTTTTTGCTGTGAGTCTCTGCATCTGTTTCCATCAGCTGCTGGGTGAAGCTTCTCAGAGGAGTTATGCTAGGCTCCTGTCTATAAGCATAGCAGAAAACATCAATAGTGTCAGGGATCCGGATTGGTTCTCTCCCCTGGGATGGGTATCAAGTGGGGCCAGTCTTTGATAGGCTATTGCCTCAATCTTTGTTCCATGCATGGTATTGGCATAGAAACAGACAGGTTAATCAATGGAATTGAATCAAAGACCCAGAAATAGACACACATACCTATGAACACGTGATTTTTTACTGAGAAGCCAAAGCCACACAATAGAGAAAAGAAAGCATCCTTAACAAATGGTGCCAGTTTAACTGGAGGTCTGCATGTAAAAGAATGCATATAGATCTATATTTATCACCCTGCACAAAACTCAAGTCCAAGTGGATCAAAGACCTCAACATAAAACCAGATACACTGAATCTAATAGACGAGAAAGTGGGTAATAGCCTTGAGCTCATTGACAGAAGAGACAACTTCCTAAACAGAACACCAATATCTCAGACACTATGATCAATAATTAATAAATGGGACTTCATGAAACTGAAAAACTTCTGCAAGACAAAGAACACTGTCAATAAGACAAAATGGCAGCCAACAGAATGGGAAAAGATCTTCACTAACCCTATATCCAACAGAGGTCTAATATCCAAAATATATAAAGAACTCAAAAAAATAGACACCAACAAACCAAATAACCCAATTAAAAAATGGAGTACAGAGTTAATCAGAGACTCCTCAGCAGAGGAATCTCAAATGGCTGAGAAGCAAAGAAATGCTCAATGTTGTAAGACTCTACTGGATAAGATTAAAACCTGGCATCTCCAGAAAGCCATTAGTCACCAGGAAAACGCAAATAAAAAGAATCCTGAAATTCCATCTTATACCTATCAGAATGACTATGATAAAAGATTCAAGTGGCAACCGATGCTGGCAAGGATGTGGAGAAAGGGGAACATTCCTCCATTGCTGGTGGGAGTGCAGACTTGTACAACCACTGTGGAAATCCATCTGGAGGTTTCTCAGAAAGTTGGGATCTACTTCAAGACTCAGCCACACCACTCCTGGGCATATACCCAAAAGATGCTCCACCATACCACAAGGACACTTGCTCAATTGTGTTCATAGCATCTTTATTCATAATAGCCAGAAACTGGAAACAACCTAGACGTCCCTCAACCGAAAAATTGATTTTAAAATGTGGTACATTTACACAATGGAATACTACTCAGCTACTAAAAACAGAAATCATGTAATTTTCAGGCAAGTGAATGGAACTAGAAAAAAAAATCATCCTGAGTTAACCCAGACCCAAAAAGACATGCATGATATGTACTCACTTATAAGTGGCTATTAACCATAAAGTACAAGATAATCATGCTACAATCCATAGACCCAAAGAATCTAAGTAACAAGGAGGGCCCAAGGGAGGATGCTTGAGTCTCACTCAGAAAGGGAAATAAAATAGGCATTGGAGGTGGATGGAGGGAGGGAACTGGGTAGAATAGAGGATGGGGACGGGAGCAGGGCTGGGGATTAGGAGTAGGGAGAGCAAAAGAGAGAGGGCTGGGTGAGAGAAACCATAAATCAGAGGTTGGGGGGGGGGGGTGGCGGGCAACTCTGGGATTTGCAAGAGACCTGCGATAGGGAGGACCCAGGAAGTCTGTGTGGGTTACCTTACCTGAGATGCCTGCCCATCAGAGGGAGATATGGAGCCCGAAGTGGTCACCTCCTGTAGCCAGGCAGGATTTCCAGTGGAGCGATAAGGACACCAACCCACCCACAAAACCTTAGACCCGAAATTTGTCCTGACCATGAGATGTGCAGTGACAAAGATGGTCATAGTGTTTATAACAGCAATAGCAACCCTAAATAAAGCAACACACAACACACACACACACACACACACACACACCAATTTAAAACAATAAAAGTAAATCTTTAAAACATCAGATGGAGTGGTTTGCCTATACTGGGGCCACTGATGTACCATAACAATTAAAATGGCCGTGCTTTTTGACATAACTTTTAACTGTAAAGCATCATATTTTTCACAACCCAAAAGTACATGAAAAGATGCATTCAGAGAAGTTTTATCCCTCTCCGCTATCCCTTCAAACTTCTTCTAACTCATTTCAGAAGTAACTTTTCAATAGATTCTAAGATATGTACCCTGTGTGTATGCTGTCAGAATCAAGCAGCTAAACAAATCCATCTTTGCTTTTTTATTACAATAATAATAGTAATTTATTTATTACTAAACTCTCATTTAGCAAATTCTACAAATATGTGTAAAGAAAGAAGGAAGGAAAGATGAAAGAAAGAAAGAAGGAAGGAAGGAAGGAAGGAAGGAAGGAAGGAAGGAAATGTCTCATGCCTATCAAACCTGTTGCAGACCAAGATACACACAAAGCGCCTAATATTCCAGAAGCTGTCCAGCCAGTTCTCCTCCCCACAGGGCTGCTTGCCTCTGCTGTCACAGATAAGATCTCAGCCTCGCTTATCTGCTTCCTAGCTCAGTAATTTTGCTTTTATCGGACATTCCACCCAAATGAAAGCAGACTGTACTGGGTAAGTGCTCTACCATTGACCTGCATCTCTGGTCCTTTCACTTGAGAGTTAATTGAGACATAATTGACTTTCCAAAAATTTACCAATTTACCATGTACATTTAAATGATTTTTAATGTGCTCACAGATAAGTGCGCCTGTTACTGCAGTCCACTTTTACCAAATGTTGTCACCTCAGAAAAGAAAGTCTTTGCCTTTAGGAGTCGAGGCATTTTTCTCACACACTTAGGTTTTTGTCACAGGCAACCACTAATCTACTTTCTCTCCCTTCAATCTTACTTATTCTGGACATTTCACATGCATAGGATCACATAACATCTGCTCCTCGGTGACTGGCAGCTGTAACTTAACATGATGTTTGAGGGTCATTCACTTCCTCCACAAACATACATTATAACATGTATCACTAATTCACTTCTTACTACACCACTTTGTATAAACCTGTTGTCGTTTCTTTTTTTCTTATACCTCTCAACAGAGTTGCTGGGTCGTATGGTAACCCTGTGTTTAACACTTTGAAAGACTGTTAAAAATACTTTCTAAATGGCTGCATCACTCTACCTTCCCATGCTCAATATGTGAGGGTTCTGATCGATGCCCAGTTGTTGCCAGCATTGGTATTATCTATCATTCTGATATTAGACACCCTAATGAGTATGAAATAGTCTCTCATTATGGTTTAGATTTGTATCTCACAAATGATTAATGACACTAACCATCTTTTCCTGTGCCTCTAAGCCTCGTGTGTATCTTGCTTGGAGATTCGTCTCCTCAAATACTTGGCCATTTTATAATTGGATTATCTTCTTATTTGATAGATGTACGCAGCCCTCATACAAATATCAGATAAATGATTAGCAAGTGCTTTCATTCTGTGAACTATCTTTTCCTTTATTTGTTGGTGTCATTTATAGTAGAAATTTTCTGACTCTCTGATCAAGTCCAACTCATGTATTCTTAGTTTTGTTGCTTGTGAGATCATTGCTTTGGTCATGAAGGTTTGCTCCTGTTTCAGAGAGTGGAGAAGCTACAGCTCCTGAGGTGATGTTTATGATCTATTTTGAGTTCTTTTTGCATAAAGTGTTCAAATTCATTTTTGTGCATGTGGATATACAGTTCCCCCCCCCCACACACTATTTACTGCAAAGAACATCCTTTCTATGTTCAACAATTTTGGCAACCTTGTCAGAAATCAAGTATCCCTACATGTTTTGTTTTATTTTGTTTTTTCAAAACAGGGTTTCTCTGTGTAGCCTTGGCTGTCCTGGACTCACACTGTAGACCAGGCTGGCCTCAAACTCATAGAAGTCTGCCTACCTCTGGTCCCCAAATGCTGGGATTAAAGGACTGTGTCACCATGACCTGGCTCCAATTAATCCTAAATTTCAATTTAAATTTTTAGTCTAGATTGTTAATTGATATGATTGTCTGTCCTTATTTTGGTGCCATGTTTTCTTAACTATTATAGCTTTTAAAGATGGTTTTGTCAATGGCCAGTGTATGTTTTCAAAGTCTTTTTTAACTTATTCTTTTAGGCTAGCATTGTCTTAATACCAAAGCCAAAGACATTAAGAAGAAAAAAACATATAAACCAATATCCTTTCATAATATTAACAGAAAATCATTTTTAAAGTTATGTATGGCTTTAAGCTAGCACTTAGGAAGTAGAGTCAGGAAAATCATGAGTTCAAGACCAGCTTGAGCTACATAGGAGCACACTGTCTCAAAAATTGAAATCAGTAACAAAGGATAGCAAACTAAACAGCATATTTACCATTATACACCTTGACTAAGAGGAGTGAGCCTCCTTATGAATTTTTATGATTAGCCTATTAATTTCTACAGAAACAAAACCCTGCTGGCATGCAATCAGTGGTTTCACTGAATCTGATTGTCAACTTGGAGATATTGTCATATCAATAATATTAGTTCTTCTACCTATAAAAATGCAGGATCATTCTTGGTCTTTAGATCTTAATTTCAAAGTTCTGTGGATTTCCATGTATAAATTTTGCACTGTTTTATTATTAAGAGCTCTTTTTAAATACTATCTTAAACAGGCTCTTAGGTTGATTTTGTAACTTTTCGTTGCTAGTGTCTGAAATGATAGTAGCTCTTTGTGTGTACACGTGTGTGCTGTATGTGAGTGTACTCAAACGTATGGTTGTATGTGTGTCTTCCCTAATGGGCACTGTATGTCTTCCTTTCTCACTCTCACTTGATTTACTGAGGTGAGGCCTCTCACTGATCCTATAGCGCTCTAATTGCAGCTAGTCTACCAAGCCAGGTCATCCTGAAGACTCCTTGTCTCCTTCGTCTCCATCCCATAGGGGTATGATTACAAACAGACACAAACCTAGCTTTTTTTTTTTTTTTTTTTTTTGAGTTCTTGGACTTATAACTTTGGTGCTCGTGTAGCACAGGCTATATGCATTATGCCATCTCCCAGCCCCTATAGTAAATGTTAAAATAATGATCTTGCCTCCTGCAGTCCTTCTAAACTCAACGTCAGCACTCGTGTCTTATTATCCTAGTTATATATTATCAAATAGATCTAGAAAGAATGGACACATTTTTTTTACTCTGGATTTTAAGAGAAAAGCATTGTCTGTCAACATTAATATGATGTTAGGTCAGGACTGCTACGTAGACGCCTTTCATCAGGGTATTGGAGATCTCTTGTTTATTTTTAGAAGTGGACATGTGGGAGAGGTTTTCAGAAAGTAATAGCACATATTGCATTAGTATGGCATACAGCCTTATCCCAGCACTGGGGAGGCAGAGGCAGGCTCTTCAACTGGTCTACATATCAAGTTCCAGGCCTGCCAAAGCTACATAATGATATGCTATTGGGCGGGGAGGGTAATCTTCCAGCTCCAGGTATGTGTTACATCTTGCTGAGTCATTGGCCAAAGAGGACACACACATACACACACACACACACACACACACACAGAAGCAAACAAACAACACAGGCTATTACCTACTCTATTGGTTATTTTTTTTTTTTTATAACTTGATGCTAAGGCCCTAATATTGAAGACGTGTCATTGAACATGGAGACATCAAACTAACGCTCAATTAGAAGTCTTACCTGTACTGACTGGAGTTTATGGTGGTGGGATGCAATTTGCATACTACTAGAGGAGAAAAGTAGTAATCAATATCACTCAGCAACAGTCCCTGTGACCGACAAAGCTCATCTGCCTGTAAGATATACTGGTGAAATAGTGGCACATGTTAGGGGAATAACCAACCATTTTTTATTGCACTCAAGGCCCTCTCTGTAAGATAAAACCATACCCAATACTGATAAACTGGTGAAGAACCTGAGATGAGCTAGGTAGGTAATGAGCCGTAGAGGAAACCCTACCACTATTAATTCTATAAAGGAGTGTAGCACTAAAGTTACTTCTAATGACATGTTGCTATACTCACAGATTAGAGCATCACTCAGCCTCATCAGAGAAGCCTCTTCTTGCATTAGAGGTAAATGACACAGAGGCTTACATTGGATAATATACAGAGAATGAGACATTAAAGCCTTCAGCCTTAAGTGGGGAGACTTTATCAAAATCTTACCCTTGTGGTTCAGGAATCTATGCTGAAAAGGAGAAGGAAAGATTGTAAGATGGTGAATAGCTCCAAGGAAACATTGTCTTCTAGACACATGGGACTAATGCACATAGGAATTTACAGAGCCTGGGACAGCACATGCATGACCTGCACAGGTTCAAGCCAGACAAAGTCCAAGCATGGAGAAGGGGAAATGGACATGGATCCCAACTCTTACCAAGTTATTATCTGTAACTGATACCTGCTGGCATGGGGAAAATGTCACTGCGAATATCAACCACAGTCCAGGGTGAGCCCCATGCCCAGGAGAAGTTAGCAGTGGAAAACAGATTCTCTCTCTCTCTCTCTCTCTCTCTCTCTCTCTCTCTCTCTCTCTCTCTCTCTCTCTCTCTCTCCTCTCCTCTCCTCTCCTCTCCTCTCCTCTCCTCTCCTCTCTCTTCTCCCTCCCTCTCTCTTTCTCTCATGTGTGTGTGTGTGTCTGTGTGTGTGCGCGCGCACACACATGCACCTTTTTGTTCTGTTTGGTATTTTTATATTCCTGGTTTTGATTTTTTTTTTTTGTAGGGCTGAGGGGAGCACGAAGTTGAGTGGGTAAAGAGGTGAGGAGGAGCTGAGAGGAACTGCAGGGGGAAATGCAGGGAGCAGAGGAAGCCCTGAGTGGGTGAAGTACTGAGCGAATGTGTGCTCTTGACAGGGACACAGCATGTCAATGACCCCAGATCCTCAGGCCCATGGATGACTAGCAAAGCCTTTCCCCTAGGGTGAGGCCCAGAGGGAAACAGCAAAACATTCCTCTGAGTCATGTATGGATGTTGATAGTGCGTGCAGAAAATGTCTACCATAGCTTTCTGCCTCCAGATGTTTACAGCCTAAAGACTGCTCTCTTACAGGGAGTGATCCCACCAAGATTAGCTAAATCTGTCCCCTTGTCCATATATATATGATAGACCCTGCATCCTTTTTTATATAATAATATAGTATATTACCAAATATATTTATAAGAATATATCATATAATTATGTTATCAAATAATACCATGATAATCCCATCTCCTTTGTTCAGCTGTATGAAAACTTTAATTTTTATTCAACTCTACCTTAAAAAATAACCCACAGTTTATTAGCTTCTGGGGTGTTTGAGTTTCTCCAGCAGAGACCAGACCACTCAAACTCAGCTTTTCTATCTGTCCATGTATTCATGTGTGTGTCTACCATGTTTTCTTCATTTCATTGTCCCTCGTTCAGGTCCTTCCTCGGATCCATACAAGGATGCACCAGAGGGGAAAAAAATATGATCAAAATACATTGTATGGAAAACAAAGATCGTGTTTTGAGAGGGGGTGGAGAGACCCCAGTACCACGAGTAGGTTACTTCCATTTGAGTTGTCGACCAATGGGGTCACATAGCCTCCTGGTCATCACAGGCTATTTCCAAGACTTGAATGTAAGACCCTGTTGCTGAAGATATCATATATGTGAGTCACAGAACAAGGAAGAATCAAGCTGGTACTCACTTGGAAGTTTCATTCACACCAGGTAGTGTTTACAGTAACGGAAGGTGTTATGCGTGCTGCCAGAGAAGAAAATAATAAGCTCCAACCTTAGCTGTGAATTCTTCAGGCTACAGCAATGACTGGCTTGATCAGCTATGGCCACTGGGGCAATAATAGTGTGAATGCTATACAAGTAACCAATCACTTTCTGATTGGATCTAAGGTCTGCTCCGTGAGATGGAGTCTATATCTGACACTGTTAACAGGGCCAAGAACCTGTAGTTAAATAGTTCACAAGCCCTAAGAGAGGAGCCAATACCATTTATTCTGCTAAAGGGACGTAGTACTGAAATGACTTCTAATGATTTATGGTTATGGATGCCACAGCATCAGAGCATCTCTCAAGTGTCATCAGAGAAGCTTCTTTTTTGCAATAGATGGCAATTGGCAATTATCACAAAACAACCCCTCCTAATTGGTCAACGGGCAGAAAATAAAAATCTGTGGGGTGCTCAGCCCTAACTGTGGCATTCATATCACAGCCTTCGCACCAACGCTAGGAATCTTTGCAGAAGATAGGACATACAAATTGGAAGTGCCAGAGATGGATTAAAACATCAAGGAAATGGCATTTTCCAGATACAGTAGGGCAGGTATGTGTATGATCTCAGTGACTGTGACAGCATTCACAAGACCTGTGCAAGCTCAAATCAGACAAAATCCCAGAAAGAGAGTGAGGAAGGTAAACATGAAATCCTACCAGATGAGGCACGATCAGCATTTGACACCTGCTGGGACAGGGAAAGTCAGTTTTCTTTAATTCCTGGTGGGCTAACCACAAAACAGGGTAGGTCCAGTCCTAAGACTAGCTGGGGACACAAACTGCACTCAAAGGTTGGGTGGGAAGAGATGGAAGAGTGGCAATGGGAGGAGTTGAGGGAGATGATGAACATAGTCAAAACACATTGTGTGGGATGCTTAAAAATTAATAAAAAATATGGCAAGAAAATAAAAATCCATTAGATGTTCTCTTGTGCCGTGGGGTATGAGAGAAGGCAGAGGACAGGACAGATGCAGAGTTTGAGGCCAGACTGGCCTATATGAGACCCTATCTCAAAGCAGTAAAAGGAAAATATATAAATATCAAATTTTGTCTAATGCTTTTTCTGTATCTGCTGAAGTAAACAAGTTGCTCTGACATATTATTATGTTATATTGTATATTACGTTCGGTTTTTTTAATTTTTCAAATGTCAAACCAATTCCTAAAATAATCCCACTTAATTATGAGCTATAGGATAACCCACTTAATTATGGTCTTTAATCTTATCTGAATGTGCTAGAGTTAGTTTGCTTGGATGTTTCTGTGGAGGATTTTTACATCTGTTAGAGATTTTAGCCTATACTTTTATGTCCTTTAATGTCCTTGGTTTTGGCATAAGAGCAAGACTGGATTCATAAGAAAATTGAGGTATGACCCTTTCTCTTATTTTTTTTAATATATGTGGGTGTACATGTCTATGTATAAGGTTACATGTGAGAAGTGTGTGTGTGTGTGTGTGTGTGTGTGTGTGTGTGTGTGTGTGTACATACATACATGTATACATAAGCATCCTGAAGCCAGAGGTTAAAGTTGAGTCTTCTTTCATCACTCTCCACCTTACTTTTTGGTACAGAAGTCTGTCCATTACCTAAATTTGTGAATTCTGTTAACCTGTTTGGGCAGCAACCACAGCAGATCCTTCTGGGGGGTCAAATTAGGTTCTTGTGCTCACATTACCCAATGAGCCCTGTCTCCATCACTTGTTGATGTATTCAGTGTTTATAAAAGTGTGAATTGTACTTCTTTACAAATTCATATTTAAAGAAATTCTAAGGTTTTTTTTCCCCAAAGGGATAATGCAGTACTTTCCTTCGGCTATGTTTGAAAGCTCAACTTGAACCATAGCAGCCTTATTCTTAATAGCCAGAACCTGGATACAGCGTAACTGTCCCTCCGTTGAAGAATGGATAAAGAAATTGTGGTACATTTACATTATGGAGTACTACTCAGCTATAAAAAAACAATGAAATCCAGAAATTTATGGCTAAATGGATGGAATTAGAAACAATCATACTGAGTGAGTTAACCCAGAAGCAGAAAGACTCACATGGTGTATACTCACTTATAATTGGACACTAGCCCAAAAGGCATGCCCCATGAAAGTCTTCACTTAACAGGATATTGGGATAGATGTGAGGACATCCTACTGGGACTCTAGGTAAGAGAAATGTAGTAGATAGGGAAATAGAAGGATAAAAGGATCCAGAGGATCCTACAAGAAGAACAACATAATGGGTAGATCAGGACCCAGGGTTGTCTGCTCAAACTATTGCACTAACCAAGGACAATACAAGTAGTAAACACCTACTCTGATCTACCCAACGGACAGGACGTTCTCCACAGTTATGAGGAGAGCAGGGACTAACTCTGACATGAACTCTGGTGCCCTATATTTGACTACTTCCCCTTGGTGGGGAGCCCTGGTGTTACTCAAAGAAAGAATAGGCAAGCTACCAAGAATGGACTTGATACCCTGTGACTGTAAAGCAGGGAAGGAGAACCCCCCCAATCATGGACCTAGGGGAGGGCAATAGGGTGGAGGGTGGAGGGAGGGAGGAATGGCAGGACACAAATGATGGGAGAACAATTGAGTTGTAATCTGAATAAATTAATTAATTAAAAAAAAACAAAGTTCAGCTTCCTCCACGTTCTTAGCGCATTCTACATTTCTAGCATTGCCCTTTCAGTTGGTGTGTAAAGAGAACTGTCATCATTTGTATTTTCCTACTAGTTTATGATGTCAGTAATGGTTTCCCATGTAGTTTTGCTGCATGTTTCAGTTAGTGTAATCTTCAAATCTTTTTAAAATTAAATTATTTGTTTTCTTCTTATTGAGTTGTAAGAGCTCTCTGTATGTTCCAAATGCAGGCATATTGTCAATTACATGATTTGAAAATATATTACCTCCATCTGTCGCTTGCCTTGTCATTTTCCTAAAGTTGTCTTCTGAAAGCGAAAAAAAGTTTTAGCTCTGATGAAGGCAATTCAATTTTTTTTTTCACTGATGGAATGTTTGGGGTATCATATCAAAGAGTTCTTCACACAATCCAAAGTTATGTTAATATTTCCTGTCTTCTTCTATAAGATTTGTAATTTTAGCTTGCGTGTGTAGGTGTATTATCTATTTTGAGAGCTAGCGTGTGAATGTGTTTGTGTCCTGCGGGGCTCATGTTGAAATGAAATCCTAGTTATAAAATACTGAGAAAAGACTGGAAAGGAGTGGCTATGGCTTTTCCTTCATGACTTGATGGTTTATTCATGTAGTTAATGAGCTCATGAGTTAAGAGGTTAATGTATTATCTCAAGGGTGAGTCAGCTACAAGGGTTAGTTTGGGCAGATCTCTTGCATGGTCTTCGTCTCTTGCCGTGCCGTTCCTTGCACCGCCTCAAGACTCTGCCAGGAAGGAGACCATCACCACAAGCAGTCTCCCAACCTTGGACCAGAACCATGAGCCAAAATAAACTAACAGATTGGACGACAAGAACATCCAAGACAGTGACATCAGAATATATATTATCTGTGAATACCCTTGAATATTCTCTAAGCTAGATCATGTTGCTATCATAAAACAAATCTCAAGGCATTAGAATAAAAAGTAGATTACATATAATATGTAATATAAATTACATACAGATAGAATGATATATAATTTATTTGACGTTCATTAAAAAAAAGGGTACAAGTAGTGGGTTTCGCTTCAGCAGTTTTATACATTGTTGTCATTGGTTCCCTTCCCCGACTCCTCTCTCCCATCTCCTCCCCACCACCCATAGCCTTCCACACCCAATGACTTCTCTTCCCACTGTGAGGTCTCATATATACTATTGCTTTCCTTGTCTCCTTTCGAACCTCCCACCTTCACATCTCATGGTCCCTGGTCTTGTTTATGACCTGTACCCACACTTACTACCACATAAATACATAGATGTAGAAAAGAGAATCTGAGATCTACAAATGAGGGAGAACGGGCAGGATCTGACTTCCTGCCTTTGGGCTACTTTGCTTAAAATAATTTCCACATTCATCCATTGTCCTAAAATTTTCATAATTTCATTTTTTTTTTCTTTTCAGATGAATGAAGTTCCATTGTGTCTATGTAGCACATTTTCGTCGTTCATTTATCTCTCGACGAGCACTGGATCCCATTACCTTGCTTTGTGAATAGCACGGGAATAATCGTGGCTGCACAAATGTCTCTGGGGTAGGATACAGATCCTTTGGGTGTGTGCCCAGAGGTGATAGAGCTGGATAGAGCTGGGTCATCTGCTAGTTCTCTGTGCAGTCTTTTGAGAAAAGTCTGCATTTGCTGCCATTTGTTTTCTGTTTCCCTTATTATTTTTAGTAACAAAAGATTTATTTCAGAAGCAAACTGAAAATACAGGCCAGATATGCTGCAAGAGAGAGGCTGGGATCTGCATGGGGTTTGTACAAGAACCTGGGTTACTGTCTGGAGCTTGTACTATGGGTCCAAGAGGAACTGAAGCCGTTTTCTAAGGGGAGAGATGGGTGGTTTTCTGTTTAGATTGACAGGCTTGACTTATAAAGGTTTATTCACTGGGCACTTCCTTTCCCATGGTCTATGTGACTTTAATCGTATGTGCTGCTGATTTTGCATAGATATAGATAGTAAGTAGAGCTTATCTCCTAACTTTTTTGCAAAGGTCAGAGTTTGCCTTGCCACACACATTCTCAAAACCAGTCCAGGCCACATCAAGTCCTTGCCCCAAGCTTCTGGGTAATGTTTGATCACAAAGGGGCAGTGACTAGGGTTCTAAGGAGCTTCAGGGGAGTGGTCGTAAGCCTTTATTGATAGGAGATGTGTGTTCACACAGAGAAAGAAAAGAAGGAGAGAGAGAGAAAACAAAAGAGAAAGAAAGAGAAAACAAGGAAAGGAAGATGGCTCAACAGTTAAGAGCACTCGCTGCTCTTGCAGAGAACCTGGGTTCAGTTTCCAGCACTGCTTTGGCAGCTCACACCCATCCATAACTTCAATGCCAGAAGGCCTGATGCCCTCTTCTGACATACACAGTAATTAAGCACACACATGGTAGATACATGCAGACAAAACACTGGTACACACAAAAGAAAATCTTAAAGTCTTACAAAAACAAAACAGGAAAATGTGGCCCCGAACAAGTTAGGTAAATTGTGTAGCATCACACAGACAGCATGAGGAGATCTGGGCTAACGTCTATTTTGCAAGTTTTGGTGGAGACTTGTGAATGCTTATTGGTCCTTCACGCCCCCACCCCACCATGGCCTCACCCACCTCATCCATGTCTGTAGGCAAGTCCAAATGTTTACACTAGATCCTGAGGCCCAGGTCACAATCCACAGTGTTGGGAGCTGTGCAGAATCACCCTTTTCACAAAGGAAAATGGTGCTGGGGAGAAGTCTTCAATTTGGTGCTTGCTTTCATTACTCAACGCAGTAACAATTTTTTTTTCAAATCTCTGGAAAATTATGTGGTCTTTCTCTCATGAGTATTACAAAAACAATGGGACCACCATTGTTAAGGTCAAGCCAACATCTACCTTGATTTTTCCAGCAGCTTTCTCCCCCAGAGAGATTGGGAGTTTGTTTTTATACTTATGTTCTCCACAGGACATAGCTCAGTTAGTGTGGCTTTCATGACATGAAGGCTTGAATGAGTGACAGTTCTGTTGTGTGTCTAAAGACACCTGGAAGGTTAGCATATGCATATTCGGCCTCATCAACAAACCTCATATCAGAGAGGATCACCAAACTTAACGGGTAATGGTGGACATAAGCTGGGAGGAAGTCATCTGTGTTTTGAGGAGCCAGTATCTGTTCTTCAAGGGCTTGATGCAATTCCACCAAGTATTCTTCTTGCATAAAGAACATGCTAAGCCTTCCCTCAGCACACTGGTCAGATTTTGCTTCTGTTTTATTGCAGACAACCTCTGTCTGGCTTGACACTGGAGCGAGCGTTGACTAGCTACTGTCTACTGCCAGTACTAGAGTGTTCAATGGTATCCTTCAAAACAGCATGTTTCCTAGTTCTCTTGGGTCCCTCGGACCATCTGTATATTTGTATCATTCTCCCCAGAAGTAACTTGACCAAGATCTGTGGCCAGAAAAAGATGTGCTTTCTACACCAAGAAAAACCATAGGTTATCATTATTAAATAACACACACGTCCTTATTTTGATAGCCATGCAACCAGCACTGACCAGCTCACTCTGTTGTCAACCAACACTCAAGTCTAGAAATGGGAATTTCTCTTGAACTTAAATACCTTGAACTTAAATTATTCCTGCAATTTAATAGCTTCCCAGAACTCAAAAGTCATTATTCCAATCTCACCCATCAGATCAACAGCCCTCCCTTTCCTGGATGGGATGAGCACAGTCTTTCAACCCGAGGCATCCTCCTGTAGAAGCCAGGCAAGGTAACAAGGAAATCTTGGAATCTGCAGGCAAATGGATGGAACTAGAAAAGATCATCCCGAGTGAGGTGACCCAGACCCAGAAAGGCACGCATGGTATACACTCACTTATTAACCCAAGGTAAATGTCCTCTGAGAGACTCCAACCAGTGGAGCATCCAGACAGATACTGGGACTCACTACTGGTTTCTGGGCAGAATGCTGAGGGTTGTAAGGAAGAGTGGGGAGATGGAAGGACCTGGAGGGGTCAGGAGCTCCCCGGGGAGACGGTCAAGGCCAGCGGATCTGGACACAGGGGAACCTGCACAAACTGATGCACCAACCAAGAACAATGCATGCAGAGAACCAAGGTTCCCTGTTCCGATGTAGCTGATGGACCGCTAAATCTCCACATGGCAGGGGTAGGGAGGGGCGGAAGAGGGCACTGGGGAACTGCCTCTGACATGAACCCTGGTGCCCACGATTTGATCACTTCCCCTTGGTCGAGTGGCCTCGTGGGCACATAGAAGAAGGGGATGCAGGCTGCGCTGATGGGACCTGATAGGCTGTGGCTAGACAATGGGGGAGGAGCTCCCTCCCCACAACTCCACCCCCACCCCCATCAGAGGAGTAGGGGATGGGAACAGAGCAGAAGAGGGAGGGAAGGAGGGTGGGAACAGGAGCATAAGAGCGAGGGGGATAACAATCAGGATGTAATGTGAATAAATTATATTAAATAAAATATTTTTTAAAAACAGAAAACGGAAAAGAGAAAGAAAGAAACCAGGCAAGGATGTGACAATACCCATGGCAATGATAGGCAGGCAGGAATGCAATCATGTCTGAATCCCTATGTGTCTGGTAGAATATATCAAAACTTGGTGGGAAGGAAAAGAAAAAAAATGGGGGGAGGGTCAAATTACAGCGATGGTTTTTTTTCTATATTTTGAGCCTATCTTGCAAATAAGAGAAATTCGGATGGCACTGTGGTGTTTAAGAACATGATTCCTGCTGTATTTATGACCGATCTTCATTTATAAATGTTTGGTTTTACAATATGTTAAGTTACATATAGGTTTTTTTTTTAATAGGCTTTGGAAGTAAACGCAAAACTAAAGTGTAAAATTCCAGGAAGGCCTAGAGACTCAAACGAGTCTATATATTCTTCAATGAGGTAGGCCAAGGCAAAGCTGATGCACTGACCTAAGTGGTGTTGCCATGGAAATAGAGCACAGAACCTACAACCCCAAGCAAAAGTAAGTGCCAAGTTATACAGCACCAGGTTAGCTTCTTCTCGTCACCATCTGAAGACAAAGTTCGTGAAGGAGCTTCTTTTAATAAAATGAAATCATATATGTTTAGATTAATTCAAATAGCTAAGCCCATATTAAAAATTAAGACTGCATTAAATTTGTACTATGAGATTTTTCTTGAGGAAAAAAATAGATGGATCTTCTAATTTTGAAAAAGAAAAAAAAAAAAACCCTAAGTGAATTTGCCAAATTGGGCCTCTGATCGCCAGCCTCATTAATTCACATATGTGCTTTTAATTAAAATTTTAATTCAGAACGTTTATAGAGTATTAATCTTCAAAGCACTCTGGAGATGTGAATGAAGGTTACTCATATGCTGCTTTAGATTTTCGGGCACAAATACTCAATAAAGGCCACCAATGCAAAGAAAGGGAGAAAAATAACACAGTAAAAAATCAGAAGAGCATCTATTTCCTTAAAGTACGTTTAGCTACAAAGACCAGGGGATGCTATAGGCAAAAACTTAGTCACCACTACAATGTTTAAAACGATCTCTGTGTGAGGATCATTGCAAACACATAAATGGCTTCAACTTGTGGTACAGCAGAGCTGGTCTCCCCTCTCAGTGGAACACATGAATAAGTCACCTTGAAGGGAAAAAGGAAATGTATAGATGTAATCAAAGTTAGAGGCCTTAGAAAAGAGATGTGCGGCTGGAGAGAAAGTTTAGTTGTTAAAATGAGTTTGAGCTCTGAAACCCACAGAACATGGTAGTGCATGTTTGTAATCCCAGCACTGGGGAGGCAGAGATGGGTGGGCCCCTGGGTGCACTGGACAGCCAACACAGCTTACTTGGTGAGCTCCAAGCAAATGAGAGGCCCTGTTAGAAAAAAACAAAAACAAAAAACAAAACAACAAAAAAAAGGCAACTGAAGATCAACATCTGAAGTTATCTGACCTCTCTTAAAAACAGATTATTTGCTTATTTCTTTGTTTCATTTTAAAAATTATGTGTGTAGGGTGCGTGTGTGTGCGTGCGCGCGCGTGCGCACGCGCGTGTGCATGCCCATTAGTGCAATGTCCAGGGAGGCCAGAAGAGGGCCTCAGATCCCCCGAAGCTGGAGGTACAGGCTGGAGTGAGCTGCCTGACTTAGGTGCTGACAACCAAATGGGGTCCAGTGATCCAAACGTGATGCATATCAAATGTTTGTACTCACTGAGCCAGCTCCCTAGTCCTAGGGGAAAAATCCTTTCCAGGTCTAGGACCTCAAAGTGACCTCATGATAAACTAGCATGAGCCCTCAATTCAGAAAAGCCATCCTTACGTGACACAGAAGGGCCACACAGAAATAAGCATATTAAAACAGACTGGAAATACGCTTCCAAGGGCCACAGAGAACGTGGTGTCAACAGAAGCTAAAAGAAGCAAGAAGGGGGTCTCTCTACAAACTTTCAGAATGAACATGGACCCACCCACTCACCAACAAGTATTTGTATTACAGCGTTCTGGCCTCCAGAACAGTGAAACAGACTCCTCTTCTTCGGTGCCACCAAGTGATACAGCCATTTGATGTGGAAACCTCAGAAAACAGCTATAGGAGTTCTTTGAGTTTGCCCATAGCTCTACCTGGTGCGCTACAGCTCTGGAGGGTGCAAATACTCAGTAGGACACCGAGAGCTGCCTTGCTGTCACCTGGACCTCAGGAAGCACCATGGGGTTTTCTGCTTTGGTTTGGGCTTTGGGTTTTTCTTTAATTTGTATCAAGCTATTATATGTCTTATAATGGCAAGGAATCCTTTCCCCCCCCCCCCCCCGGGAATGACCATTTTCTGATCAGGGAAAAGCTGGAGGAGTCTTAATGCTTCTTTCTGCAATTCTAAGTCAGTACTTACTGGAGGAAGAAGCCGCTGACCTAGCTTTCCAGTTACTCTCCCCACAGATCTCTAGGACCTCAGTTCTTATCCACCAGAGTAGGGATGCCAGTGGGGCATCCTGTTAGGAGGAGGGAGTGAGACAGTCATGAGTTGAAGCCTAGGAGTGTCTAAGCTTGATTCTGCTGTGATGTGTTTTGTCTGTTTGTTTGTTTGTTTGAGGGTTGTTTTTGTTTGTTTGTTTGTTTGTTTCATTTGGAACATGGAGGTTCTTTTGGGGTTTTGTGCTTTGTTTTTTGTTTGTTTATTTGTTTGCTTGCTTGCTTGCTTGCTTATTTTAGACAGGGTTTCTCTTCATAGGCCTAGCTGTCCTGGACCTCACTTTGTAGACCAGGCTAACCTCAAATTCACAGAGATCCTGCTCCTGCCTCCCAAGTGCTGAGATTAAAAGCATGCACCACCACTGCTCAGTATGAGACCCTGTCTTAAACACACAAATAAACAAAATAATAGCCTTTGAAATATGGGCCATGCTGTTGACCTCCTGTTTCAGTATTAGAAGCATTTATAAGGAGTTCATTATTTTTCTTTTTCTTTTATTATGACCTTAGGGTAGTGAAGTTTTGTGGGTGTCTGAGCATGAGTCTTTAACTTTGAGCCTTTATTTACTCCTTACCCCAATAATGGCTCCTTTTTCCCCTGCAGATTCCATCCTATATGTCTGCAGTGTTCAAACAGACGCTTACTTCAAGGAAAAAAAAAAAACCTCTAAGAATGAATTTTTTCAGCCATCTCCTCTATACACCCATTGTCCATCACTGTGGTAAAATACTGTCACAGACTTTTAATGCTTAATGTAATCAAAGTTGGAAGGTGTAGGTGTCCACTGAAGGAGAGAAAAACCTGTTTTTTAGGATTCCAAGTGCGGGATCAGAACGGTCTCGTGAGAGAACAGGTGAGGTTAATTCACTAGAAGAGCAACCACCTCGAGCAGGAGCTTAATTGTTGTCAGCTGAAAAGATCCCGTGAACAGACTCTGGGAGGAAATCTATAAATGAGCCCAGAACTGGAGGCGGGGGCTTTTCGGAGACTTGGGATAGATTTGGCTGTTCATTGCTGCACTTCAAGACGCTCCTAGAGAGAACCGCTCGAGGGAAGGCTTCGGGGCTCCGGCTCCTACTGAGGTTCTGGGTTCTGGTTACCCCAGGTTCCAGCAGAAGAAATCCTGTGGCGACATTCCTCAGAACTGATATCCTTAAGGTTTTGTTATTGCTTCCATTAATCCCCACTTCCTATTGTTTTGGTTAGTCGGGTCGGTCACTAAGTTGTTAATAAAATATATTGGTTAAGAAAATTGAGCCTACAGTCCACTAATGTGACTCTGAGGCTTCCTGGCCCTGCCTAATGGCAAATGGTCACCCCTGGATATGCCAGGGTGTAAAATGGCCCATTTTACAGGGAAATGGAGATCTGGAGACACAGGCTGGTTGTAGTTGCGTATTAAGCACTTCCTGATATGTGAAAAGTTACTAAAACAAAAAAGCTGAATGAAGAACGAGTTGTAAAATGGCTCTACAGAGCAAATCAATGAGGTAAAAACAGAACTGCTAGCCAAAGAAAGTGAATTAAGAACACAAACATGCCCTATATAAATAAATTATTTATGTCTAAGAAAAGACTAGCTGAAGGTAAGAAAACATCATAAGAAGAAATGATTGAGTCAATAACATGAAATAAAACGAAGAGAAATCTTAAAGAAATTAGAAATATCATTGTACTAGGTTTTTATTAAAATCTATATTACAAATGACTATGAACTGGTAATTGTTAAGGAGATCAGCTCCACTGAAGAGCAAAATGCTTGGCTGCAATGGTACAACAGGAAAAAAAAAGTGACCTCTGTGCAAAGATCCCACCCTTCAAAGGCTCCATCTTGTGAAAAATCTAAATTCATTTAAAGGGAAAAAAGCCTAAGCTAAAGGAGCAGAAAGCATCTCCCTAGGAGGGTGTTTTCCAGGGTCAGCACACAGGGGCTGATACAGATCCAAGGAGTCCAAGCTCCATCTTGAACTGGAGGAACTTGGCAGTGGCATCGGTGTGGCAAGAAAGGTGCAAGACTGAAGGGGTCACAGGTCCTTCTCCACAGTTTCAGAGGGCAACTGAAGCCAGGTCATATGTGGCAAGGTCAGAGTACTCCTCCAAGGAGCGCTGCAAGCTTGGAGTGAAGGCAACCTAGGAAAGACGCCATGTGCATCCCAGGCAGCATAGCTGGAAACTTTTAGAGTCCAGTGAATTTCAACATGAGCCCCAGATACTGGATATGGAGCTGCAGGATTGGATATTTCACCTCCTGGACTTTATAGCCTTGCTTTGCTCTAATCGTTTTTTACTATGCCCTTTTTCTTCTACTTTAATATCAATGTTCACTGACATTACGTGTTAGAAGAATGCAGTTTTTTAAATAGGATCTGACAGTTAAGGGACTTCGGACTTCTAAGGTGTCAGGACTGTTAATGACTATGGGCAGTTTCAATGTTACACAGAATGTACTTGATACAGTAAGATGCTCGTGAGCCTATGCAGACAAGGGATGGAAGGATATGAATTAAAAGTAAAGTGTTTGGGTGTGAAGTTGACAAAGGGTAGAGCTGTGATGGTGTTGTCAACTTGAAGCCATCTACAATCACTTAGGAGGTAAGTCTCTGGGCACACCTGTGGGGCATTATCTTGATTGTCCTAAGATGGGAGGACACGTCCACTATGGAGGGCAACTGGCTGAGATCTTGGATTGTGTAAGAGAAGGGGGGAACTGAGCAAAGGATACATTTTTTGACTACAGGTGCAAATGACTTGCTTCAATCTCCTGTTGCCTCGACTTCCCTTCCAGGAGAGACTGCACCCTGAATGTGAGCTAAGGAAACTCCTGCTTCCATTATGCACAGTTGCTTTAATCAGGGTAATCTATCACAGTGACAGGAAGGTCATCTAAACCATTGTTTACAGAAAGTACTTTTATGTTACTTTCCTGAAGAACTGTTTTTGCTGAACACAAAACTCACGATTGACTTCTTTTCTTTCATCACTTTCAATAATACACCCTTTCCTCAGTATCCAAAAAGTGCTGATCACAGAATCCACAGATGCCCATTCCTTATATAACATGACACAGTGCTTACATATAACATCTGCACATTCTCCTATATACTTTAAATTATCTCTACATTATTTATAAGGCCTGTAACTTATGTAAACAGTTGTTATACAAAATCCTTAGTGAATAATGACAAGAAAAAACTTTGTGATCAGTACAAATACAGCCTTATTTTGTTTTTGAAAGTTTTGTTTGCATATGCTAATTATGCATATTGCTGTGGTTTGAATAAAAATGGCCCCCAAGGGAAGTGACGCTATTGGGAGGTGTGGCCCTGTTGGAGTAGGTGTGGCCTTGTTGGAGGAAGTATGTTACTAACCACACCCAGTGTGGCATTCTCTTCCCACTGCCTGCCAATCCGGGTGTGGAACTCTCAGCTACCTCTTCAGCACCATGCCTGCCTTGCATGTACCATGTTTCCCACCATGACAATAGTGAACTGAATCTCTGAAACCAGGCCTCAGTTAAATGTTTTCCTTTATAAGACTTATCATGGTCTTGGTGTCTCTTCACAGAAATAGAAACCCTAGGACACATAGTAAGGGTTTCATTGTGGCATTTTCATAATGTATTTCAGTTGCATTCAATCCCAGTCATCCTCTCCGAGCCCCCCTCCTCATGCCAATCTCCTTTCTCTTCCCTCCTAGCCTCCTTTCTACTTTCATGTCACTCTGTGTGTGTGTGTGTGTGTGTGTGTGTGTGTGTGTTTTCCAGGGAGTTTCATTAGAGTTATTTATAAGAGCATGGTCCAGGCCTGTGTCCATCTTATCATTGTCACACCACTGAAGAAAATGTCTCTCCCCATCTCTCATCATCTGTTAACTGTGTATAAATGCACAGGAAGAGGTGGAGCACCATAATAAGCCCCTTAGCCATCTATGACAGAATATTGATAATCCTCATCTTGTGCTGGTAATCACAAGACCTTGTGCTGGTAATCACAAATACTTCTAATTCAAGAGTGAAGTAACCATGCCAGGCCAGAAGTCATTGTTCCACACCATTCCCCCACTCTTCCTCTGTCCCCTACATTCTCTTTGCTCCTTATTCCATGATGTTCCCTGGGCCTTGGATGTGGTGATGGGCACTCAATCATCCTTTCTTCTCAGCACATTGAGCACTCATGCAGTCACCCCTGGCCACCATGGAAAGGAGCTTCTCTGACCACAGCCAATAGCAACACTAACCTATAGGCGTGGACATAGTTATTTAAAAGGTGATTTGATGGGCACATCGTGTCTATTCAGCAAAACAACCATTCCCCCACTACGGCCTATGACTCCTCCATCATGGCTTTTGACTGGGTCTACCCTACAGGCTTAAAGTCCTTCCTTTAGAGCAGAAATCAAATCCAGTCAGAAAGCAATGGTTATTTCCATTACACACCTGTCACTATGGCACCAGTGGGCTGAGCTTGCCTGATCAGTTGGTATTGCTACATGCCAAGTTCTTTTTTTCTCCCCTAACATAATATGTCTATTAATTATTTGGGAATTCTGTACAATACACTCCAATCACGCTCATTTCTCATTCCCCGCCCAGTCTACCCTCCCACCTTTGCCCCCTCCCCACCAAAGATAAATAAATAAATAAAAGAAATAAAAACACAAAGTTCAATATGTTTTTGCTCATATACTCATTGGAGCATGATCAAATTCCCTGTGGCCAGCACCTTAAGGAAAACTGAGTCCTTCCCCACCCTCCTATCCCCCCACTCCCCTCTATCCGCCCCCCATGTTCACAGCCCCCCACCCCCACCAGAAGCCAAGCCATCAACTGGGACTACACTTCAGTATCTTTACCACAGTCTCAAGGATTCTCTTCAATAGCTTCCTGTCTAGACTGTTTTGTTTTTTTAGAGCAGGAGGTTGTCACAGAAGCCTTCAATGGCCTTTATTCTCAGTGTTGAGTTCGCAGTCATTGATACCACCGCAAGAGAAACTTCTACACCCAGAGCAACCAGCAGCGGCATGGATCATGGATTTCATCGTGGTTTCAGGTGGCAGCATGGATCATGGACAGCAACATGGTTTCAGGTGGCAGCATGGATCGCGGTCGTCAGCACAGCCTGAGGCAGCAGCATGGACCAGACACCAGCATGGCCCCTGGGAGCTGGCCATGTTCTTAACTGCGTAAGAGAACGGATGACAGTTCCCCTTCAACAGCCTGCACAGACCTGCTAGCACTACAAGGGCTTACGTTATCACAGGGGGACTCGAGTTTCTACGTGTTAGGTTTGAGAGGAAATCAGCGCTCAGAATACAGCAGCACATTTGCAAGGTGTTGGTTATTAGAAGGAGTGTGAAGTTGGGCAGGAAATTCAGGGGGATAGGGAGGGGCTAACTGGAAAGAAAGTCGGGGGTGGGGGGATAGGATAAGATGGGGTAGGGATGGAGCTGGAGGTAAGGAAGGGGGTAGATCAGATCCCAACACAGTATATGTGCGCATGAATATTGAATAAAATATGTATAAAAAGGAAAGCTGGCTGAGAACAAACCAGAGGGAGCAAGCAGGTAAGCATCGTATCTGCCTGGGTTTTCCTTCAGATCCTGTTTAAATTCCTACTGACATCCCTCAGTCCTGGGCCGTATTATGACTAGTTTTAACGCCAACTTGCCACAGATTAGAATGGCCTGAGTAGGGAGCCTCACCTGAAGAGTGGTCCTCATTGCCTTGACTGATGTGGGAAGGCACACTCTGATTATGGCGGGCCCTTTTAGGTAGCAGCCCAAGCAAGGACTCCCCTCTTGCCCCTGCTGTTGCTGGGGATTCCTCTGCTGATAGCAAAATCACCTTTCATTACGGATTAGGGTCTAGCAGCTCTCCTCGATGTTTCTAAGCTTTCAGCATTAGAATGTGAATAATAAATTACCTTGACCTTGAAGACTGAATAACTGTGGTCACGCCCCCCTCATCCCACGCCACTATCCTGGCACTACTCTGAGTATTGAGGTAACCAGCCTCAAGGACTGAGAACCAGGTTACCAGCATATCAGGTGTGACAACCTGGCTATCATTACGTTAAAGCTCACTTTACATATATATAATATGAATTTATGTATGTATAAATATAATATGAAATATATATATATATATATATATATATATATATATATTCTTCCTGTTAGTTCTGTCCCCTTAGAGAACCTGAGACTGTGATCTGAAAGTGTAGGCATAAATAAACCTTTTGCACCTCTCACACCCCAAACAGCCTGGATTGGCATGTCCTGAGACCATAAAAATTAAGATAGAATCATATGGAAAGATCCCCATGCATCTGGGTACATTGAAACACTAAGTTTTTCTAATTCAGAAGCTCCTTCATCCTTCTCAGAGAAATAAGGCCCGTAATGAGCTCCCTGAGGCACTTGTCCTGTTGGCAGGACCAGCTCTCCTCGGATCCTGTTCCCACTTCCTTTTTTTCCTTCTAAACCTCTACGCACATTCAAGTCCCATCAGTCCCTAAAATGTGAGATAATGACCAATGAGAAGGTAGCTATCTTAGTTTGGGTTTTATTGCTGTTAAGAGACACCATGGCCATAGTCACTCTGATAAAGGAAAACATTTAATTGGGGCTGGCTTACAGTTCAGAGGTTTAGTCCATTATCATCATGGTGGATGGGGGGAGACTGGTAGCATGGAGGCAGACAAGGTGCTGGAGAAGGTAGCTGGAAGTTCTATATCTGGATCGGCAGGCAGCAGGAAGAGAGTGTGACACTGGGCCTGGCTTGAGCATCTGAAACCTCAAAGCCCACTCCCAGTGACACACTTCCTCCCACAAGGCCACACCTCCAAATACTGACACTCCCTATGGGCCAATGGGGGCCGTTTTCATTCAAACCACCACAAAAGCTAAGCTACGTGCCACAAAAGTGTATTATTTTTTCAATTTTATCCAGGAAGAATTCTGAGGCAAATGTATGGACGTAATAGAATAGAAGTAGGAACATACAGTTGAATCGGGTTGAGTTTGTTCACACTAGTCCACTACACAGAGAGTCTAGAAGGCGTGATGCAGCTCCAGAGTAAGAGGAAGCTGTTTCTGCGGTCTGTGACAGCTTCCTGTGCCTGTCTAGTTCCCTGCTGAGTGTTTACTTCTTGTCTTTGGATTCCTGAAAAGGTGTCATGTGTCTATTCCATACAGTCCAAATATTCTCTACCATTTTCAACGTTTCGATTTTCGATAGAGGGCCTTGTAGTAAAATAGTACTCCTACAAGGTTACAGATGACCTTGCCCAGTCAGCTCAGTAAGGGATGTTTGTAGAGATAACCTATGACCCAAGATAATCTGCCTGGGTTGAAACAGACAATTCCAGCAAAAAAGAAACTGCAGACCTGCATGTAGCACCCATAGCTGCAGCAATTTCCCCAATCGCAAGCCCTTCACCTTTCCCTATAAAGAACCAAAGCCAGCTTTTCCTGCTGTCAGAGCCCTCTATTTCTCATGAGAGAGAGAAAGAGAGGCCGCCTCTCTATATATGTGCTAATAAACACAGTCCTATCTGTTGAAGCTCAGACTCCTGTCTCTGCTGCCTCAGAAATCATGTTTTGCCTTGCTTCTAGTGTTTTGATACGTAAAAATTTCCTAATGTTTTGTAAGTAAAAGTATTGTTTCTGAACTATATCAGGATTTTGAGTAATAATAAGTTTTTTCTCACACTAATTCTGTAATTATTAACATTATGTGTAAAGGTTTAAAATGACTGTACTTAGAACTATAAAACAAAAATGCCTCTAGCCTGGAAGCCCCACTTACTCAAGGACAGATAACCTCCCTGAATTCTGGGGACTGTTCCGGTAATTTCCTGGCCTTGTACAAACCGTGTGTTTTCACTTCTGTGAACAAGCTTGCTTGCCCCTAACAGCATGAAGGCGGTGGGATGTGTGCATGATTCCATGTAGACAGGAAGTCCGTGGGCACGTTCCCACAGCAGGGGCAGAAGCCCAGTAGAGCAACCCCTAAAACAGGGCTGGCTCGTTTCAAGCCTTTACCTGTGTAACATCTGCTGACAAGCCTCATCCGTGCTAGTAAAGCAGAAAGGTCTAGGAAGTTGCGTAGGAGTTTGAATACAAGAAGGGATAAGGAACGGAGGGCGTGTTTGTAATACACCACAGACTTCAGCCTGCTGTCATGTTTCTCTTTGTTATCTTAGACTTATTTTCATTGCTATCTCTATTTCTTCATCTACCCTCTTGCCTAGGTTCCACCGAGATCAATTTTCAATAAGGTTGCCATTGGTTCTAAACCAACATCTAACATGCCGTATGACGCTCATATTTCATGTGACTAATATGTTAACTAGGCATAAAGCTAAGTCAGATGGTCTGTAGGAAGGTTATGTTTATGCTGCTATCTTCTTGTTCTCTCCGAAGAACCACTTCCCATTGTTTCCCTCCCCTCTTTCTGCCACTACATGGGACACATCGCTGGACTCCTGTGCTTTGTGGCTTTCGTAGGCTTCCATGTGCAGGAATCCTGGGCTGGGGACTGAAAGGGGGAGGAGCAATGAGATCAAAGAGCTTGTCAGACATCTGTGGGGTCGACTGGGGCTGTCATGCATGTTATACCTCCTTTCAACATGTCCTGCAATATGGGACTTTTCTTTCCCAATTGTGGCAAGTTCTTCTCCCATTTTAATCTTCAAGCCTAACTGTTACTCCTGGTTAGCTATTTGACAGAATTAGAATCACCTGGAAAATGAGGCGCTCAGAATGCCTTTGAAGAATTATCTTGTTAGGTCATCTGGTGTAGTAGTGGAGCCCGCCTTTAATCCTAGCACTCAGGAGGCAGAGGCAGGCAGATCTCTGTGAGTTCGAGGCCAGCCTGGTCTACACAGTGAGTCTAGGATAGCCAGGGCTATTACCCAGAGAAACTCTGTCTGGAAAAAAAAATTATGGGTGGGAACCATTCCCTGGGCAAAGGATCCTGGGAAGTACAGAGTAGAGCAAATAAGCTGAGCATCAAACTTGCATCTGCTGCCCTCTAATTCTTGACTTTGGATGCAATGTGACTGGCTGTCTTCAGCTCCTGCACTGTTGACTTCTCTACAGTGATAGACTGTGATCCTCAACAGTGAGCTATAATACAATCTTTCTCCATTAAGTTGCCTTTGTCAGGGTATTCTCTCGTAGTAACAGGAAAAGAAATTAAGAACAGTGATGACATCTAGGCACTAATTACCCCTGGTTCTGGCTCTAACAACACAGTCTCCCTGCGCCCTGCCACATCTATGAAAACAGTCTCTTTACAAGCAAATTGTCCTATGATTATTTGTTTCCTATTAAAACCCCAGCTTACATAGTGTTGTCTCATTCACTCTAGTATATCCACTTGTGTTTAACCTTGGAAGCTACTCCTTTTAGACATCGACTAAAATTCAGTAAGGTACACCAAAGTAGAAGGAAGGAAAAGGGAGAAAAATCTTAATCATTAGTCTTTGAGAGTCTAGGAATTGAATGTCCCGACAGTAAACAAACAACCTCATCAAACAGCAAGAGCTGGGACTCTGTGTAAGCAGTGTGTGGCACTCCGAAGCCTGTGAAGCATAGTGCTGGCATTTGCATCCTTCCACATTTGAATGCGCTGATCTCTATTGCATTGGCAACAGCATGAGCAGGAGAGATCCTTAGCTACATTGTAGAATCTTTGAGCTGGATAGCCTCAAAGCTTGGATTCTAGCTTGCATTCTAAGAAGCCACCGCAGAACTGCTTCTGTAACTCGCTGCAATGAGGCTGAGAAGCAGAAGAATGAAGAACCTTAGAAAAATCACACCTTCTATTTAGCAAACAGGATACAAGGACAACTAAGGACACAATGATGACGTTTACAGGACTCTCGTCAGATCTGGCCCTGCTGAGCATTCCCGGCTTTCCCTGATTCTCATCTTTCTGACCCATCTTTCTTCAGGACCCTCTCCTCTGCCTGCTCCTTAGACACCAGCATCTCCCAAGATCCTCTCCTTGGCACCATCCGTCTCTTTCTCCACGTTCTCATAAGCAAACACAACTTGGTTCGTGGCTCCGCCTGCGGCTCCATCTGCTCTTTCTCTGTAGCATACTGAATTAGCAAAATGAGTTTGGAAAACCCCAAGGCCAAACAAGGAACACAGCAAACCCAGGAGGAGTCCTAGCGTGCGGAGATACTGACCTGCAGGGGAGGCCATTACAGTCCACTGGTCTATAGCTGCTTTCTCAGTACTCCATGGAGCAGAGAAGCTGAGCAAGGCAGATGGGTCTTCTTTCCCCTGGTAACATGAAGTTGCTGCTACAATTGCTCACATAAGGGGCCAAGGTGATAGTCAGAAGAGCATAGTTCATTCCCTTTGCTACTAAAGACCCTGTCTCAGAAAACAACTGGGTAGGAGACTTTAGTCTCAAAAAAATAAATAATAAAAACCACAGAATTTAAGATGGATGAGAAAGGAAGAGCAAACAGAGAGTACCGAACACGTGGAGACTGGTGCCTGAGTGCTTGTGGTCACAGAGACCATTTCCTGCACCATTAGCTGCACACTGAGTCTGCAATCTAAGACATAATTCTTGTGGATGGAGAGGTGATTCTGCAGCTAAGAGTACGTGCTGCTCTTGCACAGGACCCAGGTTCAGTTCCCAGCAGCCCATGACAGCTCACAACTCTCTATAACTCCAGTTCTAAGAGATCTGAAACCTTTGACCTCCACAGGTATGAGACACGCACATGTTACATTTGCATAAATGCAGTCAAAACACTCATGAACATTAAATAAATAAATACTTAAAGAAAAATAATTTTGAAATTAGAAATACCCGCATAAGCAGGTTTCACTCTAATCATAGCTTAAAAGAAAGACCCTACACTCTCGCCAAAGCTGAGACTAAGATGAAGAGGTAAAGTAAACATGACCAAAGTGTTTTTGTCATGTTTTTGACATAATGAAGGTAAAGAAAGAGAAAAGAGCACTCCGTCACAGTCTAGGTAGAGGGAGCAGTCAGCTCATTGTGTCCTGGTAGAAGAAGAGTTGGCGTTTGTTGCCATTTAATAGTGGCAAAGGACATATGGTACTGACTGAGTGCTTGGAAATGAAGCATAATCATTATTGGAATGAAAATGATGCTTAAGCTCCCAAATTTAATAAGGAAGTAAACAAGCAATAAATATCAATTGAAAATAAACAGCACAAAATAGAAAAAAAATGTAAAAGGAGAAAAACCAAGAGACTTTCAAATAAAGTGAGCTAACTGTATGCCCCTTTGCAAAGCAGACACCACTAGATTTCCTTCGTGTGAAGAAGACACACAAGGCTAGCCTTATAACCCACATCTTTAATCTCAGTACTGGGAACAATGAAGCAAGAGGATCAAGAGATCAAGGACGTGCTGTACCACATAGAAAGGTCCTATCTTTTAACAACATAAATCAAGGCTGAGGAGACGGCTCTGCACCTAAGAGCACTTGTTGGTCTTGCAGAAGATACAGATTCACTTCCCAGCATCCACATGGCCACTTACAGACACCTGTAACTGCAGATCCAGGGCATCTGATACCTTTTTATTTCCACAGGCTCCTGCATATACATGATGTACATATATACATTCAAGCACACACATGCATTAGATAGATAGATAGATAGATAGATAGATAGATAGATAGATGATAGATATTAGATAAATAGATGACAGATGATAAATGATTGATTATAGATGATAAATAGATATAGATAAATGATAGATTAGATTAAATGATAGATAAATATATGATTGATAGATGATGAGGATGAAGATAGATGATGATAGATGAAAGATATACCGATGATAGATAGATAGATAGATAGATAGATAGATAGATAGAAAGATAGATGATAGGCAGATGGATATTTTCAAAATGTACAAAACAACCAAATGAAAGCATACTTCAGAGACAAAGAAAGGTTAGAGGCTTCCAGTGTTGGTAACAAGCCAATGCCATCATTTAAAAGTCTCCTGAACTCTGCAAGCTAGATGAGCTGTGACAGACTTCTGAGCTGAGCTGAGTGTGTTAATTGCCATTAACCAAAAATAAAGATGGAGCTGATGCTCCGGTTGACCTGAGCAGAGGGAGACAACAGGAGAAAGAGGAAGGCCCAAGACTGTAAAGGAAGATCTTTGCTTTTGGCACCTGGAGCAGAGTGTTAAACACACAGGCTGGTCCACAGCAGAGCTTTGGTCCTCACAGAGCCCTAACAAAAGGAACAAAACAGAGAGACAGGATGCTCCTTCTGCTTAGCTTTGATCTGACCTCCTCCACACTTATGTCTTTTCTTACATTTATTTCTCCCTTAAATTCTACCATTTGCCTGTTGTTGTCATTGTGTTTGGTTGTTTTTTTTTTTAATAGTTTGTTGTCTTCACTATTACAAAGTTACCTCATTTGTGTTGTGGTTGTTATTGCTGTTGTTGTCATTGTTGACATTAGTTTTTGAGACAGTGTTTTACTCAGTAGCCCAGGCTAGCCTGAAACTAATGATCATCCTTCTTAGCTTCCCATGTGTTGGGATAAACGGCATGTATAGCTAAATTTACCTTTTAAAATACCTATTTTTAAGCTGAGCACGGTGATACATGTTTGTAATCCCAGCAATGGAGAAGTAAAGTCAGGCTGGTTTCTATGGTTTCATTCAGCTTGTCCTGCTTTGAGAGTCTCAGGCTAGTGAGACCCTGAGGATGATACCAAGGCTGCCCTCTGACCTCACATAGCTACACCTTTATACACACATGAATATAAACAAAATACATATACATCCAGAGAAAATAAACAAAACACTCGGTCTGTTGATAAGGTAGTGTTTATATTATTAACAACTTTCCTTGGCTCAACAAACTTTCCATGGTCTCTCACTATTTCTAATAGTTCATTGTAGCTTCTGTCCTTATTAGGTTTAATTTGACACAGCCTAGGGTCATCTGAAAGCAGAACCTCACCTGAGGAATTGCTGAGATCAAATTGGCCAGTGGGTATGTCTGTGGGGGAATAGTCTAGTTTGTTAATTGATGGAGGAGAGCTCAGCCTACTGTGGGCAAAACCATTCCCGGTCAAGCGGTCTTTGGCTGTAAAGAAAGTTAGCTAAACATGAGCCTATGAGTGAGCCAATGAGCATTGTGGAGGCACGGTTCCTGCTGTAGTGAGTTCCTTGGCCAAATGTTGTGCTCTGAAAGAGAAATGCCCCTCTGTAGTCTTATGCATTTAATCATGTGGTCCCCAATTGATGACACTGTTTGAGAAGGGTTAGGAAGTATGACATTGCCAGAGGAAGGAGGTCACTCGGGGTGGGCTCTTACGCTCTTTCAGTTCATTCTGTCCACGCCACACCGGTGGTTCAAGATGTGGAGCTCTTGGGCTCCTGTTCCAGCTGCCTTGCCTACTGCTTACTGTAGCTCCTCCTCTACATGACAGAAACCTACCCCTCTAGAGTCATAAGTTCAAGTGAGCTCTTCCTTCCACGGTTTGCTTCAGATCATGGTATTTTCTCACGGCAACAGAAATGTAACTAATACAGACGTGATTCTGTACGGAGTGGTAAATATGCCCGCCTTGAGTTCTTATCTTGACATCCCTCAAGGAAGAACTATAACCTAGAAGTGTAACCCAATTTACCCTTCCCTCCTACCCCCAAATTGCTTTTGGCCATGGTGTTTCTCATAGCAACAAAAAGCTAGAGAAGATCTTAGAGATTTTTTAAATATTGTTATTCATGTTGTTCGAAGATAATGAAAGTTTTGTTTTACTTTCCAAATGTCAAACCTTTCCTCTTGTGGAAGGTTAGTCACGAGCACTAAGTATACCCATTAGACTCTTAGTACACTATCTCTTTTCTTCTTGCTTTGGACTTTAAGTGGAATGCTGCTCATTTCACCACTGATGATTTGTATGATTTAATAGGTGTCCAGATTTGAAACAGCATGTTAATCTCTCAGTCCCACGCTCTGGAAGATAACCACAGCTATGCTTCTTCTCTAGGCTGGGGCCATCTTCCTAATTCACCCCTTTCTTGGTGAATGGGTGATCCACTATCCCAGCCAGAAAAACCTAGCAAGCTGTTGAGTTGTCTGGATTATTTTTAGAATAGAACCACTTTATTGTGCCTACCTCTCTATGCTTTTTGATGCCCCTGTTCACAGAATGCACTGGAATTCTAACATGTGTTTTGCGGGGGGGGCCATCACTCTCATCAAGACTCACAGGACCTTTTGGCAGCTATTGGAACTGCCTTCCAGAGACAAGACTGATAAGGCCTGCATCATGGAAAGACGGAGCTTTGCAATCTAGTTCCTTGATCCCGCAGCCTCCCGACTTACCTGCTAACTGGCCCACGCTTTTGTTCCTGGGAACACCCTTTCTCTAGTATCTCTTAAGTATATGTCTTTGCCTGTACCCTGCCTCAGTTCCACAGAGGTGACAATCTCAGCAACTGCACTGTTAAGGCATGTCAGGAGCCACTGCAACTGGACATAGAACTGTGCCAATGTCCTCTTGCCAGCCAGCTTCTGTGAGACCCACCTTGCGTTCCATCCTTAGGGCCCTCTTGCCAGCATATCTTAGAATGGGTTTCTTATACGCAAAGGCTGAGACGGGCAGTTGGGGGAGGGGGTTTGTATGCTGAATTGTGGGAACACTCATTCCTTAAGGGAAAAGTACTTAAAGGGATAGGAAAGCTAGACAGGATTTAGGGATGTGAATACTAATGCCATCTCAGGGAAGTTGCAGGCTTGGCCTAATCTAGAAGATCATGATCGAGGTGCCTTCCTCTAAGGCCAATGCGTGGCCTTTGTTCCTGAACCAGAAGGTCACAATGGGGCAGGCTATGTAACCTCTTAGGCAAGGAGGCTTGTGTCAACGGAGCCACATGTCAGCAATGGAACCTGTGAGGCACTGGCCACCAGGATCCAAAGGATTTGGAGACTTGGCATACTCAAGAAAGGGGGTCCGGTGAGCTGCTGTTATACTTACTGTGCCCCCAAACCCTAAAGCAGGATCTCGAGAAATGTCTAGTCTGGTCTGCAGACCCCCTCATCTGCCTTTTAGCCCTGAATTTAGCTACCATCTCAACTTTCGCCTCAACCCAGTGGAGCTGGAATCGCTGTCCTCACTACTCTACTGAGACTGCCCTTGTCGAAAGCAACTGCCTCCACTGTGCAGCCCACACAGGGAGCCACTCCTCGTCCTTCACTGGGGGCTTTTCCACACCCCATCCTTCGAGACCCTGCCTCTCTACATAGGTTTTTAAAACCCACCTCCAGGCTCTCACTAGAATTCCAGGCTTGGCATTCCAGTGGCATCTGCCCTGGAAGTCTATTATTTCAAACTTGATGCCTGGATTTCCATCCTCCTTCATCTTTCCTCTTCTCCCTTGTCATCTTCTCTAGGCTGGCAGATAAACACCTGAGTTTGGGTTTTTTTTTTGTTTTTTTTGTTTTGTTTTGTTTTGTTTTGTTTTGGTTGGTTGGTTTTGGTTTTTTGTTTGTTTGTTTTGTTTTCTTTCTTTCATGATTCACCTTCCTACACCTCTAATGGCAAGTCTCTCAGCAAGTGTGGTAACACTCCCTTATAAGTATGTCTGCCATGGCCTGACCTCTCTTTATTGCCACCATAGCTTTTCCATTTAAAAGCTATGTCCTTAACTTGGGATCTAATTAGTGGTCTTTTCACTGGCCCCCTCCGCAAACAGTCTACCCCTAAAACAAAACTGTCTCTGTTTGCAAAGCCCATAACGTTTGCTGTCACATGATCTCCACCTCGCCCTACTGTTATCACAGTAATTAATCTGAATTTCCATGAATAGAAGCATCAGATTGCTCAATACTGTTGGCCTCCCAGGAGACACATGACCTAATTTGGGGAACACAGGTGTCCTTAGATTGTGTCATGTCTGAAGGAGGTCCAAGCAAAAAAAAAGTGCTAGGGTCTCACTTCTGGTTTTGCAGACATCAAAGCTGCTGTGAAATGGCAAGGACAGCAAGGAGTAAAGAGGCTGACCGAGGAACGGGGGAAAGGGAACACGAGGCCACCGACAAGTTCACTCACAGCTTGAGAGATGATAAAGATACATTTTGCTTAGCCCACGAGGTTACTGTGAGCTCAAAAATGAAACACATCTGGAAGATCTTATAAAGTATGGAGTTAGGGGAACTTAAAAAAAAAAAAAGAATAGGTTAAAAAGCTGGAGAAATGGTTCAGACATAAGAGCACTTGCTGCTTTCGCAGAGGACTCAAGCTCGGTCCTGAGCATCCACGTGGAAGCTCACAGCTGTCTGTAATTCCTGTTCCGGGACATCTGGCATCCTCTTCTCACCTCAGACTTCTGTTCCTGAATGCACACGGCACACATAAAAACATGCAGGCAAACACTTATACAGAGGTATTTCAAGAGTTTTTTTTTTTTTTTTTAAATCCCATAAACACTATTTGACACAGAAAAGATCCTCTTGGATACGTTCATTTATATAAAAAGGCAGAAAGTAACTGTGTATCTTATCTTAAAAAAAAATAAAACCAATGCATATAGAAATATCAAAACATTTTCACTAAGCCCTGCCAAGAAAGAAAAGAGAGGCCAGGGGACATGGAAAGCAAGGAGGAATGAGAAATGCAGCAGATTGTTGAGACAAAGGACAGTCGTCCGGGTGTAAGACTCCCACCTCATTGCTTATGTGTAAACTTTTTAAACTATAGCAGAAGGTTGTGAATTTATAGATGAACCCCTGTGTGGGGACCGGTTGGCCGGTGTGGAGGCTTGGAAGCATCCCTTAAAGGGCCTGCACGATAACAGCTTTGTCCTCAGCCTGGCTTGTTTTTTAGAACAGAACCACTTTATTTTGCCTACCTCTCTATGCCTTTGGACACCCTTATTCACAGAATGCACTGGAGTGCTAGCTTCCATTCTGTGTGGAGACAGGAGATCCTTTAGGTTGTAGGACTTATGGGAATATTGCAACCTTTCCCCTGCCATAGACTGAAGGAGCTGACACCATGAGCTAACGTAGCCTTCCTTACTTTAATCTTCTTGGTATTTTGTCACACTGTTGAGACGGTGACTGATAGTTGTTTGTTGCCCTCACCTAAAACAATAGGCACAAATTTTTTAAAGCTCATATTTTGGTATTTGCTCTCCACTAAGTCCCAGATATAGTTTAAAAGGCAGGACAGTTTTGAGTTCAAGACTAGCCTAGGCTACAGAGCAAGCTTCTGTCTCAAAACACAAAAACAAACCCTGGAGATGAATTTAAGAGGCCCAAGCCTGCTGGTCCCTGAGCCTCTGCTGGTCCCTGAGCCTCTCATAGTGGGATAAACAAGCCTCTCAGAAACCAGAAAGTGACCCTTGGCTCATGGGATTTCAGGCAGAAGTGAAAGAGGCATATGGGTCTTTGGCAGAGCTAAAGCGTCGTATTACTTCTTGTTCAAATGTCATCTTCCTTGTGAGGCCTCTGAAAACCTTTGTGACCCTTTCCTTCTCCACTGGAGTTGCACCTCTCCCCACATTTCCCATCATACTGACGCCCATTTTCTCCAGTCACTAGCCACTCAACGACATCCTGTGCAGTTCTTACTGCTGTCGTTGCTGCCTGTACACCGCTACAGCTTGAGCTCCTCAACCTCGAGGACAGGGACCCTGTCCTGCTTTTACCCAGGGTGGTTGAAGTGCACACTTCAGTGACTTACACAGAACATGCCCTCAGAACACAACTGCCTGGCTGACTGGAGGCAGATGGGGACCAACGGTTCAGTGTCATGTTGAGATGTGAGTTAAAATGAGCTGATGTGGGAAATGTAGGGCCAGATACGAAAGAACGAAAGAAAGAAAGAAAGAAAGAAAGAAAGAAGGAAGGAAAGAAAAAGAAAGAGAGGGAAGCAAACTTTTTTAAGCAAATTTTTATTTATATCAAAATACAAAACATTTCTGAAGCAGGGTAAAGTTACATGAGGAGCAATTAAATACTAAATGTTTTGTAATCAGCTTAGCTTGCAATGTTCTGGGGTGGGGGTGGGGGGCGGCTACCTTCACTGGCTACACATCTAGCTGTTGGATGTGCTTTCTTTCTCTCTCTTTTCCTATGTTTGCTTATGTACTGTTGTGTGTTTGCGGATATGAACATGCAGTGTTAATGGTGATGAGTTGGTTAGTTTCAGGAAGCCTGAAAGAACCAGCAGGTGGAGCCTGGAGTCGCAGTCTAGGCCAAGGCGGACTGCAGATATCCTCCCCAATACACTTGGGCTGGTGCTCAACTTTACACTGACAAGTCTAAGGCCAAAGGAATCGCTGTCCTCAGCAGCCAGGGCAGACGTTGTTGATTAAGACCACGGAGCAGGTACAGCTATGGGTCAGCCACAGTGAGGCCTTCTCAATGGGCTAAGAAGCCCACCCAGGCCAAGGACCAGGAGATACGGAGATCCCCAGAGGAACCTTTGTCCTCAAGGAGCTAGGCAAGAGTAAGAGAGAAAAAAGGTTCCTCTCAGCCTTAGGCATTAGGATTTGGTAGCTGAGGTGCCTGTCCCATGGACAGGCCCTTCACAGATAGATACTTAGTTTGGAGATTTTGACTTGGGGAAGCACCTGTTTGAGAGGGTAGCTGTTTCTGATACACCTCCACTACTAACCTAGAAGGGGAAATGGGAAACAGGAAGGGGCATGCCCCACACTCCCACAGCCACCCCACACGCAGGCCAACTGGGTCTCCCTGTCAATCCCCAGGTAGTGCGTTCACTTTGGCACTATGCACTGGTGAGATCAGGCACGCTTGCATGCATGCACGCACACATGCACACACACACACACACACACACACCAACACCCAGTTTCCCTTCCGTATCTGCTCAGGCAGAAAGTGGGTACCCCACCTCTACCATCATCTTCTGCTCCCAAGAGTCCCCTTGGCCCATGGGTCCCCAGGACCCAGCCCCTGGCATTGACACACACTGGCATTCCCAGGCTTTTGACAAGACTAGTAAAGTAGGGAGCTCCCCAGAGACAGGATATACAGAGTGTAGAATATGTCATAAGGCTTTGGTACAGCACCAATTTAATGTTCGTATACTTTGATTTTTAAGTTATCTTTTAGAAGAAGAAAAAAAAAAGCTTACTGAAAAAATAGTGTTTTTATTTACTTTTCAGTTACATACCTGAAGTTCAAAAGTATGCCTCTACTTGCCAACCAAATTCACACTCGTAGATGCTCTATGTGCAGGTATACAGTGTGTGGTTTAACTGGAATTTGGAATCAAAGTCAGCTACCCATGAGAACTGACTTTAACCAATCCATACATACATACAGAGAGGAAGAGGAAGAAGGAGAAAGAGGAGGAGAGAGAGAGAGAACACAAAAACTACCCACCTAAATCTCCCACCCCAACCCCCTAGGGGGAAAAAAAACATCAAATAGAGACAAAATACAGAAGATCTAAGGAACCAGTGAGACGAAGCTGACTGATTCTGTCCAGCTGGCCTCCTCAGGAGCAGCACCATGAAGCACCCTAGCAGTGATGTAATACTCAACATTCAAGAAATGGAGATGAGGTCTGAGTGTTCTTCGTGAGAAGACCAGGCGTGGTTGGGAAGAGCCCCAAAGAAAGTCAAAGGAAGAATACAAGTTTGAAATGAGAGCAAGAAATCTCATGGCAATATCGATAGTCACGTCCAGATATGTTAAAACTAACAGGCAAGAGGTTGCCAGGTCCGAGAGGTGTGCAGTCTGTGAGGGACTCCGGCAGGGAGCACCGGGTCCCTTCGCCACACCACTTCTGTGTGTCTACACACTATGGGGTAACAGGAGGAAAGGAATTCATACAAAAACTCCCTTTAGGTGAGTGAGGGCAGAAATATGTCCAAGATGATACAGTTCCTCCTCATGAAAGACAGAAAGGTGGCAATAAAGGGGCCACAGAGTTGCTGACCAAAGCAGGACACCATCTGCTCACTCAGGAGCTGTGTCAGGACAGGTAACTTGATAAATTATGCCCCATCCCTGCCCTCAGTCTCCAGCCCCACAAATGGCAGCAGTGAGGAAATGAAATCTGAATGGAGCTTTAAGATTTTTCTGACAGTGTGCATGGGACTCAGTGAACAGAGCACTGGTCCGTGGCTCCTTTTGCGGTCCCTCGGTCTCAAGTCGCGGCAACAAGATTGTGCTCTGGAACACCTCCTTCCAGTCACTTCCTCCTAGCAACAGAAACCCCTACTCCAATATTGTGACCCACCCCTCACCCACAAGAGAGGGGCTAAGACCCGCCCCCTCCCCACCTCATACTCTTTTACTGCCCAAGATGGTTCCCCCTATAGCACAAGGTGAGGAGTGATGGATGTTTGCCCCTTTCCCCCGGGCTCCTGGTTGAGGACAGTAGGGAAAGGACCGAGTTGCACCGAGCCTTGGGAGAGCAAGTCCCAGATCTGTTTCCACATTCGTTCCATACAGCAGACAGAGGTAGAGGAACTAAATCTCTTTAGACTCCCCCTATCTCCTACCAAAAGGGAAGAGCATCACAATTCAACAAAACTCCCATGGCCTAAGGACCAAGGTGAATCCCAAGTACACAAAACAGTTCCTGATCCTGGCATTGGTTTTATCAGAGCATTAGATATCCATCAGTCCCATTTCCTGAGAGATTACAGGATAAGACAACTTGCCTTTCTGATATATAACCAGACCTGGACCCCCTTTGCCATGTTCCCTGTGGAAAGCTGGCTCTTCTACAGAGTAGGTGACAGATGTTGGGCCACCTCCCCTTTGTCCTCCAATGTGCACCTTACACCATCCTACTGAGGTCTGGGTCATAGAAAGGACAAAGGTAACGTTTTTTTCCCAAGCCTTAAAGCTTCAAGGTGAGGGGCTTGTCCATCTTCCCATTTCCACAGAAGGGTCCAATTGCACACATGAAATAGGATGGCAATCTCATGCACCTTGATGCTGCTGAGGTGTTTAAGGAACAAGCCTTTGGCTCAACGTGTAAAGAGCCAAGTGTCAATAGCACACATGGGCTTCATGGAGTATGAGCCCTGAGATGCTAAAATGATTAACTCGGCTGCTATCTTATGAGCAGAACTGAGAAAGAGTCTACATGCAAAGAGAAGAGGTGGGCTCTAAGAACCAAAAAAAAAAAATAGTAATAGAAACCCCTCTTTGGTAAGTGAGGAGGGGCTCAAGCTAGGAAGGGACAAAGAATTTGTTGTTCTTCCTCTTGCTCAATCTCTCAGGAATTTACCAGAAACAGCTGTCTGCATCCTCCCTTGGCCTCCTGACGAGGCTGCAGGTAAGGCCAGATACGCTGCCAGTTAAACCCAGCACTAGAGTCCAGCCAGTACTACATGGACAGAGCTCACTTCCCACAATATCCTTGGGAAATTTTGAATATTTTGAGCAGATCATCAAGGGAATCATAAGGTCTTCATAAGGGTCAGGAGTTAGGTTCAAGCTCCACTCTATGCTACTCTGCCTAGCACCACTTCTCCCTCCAAATAAAAAATAAAAAGCCCTTCCCATGGTCAAGGCATCTGGGATAAGAGCTCGTGGCTAGCATCATGGTTTGCTTGGGCAGAGGGAATACTTTAGCCTTTTCTTAAGGGAGTCGCAGGAAGACTAGAAAGACTACAGCCCTGGGCCTCTCTTAGCTTCTGCATCAGCCTCAAGCACATCACTCCGATCATACTTGGCACATGAGAAGAAAGAGCGAGCACCAGAAGATGCCAGCTAAGGCTGCAAGGCACGTGGGCCTTACAGCATACGTGAGGTCTTGAATTCTCAAAGAGGTATTCTTCAGAGCACGCGGTTTCCTGCCCAAACACAAGTAAGCTCCTCCCCAAAAATCTCCCGTCCACACCACATTCTTCCGACATGTTGGTTAGTTTCCGAGTCCCAGGCTGGAGTATCAGAAGGAAGCAATGGGGCTCACCCTTCAGCCCTGCCCAAAACCAGTCTCTCATTCCTGATCTTCCATTCAGTGCTTGGGGACTAGACTACCCCCATTTCCGACAACAGTTTATTTTCCAATTAAAAATAAATGAAAAAGCACAGATGCTATATTTATACTAGATATCACATTCACACTGGTTCCCAGAATCTGCAGCAATAATTACCAGGGTGTATCTTCTCCAAGACTCAGCCCACGCAGTCAGCTTCAAAATCTCACCGCCACCTTCTGCAGGGGCTGCTTGAGCCCAGGTGCTATGAAGCAGGACAGGTGTTGCCATAAGACCGAGAGAATCTGAACTCCTACCGTCCAAGATGCTGAGCTAGACTGTTTCCAAATAACTGGGTACCAACCCTTAGCCACAGGGACACGGGTTCTTGCTGACTCCCCATCATCCCTTCTACAGTGAGCACCTCTACCAAATAGCATGGGTTAGGGAGCCCCCCTGGCAGGAGACAGGCCCAGAAGCTCCACGCCTTCAGCTCACTTGTCCTTTCTGCACGTGTGACTTTCGTTTTTCTACATATACACATTTCTATCAGAACGACTCAAGCAGCTTCAAACAGACGGTCTGTCTCAGGGAGGATGGAGAAGTAGGTTGGCATCAAGGCATGAGCTAGCACCCCGGACCACCTGGGGGAGGTGATACTGCTCAAAGTGTCTCTAAGCACAAGTATAAAAATAAAGCAAACTATGACTTCATATAGATATATAGATATATAGATATGCTAGATAGATAGCTTTATATAGGTTCTCTTTATATTTACACATATGTATGTGTGTGTGTGTGTGTGTGTGTGTTGCAGAGGGCACGAGCCCCTGCACCAGCTTACATCTCTTCCCCACCCACTCCCCCCACTCCCCACGTGGACAACTTACCTGAAGCTCCCACTGTTAGTCACCACTATTGCATCTGATTCTTGCCCTCCCCCTAGTAAGTCTCCTTTCGCCTTAAAATAGAACAAGTTATATATATATATTTATATAATTTTACATACAATCTCCATAAAAAATACACTCAAGATGGTATACTGTGAGTATGATCCTCCTACCAAAACAGAAGTTCATCTAACAAAGAGAGTCAGCCATAACTAGGCCTGATGCTACCCAGGCAAAGTGGTGTCTCTACAGTTCCCTCATATCCACACTCACAGAAAACACACACACACACACACACACACGGCGCACATGCACCCAGCACACACAGGTGCCATGCACACATCACACTCACTCACACCCGCCTAACACACTTACTTCTGAACATTGGAATAAATAGTTGGCTTGGGGTTCATATTCAGGCGGATAATCTGACACCTGCAAAGAAACAGCTGAGACCATTGCATTTCTCTGACCCAGCCAGGGCAATGTCAACCCATGACAGACTGCTCAGTTGTTCTCAGTGGGCGGTGGGACTACTCGGTGCTAGAAGGAATAAGGAATACGCTTCCCCTCCATGGTTTGCAGGGTTTGCACCTGTGAGGAGGCTTGTTCTCCTCCACCAATTAGAATAGATTCCTAAGCCAAAAAGAAGCCGAGTGCTCCCCGAGTCCCCACCTCCCATCCAAGGATCAACAGGCATTTTCCCTAACCATTCTTTATGTGAAAATCCCCACCCCCCCAGCGGTCACCCCAAAGCATGCTTAGAGTATTTTAGGGTGGAAAATGCAAATCCCCTTCCCCAAACCAACCCCTACACCCTCCCCAGTTCTCTCGCTAAGCCAACCACCTCCCTAGTGTAAGCCATGCACAAGCCTGAGATCCTGGAGCCACGCACAAGTTGGGGGGCTAAGGGGGGCGGGCGGCAAGGAAAGAAGGAAACAGCCTGAATGGTGTGAGCATGGGTCGGGGGAGAGCTTGCTGTACTTCCTTAGAACATATCCAGGAAATCAACGCCAGTGGGAAATGGGATTGGTGGGATACGTTTCTTCAAGACACAAAGAACAGCAAGCCTAATCGTCCATGTTGCCATGGAGTTAGGTTGGGTGGGAAAGGTAGGCAGCCAAGGCCCTGGCTGCGGGGAGCTTGCATTTCTTGTGCTGCTTTGGTCAAACTTCCTAGGCAGCAGTGCACAGCGGATCGCTGTTCACCAGAGCCCTTCAGTACCCCAAACTGCTGCGGAAGCGAATGTCCCAGTGACTCAATCAATGGCTGGATGCTGATCTACCCAACCATTTAGCAGTTAAGACACCCCCAACTCTTCCCCCTCCTAAGGCACGGCCAGCCACTAAAAAGATTTGCACTTACACATTTTTTTTTTTTTTTTAGTTCACACAGAAATCCCTATGATCTAGGATTGTCTTTGATCAGACTCGATGGATTAGGGATTATTGTTATTATTATTATTATTTTAAATGAGGTCATGAAAAAAAAAAGTCTACCCTTTTGGCAATCCAAGACCAACACCAAACATATGGTGCAGACAGTGTATTTGTTCCTGAAAGGCTTACTTGGAAGTAGAGACTGGGGCCCAGACATAAGGCCCATGCCGATTCAGCATCAAAGGAGAAGCAGCCGCCCCCCCCCCCCCCACACACACACACACATCAAGTTGCATGAATTGGTAAGACTCACTGGAGTCCAACCAGAGCTTTGACTGATTTCTCTTAAAGAGATCTTCCGTCCTTCCTCTTGATCTAAGAGGAAGTTAGACACAGTAAGGAGTATATAATAGATGGTCTCTGATTTCAGATAAAAATCATTTCACTCTCTTAGCTACCGTGTGGTATCTTTAACCTATCAAAGGGCGAGAAATTGAAGACCAGGCCTCTAGTCTCAAGGCCACTGTGTAGCCTCCAGGATGAAGGAATTCTCCACAGCTCAAGAAGAAAGACTGACAAGTCTAGAGGCCCCCGCCTCTTCTCCGCCATCAGCACCAGTGTCCAGTGAGCACGTTTCAGACACCGCCTGCCACTGCTGCTGGGGAAATGAGCACAACGCTCGAGAACAACCTTTCCCTCTCTACCGACAAGGAGCTGGCCCCCCCCCCCCCATCTCCCAGTTTGCCCTAGAGAAGCTCCACAAACAGAAGAAAACTAAAGAAGTGTGTGTTCAGTACTCAGCGTCAGAGGCCAGGTCTACAAGCAGAAAAGCCCTACCTTAAGCAAGATTTCTTTTGAGAAACTGTCTGGGCCTGCTTACCAAGCCCTGCTCACAAGGTGTTCTCGGTGGCTGCATCCCTTCCACAGCAGAGGCGCCTGCCTCTCACTGCCCTCCCTGGCAGCCACTCATTTCCCTGTGATGGCCCTCAGACCGTCTGCACTGTCTGGGCTGGTAGGAGAGCCCCCAAAGAGAAAAGGAAGCTTGGTGTCCTATGTGAGTTTTAACCTCGTCATCCCAGGATTCCCACACTCTCTACAACTGACTTACTGCTCTACCCCTTTAAATCTCACATACCTGACCAAAATCGGGCCATTTCTCCATGTTCCAACCCTCTGACTTCCCTTCCTGAGTCACCCCTGCCCTACCAACTCAATGCAGAATGGCCAAGAAGCCACATCCTGAGGCTGTTCCCAAAGAGACAAAGGTACTTAGGAAGACCCTGGGCCCCCATTGTATTGGGGCCTGCATAAAGGGGAGAGCCAAGGCAAAAAGCACTAGTGACCCCCAGGGACAACAATTAGTAAGAGCTCCCATGCCCCCCATCTCTGCCCTTGACTCTGTCCTCCAATTCCCATGGCCTGCAGCACCCCCCAAAGCACCATTACATGCAAGCAAAGCAAGCCCAAAGCATTAGCTTTTTACTTCCTAGAGTGCTTCTCTACATACTAATAAAATGTTCTTATCTATAATTCTCCCAGCCCACCCCCAAGCCCTCTAAGGGGTTTTTCTACCACAATCAGAAGAAATGGCTCAAACTACCATACCTCAGCCTCAGATTCATTCAGTTCCTAGGAAGCAACTAAGATGCCCTAATGTTCTGGGGGTGATTCCCCTGAAGCTACTGTGTGCCAGTCTCACCAGGAGGGGGAAACAAATGCAACCCACTCTCAACACTACCCAGTTTCTTCTGCATAAAAAGGGCAGAAGAATAAACAAATAAAATCTGTTGAACACCAAATAGTTTAGATCACTGTGCAAAAATAAAAAGAGAAAACACTTGGGAAAATACTAATACGTAACTGTTCTAACCCACCCTGCTCAAACCTCCCCCAAATGCAGAACCCAGGGCCCTGGAGACAGAATACAGATCCTGCTCACCCTATGTGATGCGCTACCCTTCCTGCTGAGAAAGGATCTTCCAAGGCTGCTTCTCTCCTGCCCTAGTTCCCCTAAGAAATCTGAGAAGCAGTCAGGCTGGCCGTGAGGTAACCAACACCCACCAATAACCAAGGGTACACAGAGCTCCTCTCAGGGCCTTGAAGCGAAGCCACCAAGTCAAGAGACAAGAGTCACTTCTTATTTTTCATCTTTTCCCCCCAAATAATTGCAATCTTTCTGGGCCCCTGGAGGACCAGCTTACTCTCTTTCTGGGCTGCTAGCTTAAACACTGAGATAGCATTTCCCGTTAAGAAGCAGAAGGATAAGATAGGAAAAAAAAAATGACTGAGTACAGAAATAGGTTTTTGAACTGGGTTACTTCTGCAAAGCTACTGGACCCAAAGGGGAGGTTTGGAAGACATGATCTCCCACAACAAGAAGAGTGAAAGCCCTAGGAAGCTCAATAGTGCTCACTGTCAAGTTCAGAGAAAGAGTGTAAAAGTCATTGGTCCCTAGAAATGGATACACCCCAACATTGCTCATTTCTAAGCAGGCTGTTAAACATGTGCCATGCCCAGCACTTGAGAGCATGTATGACACCCTAGTCATCCCATTGACCATGGGGGTTGCATCCTGACAGTTTCCTTTGCAGTCATCAAAGGAAGGGCTGATACAATTTTCTGATGTACAGGAATGTCTCTGGCCTCCAAGAAAAGCCACAAAGAAGGAAGACCTCTTAGGAGCAGAATGCATCAGAGGCCACTTTGAGATGGGTAGACCTTGTGCCCATTCTGAGCCCAGGGGGCACAATAGCACAGCTGTCACCACCCAGTGGCCAGTCAAAAGCAGTTTCCACCATTTGGTCAGCTAGGCAGAGGTAAGGGGCCCTGCCAGAGGCAAGAAGAGGAAGGAGTCAGCACCTTTGTTAGCACAGCCTGCAAGCACAGCCATGGACTGAGGCATCTCAGCCCACAAAGTTTGGCTCTTGGTCCTACAACATGCCACAGAAGCAAAGTCTTTGACCCCGCTTCTCCTCAGTTGTAACCTCAGAATACAGACTGTGGCCAGAGTTCCTAGGAGGGTCCTCAGAACAATTGGCCAAGTTCAATACAAAATCCACCAGCTTTGACACCCTACCTTTATATTCCATGGTTTAGGAGTCATGTGCTGTGAGAGAAGAAAAGACCACAGACTACACCATTATGAGCTACCTCAGTATGTCAGGTAGGATTGTTCCCAGTAGCCCCAGGAGACACTTGATTGAGCAGCCCATGGTGTCACAGGGCCAGAAGCAGTGAGCTACTTCTGAAAAAGAATGCGACTCAGCTCTTCTATTTCACCGGGGTTGAGGTCCAGAGGTCCAGTGGTCACCAACACCTCTGAGAAGCACATCAGTTGGAGAGCCCAGGATATGTGGCCCTAAACCTCAGAGTTAAAGAAACTCTGCCCTCAGCACCTCTTTTTCTCATGTCCAGATGAAAGCTATGGTAGTGTGGCTTGTGTGGTGAAATCTCGAGGGTGGAGCTCATCCCTAGCTCACTAGGAGAGAGAAAGAAGCACCAGGGCCTGGCTGCAGAGATGCAGTCAATCCCCCCAAGATGGAAGATCTGAAGAAGGACAGCTTCCCAGCACGTAGGACCTCATCAAAGTCACTAGGCCGAGTAACTGGCTGTTTCCATGGGACCAGCAGAAGTCTACCTACTGGTAGACATGGCTAATGCCCAAGGTGGTCACTGGGGAGAGATGGATACAGCAGCACCAAGAAGAAATACTTCCAGGAAGCTGGCAGTTTTTAGGCTAAGCCAGAGGGAAGGAGAAGGTGAGCCCACTCTTCCCCTTTTCTACATCCGAGGCCTAACAGTTTGAAACAGGACAAGATTTGAACAGAGAAAGAATTAGGGCCCTGGTGCCTGCCCACCACCCCTTTCCAACTTCCTTCCTGTGCCTGAGCCAGTTCCACATAGGAACAGTGAGGAAAGAGCACCCCAGAACTCAACAGTCTGAGGCACCCCCATCTCTTCATCTCATGCACTAGAGATTGGGTCCAGGGGGTGGAGAAGGACCCCAGGGCAAAGCAGAGTTGGCAGGCAGCACATAGAGAGTAAGCCAAGGAGCCCCAGGCAGCTCCCACAAATGGCAATTAATCAATCTGGAGAATTAGCAGACACAAAAGGAAAGGAGGAGCCAATTGGCTGTGGGGGAAACACTGCTCAGAGTGTCGGAGTGCCGAGCAGAGAGGGTATAAATAGAGCTCGTGGCAGCTGAGCGCTCAGCACAGGTGGCTGCAGACAGGAGGGCCTTTGGCTGCAGGGCTCCTAGCCCTGGCTGGACCAGAAGCGAATGAGGCATGACCACACGAGCAGAGGGTTGTACACCAGGCCTGCCTGTCAGCCCCACTGCTAAACAATCACTACTTCCGTGGCGAGTGCCAAACTGCAGAAGAAAGATGCCAGTCTGGCCTTCAGCCTGGCCATGCTCTCTTCACCTAGCAAGCAGGCAACAGAGGCTTGGGTTTAGTTCAGGGCAAACACGTTGCCGACAACACCCCCAACCAGGGAGCTAGGAATTATGATGGCAGGACCCCATTTCTGCTCTAAATGGGAGAGGCTAGAGAGAGCAATGGTGAGGTCAGCTGAGAGGCATGAATCCTGTCTCAGCTGGAATGATCTCCCAAGACAGACATGAGGACAGCCACCAGCACATTGCCAGCCCTGCTCACCAAGCCTGCTACTCAGTACTTCCTGAGTCCTTCACTGACCACAGGGAGAGACAGCACTTTGCCTCAATGTACATATATATACACATAGAGAAACCCACCAACTACACACAAGTGCATTTGTATCTATATCTATATATATGTGGAGTTTGGAGGACAGGATTTAATTCTAACCCCATCCCAGGACTTGGAAAACTGAAACAAACGCAGAGCGGTAAAAGCCATTGCTTTCCTCTTCTTCACTTTCTAAGACATTTGAAGAGGCGAGAAGAATCAGTCTAGTAAAGGGGGAGAGGTGCTGTTGAGACAGACGCTTTTTTCATACCCAACTGACCCACAGTTAAAAGCTCCTCCTCCAGTCCTCTGTCCTGTGGGCAAGGCTAGCTGGCTAGATCTAGGGGAGAGGCCCACACTGGCAGGAGGGAACACACATGGGACAAGGGCCTGAGCCATCCTGTGATGGACAGAGAAGGACAAGGCCCTGTACAACAGTCCTCTCTGCCCCCTTTAGCCTAGCACCCCACCTTGGGGACACTTAGAGTGATGTCAAGTCAGAGCAGAGTAGCATGGCCTGGGTCATCATGATCCACGCTGTTGAGGATCGCCGTCTGGTCTTCCGGAAGCTGACGGTGGCACAAGTCTGAAAGCCTGGCGAAGGGATCAGGACGAGAGTGTCTCTTCTTCTTTCGGAGGCAGACAGCTTCGTCGGGCCACAGAACCTGAGAGTTGGGAAGCTGCTGAGCCTGGGAGGCAGAACCGTCTGCAGAGGAGACACACAAGAGAAAAGGCATGAAAAGATGGGTCAGAGCCTCACATAGTCCATGCATCTCCCAGGGCTGAAGTCCAAGTTGCCATAGAAACCAAGGGAGCACCTGTGTGTAAGGGCTCTGAGGACAAACTTCTGCAGAGAACCTCCTCTTTCCCCATGGGAGCAACCAACAACCTAGCCTTGAGTCAGCGGAGTAAGGTAGGTATTTTCCCACCTATGATTTTTATGGATCTCAATGACCAAGCTGTTTTAGCAACTGGTCTACAAATATCTGCTGTGCTGTCCTGTGTTGTGCCTCTTGGATACCAGGTGTCATTCTAGGTGGCAGGAAGCAGGACTTCTATGTCTTTCTCACCTACTCCAAGCAATGACAGACATGACATAAGATTTTAATCATGAACGCCTATCAGGCCCACACACCTCTTCCACTGCCTGGGCCATTCCTCTGCCCCAGGGCCTTTTTGGGGATACAGTGGGAGGGTTTGTTTTCTGGATTATACTTCAGCATAGAGGGAGGGGGAAAGAGACAAACTGTCAAGATTGGAAAGATACAGAATCTGCATTCTCTGGTGCGGCAAGAGCAATTACAAAGGAAGATGAAATAGGAGTGTACCAATGGCCGGACCCCTGCTTCTGCCTCCCCAAGTGTTAATATCTGGCTGGAGTCTTGAACCAGCATTATTCACCAGAGATGAGTGAAAATGGCTGCCATCAACAGGACCAGCCAAGGTGGAAACGCCAAGTTAAGAGCAGGTGTATGCCAGTATGGTGGCACATGCCTGTAATCCCCATACTTGGGACACTGATGCAATAGGATTGAGTTTGAGGGTAATCTGAGCTACATAGTGGGTCCCTGCCTGTAAAAAACAAACAAACAAACAAAAAGGATAAGAGGCAAACACAGTATGCTCCAGAGAAAGAAAGATGGCGGTTATGTTGACAGAGTGTAAAACTCCTTGTTGCAAGGAAAAGCTTTTAGAAGACTTTTGTGTTGGGAGTTTGTGTGTGTGTGTGTGTGTGTGTGTGTGTGTGTGTGTGTGTGTGTGTGTGTGTGTGTAAACATGTTCAAGGGGGGGCATAAAATCTCTACAGCTCACTCTGGGTGCTTTCATAGCAGTCAAAGGGTGGACGCAAGAGGAATGGAAGTTCAAGCCCAGACATGGCCACTTTCAGGCCAGCCTGAGACCTTGTCCCAAAACAGTAACAAACTAATGTTCTTTTCCCCTGCCTCAGCACTCCCATTCACAGACTGACAGGGGACCCTTCACCCCCCAAAGGCTAAGTGACTGAGGAGTGACTGCTGTCTCCCTAGGTAAGGGTCAGAGAGTCACCTCTATGGGATACTGTAAGAGAACAGATGGGGCAGGAGGGCAGCTACAAGGTACCGCAGCAGTTCAAAAGGAGAGAAGGTGACTGGAGCCTCATATTTTGCAGCAAGGGTGACCAAAGGAGGCAAGATGTTGAGCCAACATACTTCAACAAAAGGATCAGGTGTGAGTCATGAGAGCAAAAGACTCAGGGGGAGAAGTTGAGCCCAAATGAAGCAACGCCGTTTACACAACTGAAGAGAGGTGGGGAGAGGCGGATTTGATTATTCAGTCAAAAACATTGAAGTCCAAGTCCAGTGGCCAACTGGAAATATAAGATTTGAGCTTCGAGAAGCCAGCTGGGCTAAAGGCAGTCACCTGAGAGCTATGAACACAGATCAGGCAAGAGAGAGAGAGAGCATGTGTAGCTGACATGGCCTGTTCTATAATAACTAAATGAAAAACTTACAATCATGCACTACATAACAGCATTTTAATCAAGGAAGGTTCATACATTCAATGTGTCTCAGTTAATATAAGCGCTGTCTGTGATGTTTACACAGTACCCAAATCATCTAATGGTGCAGTTCTCAGAACACATAAATATCATTAAATGACACGCATGCATACACAAAAGGAGTATGTATGTGTGGTGTCTTATGTATATGTTTAAATTGAGTGAATTTAAATTGAGCTTTGAATTCCATCCTGACCCAAGCCCCAGAAAATAACATTTCTATTGTTGTTGTTGTTGTTGTTGAACATGGCAGCACCCACCTGTAATCCTAGCTGTCAAAGGGCAGAAGAGAACCAAATGGTCAGAGCTAGCCTAGGTTACACAGCTAGTTTCAGACCAGCCTGAGCTATCTAGCCAGGCCCTGTCTCAAAGCAACAACAAGATAATTTTCTTTTTCTCTGCCTTTGTATTACTATCTACAAACGGACAGGAAACCAGCCATAGCCAAAGGCTAAGTCATCAATGAGCTCGTGGGCTTAGCCATGGAACACTTTTCCACCACCTGGCTCTACAGTAGTCACCAAAGGATCTGCAAAGAAACTGCTGCACATTCTTCCTTGACAGGCTGTCAGAACATTCCTACAAACTTGGTAGAAAGAGAATGTCTGATAAACACCACCTGCTTTTCTAAATGAAAAGCTCAGTTCTTTCTGCACTAATTCATAAGCTCCCTAACATTGCTTGCATCAGGTACATCTCCATGGACGTACCCTTTAGGAGACTAGGAGATTTCACACAGCTCTCTCTACTTAGAAAAGATTAGTCAATGCAGAGGCTGGCCTAGCCCACGCCACAGGAGCCCTACACCCCACCACACCTGCCCTAGATCACCCAGAGGGCTTGAAATGGTGGAGGAGAATCAATCCAAGAAGACAGGGTAACAGCAAGGGGTGCTGCAGAATGGTAAAGAATAGGGTACCAGTTATGTTGCTCAAAAACACGCTGAAACAACATGGTGTACTTTCTAAAGTTTTGAGTAACAGAAAAAGGCTCTATCCACCCCGAGGGCACACATACCCTCAGAGCAATGGCTCCGGGGGTGGGAGGAGATGAACTGGGAAGGGAAGGCAGTCAGATATATCGTTCTTGTGTTTTTCGCATGAAAACCATTTGTACATTATTGGAAATGAATGTTTAAAAGGAAATCAAGAACAAGAGAAGCTGGTTTGGCTTCTAGAGAACACCCAAGGTTGGGATCCTGGGCCCACAATCCTTGTCAAATGGGAAACGCACGGTGGAAAGACGGGCGGCACTTCCCACCATTTACCGGATCGTTTCTTTGACTTCGAAGAGCCCTTGGATGACTTTTTGGGCTTCTTTATCCGTTGGTATCTCAGAGCCTCCAGCCTCTCAGGCACAGCAGCGTTCCCGGGTGCAGGTGGAAGTATTCTGCAAGGAACAATTAGAGAGGCACAGGTCAGCTCCCAGAAAGGAGCCTTTGAAGAGGGCTGGAAGAAAGCCAAAGGACTGCCCATAGAAGGATGGAGCCCAGGGATGGAGTCCGGCGTGCCCACGATCGTTCCTGGACACTTGCCTTCCTATTGCTCCTGAAAGAAAGAAAACGCAATGGAAAGCTCCAGCAGCAGGAGGCCTATCTCAGGTGGAAACCAACCTGTGGAGCAATTGGAAGACCCTAGGAAAGGAGAGAGAGAGAGACTTTAATGTAAGCCCACCACACATCACTTAGGCTGGGATAAGCAAGGGCCAAAGAAGAGTCACTTCCTAGAACTCACCACCATCAAGACCTTTAAGTAAAAACTGAAGAGCAGATTAAAGCAGGAAGCGAGCAATTCCAGTCCCAACAAGCTGCCTCCTGGGTCCAGAGACAGGAAGGAGTGAATAAGTAGCCAGTGCCCAGTGAGGTGTGGGCTCTGTAGAACCCGACTCACAGAGCCATTCCCTCCGTCTGCTAGACTCATGTAGACAGATGCTCACAGCTAACTGCTGTGACATACCAACATCAGCAGGCATGTCTGCACGGCACTCTGCAGCCAAGGCTCAGATTTCCTCAGTCTCATAAGAAAACAGAAGAGAGCAGAGGTAGATTATGACAGGACCGAGTGTTCAAATCTGATGGCTTCACAGAGTCCTTGCTGTGTGTCACTGGTCTCCAGCAAGTTCTGTATCTTAAGATGCAACCTGAGCGTTCAGATTGTTGGGAGAGGAGACTCCTTATTGATCCTTCTTTCTCCACCCCAGTTATGGGATGGATCAAGTTGCCATCTAACTAGAGCCTGTCAGAAAGGGAACCAAAGCAAACTGAGAAGAGAGCGGTGTGTGACACTGTGCCTACAAAGAGAGCTTTGCAAGAGTCATAAAAGAAGAAAATGGAGAAGACGTGTTATAGGTCTCAGTGTTTTCTCAAAGTAAGACACCTTGGAGCCTGAGGAACAAAGAGGACAAGAGAGAGGCAGGGCATACTTTCTTCCCACAAACACTGGTATTGGGATGAGACAGGTAATGAAGGGACACTCTAGAGCCATGGTAGACAAAGATAACTCTCTTCTGTCCCCAAGTACCACATCTCCCTTCCCCACGCCCATCACAGTGAGGTTTTTAGCAAATCCTGGTTTTTTAAAAGAAGGAACCCAGATAGTCCTGTGAGAGGCAAAGAAGTCCCCAGAGGTCCACAAGCTATCCGAGGTAGGAGGGAAGAGAGCGGGATCAAAGAGAAAGGGATGAAAAGACTTAGCATCTCTCCAGCATGGAAGGCCCCTGCAAGCACTGGGAACAAGAAACTTACAGACTCCTGGTTGGTAAGCCTCTGGCTTCTGGAAGTAACTGGCAGTGGAGGAACCTCCATCTTCCTTGATGGATGCCATTTGCTCCCAAGTCTCTGAGTGCATTGGGTATCAAGAAACTCTCACAAGTTCAAGTCAGAGGCAACTCCTTAACATCCCATAGCCCACAGCATCACCACACATACAGAGGTACCCACACCCCATGGAAGAGGAGTCTAGTTCACACTGTAAGCAAGTCTCCCCAAAGACCCAATATGCCAGTGTCCAAGCCCCTTCTGTTCCCCCAACCCAGTTCTACCCAGAGATCTTCCCCCAAAAACAGCAGCTGGAAGGGATTTTGGAGGAGGTCTGCATCACCACCCCTCCTCAGCTTGGTCAATGTTCGTTGTGTTGCCTGAAAAGAAAACCAAAGGCATGAATCCTCTACCATTTGCCATCTCTACTCCAGAGCCAGCGTGCAGAAAGGCCATGACAGGTGACATAAGTAGTCAGAGGAGACATGGGACAGGCAAGAGCAGCACTCCCCAACACAACACTTGATGCCCCACAGTTACAGCACAGGTCTTCCTTAGTCTCTAGCCAATAGGCAGAGGTAGCTTGGGAGCTGCCTCCCCTTTACTGTGGATGGTAGGATGGGAAAAACAATTCACTAACACACCATAGACGGGAAAAAGGTGCAACCACATTCTATGTGCCCCGTAGACAGCCATGTGTTCCAAAGCCAGTGCCAATTCAGCCAGCCACAAAGAGATCTTTCTGCAGTGGGGCCAGGGTACCGCCTATAGAAGAAGCGGTACAGAGCACCCCTAAAAATTCCCAAAGATTCCTCAAGGTAGGTGGAATATTCAGGGAATAGGATACCAGTAGCACAATTAACATATTACTACTACTATCGTTTGTATGATATAACATGTGCTTACTCACCACTTACCATGCCAGGCACATGTCTGTAATGTATCTAAGAGGTGGAGACGACAGTAGCCTTATTCCAGACAAAGAAGCTCCACTTTAGTGAGGGGAGCCACTTAGCCAGGTTCACTCAGACAGACTCTTCAGTACTAAGTTAAACTGCTCTTTAAGTAAAATAGGTACAGAGGCTAGAGTAGACGAAACAGAGCTTCCCTGATCCACCCGCCTGTTCTGTAGTACACTGACCCCCGACCCTCTGCAGCAGTGTCACAGACAAAATAAGACAGACCAGGAACAGGGCAAACTGCTAAAGTTTCATCTTCAGGCACAAACTCCCAAACAACAGTGACATATAGAGGAGGAGAAAACTTTTCTCTTTAGCTCTTCCAGGATACCTACTGCCCACCTGCTTGCGCTGCTGGCTCAGGACTCAGACACTGCAGCCCAGCGGATGATGTCTCCTGGAGGCACCAGGAGATACTTGCCTAATGCCAGAGGCAAAAATAAAAGCAAGTCTTTAGCAGGACATGTGGAAAAAGAGGGGCAGACATAATGGGTCCGTTCTGAGTGAGCCATACAGAAAAGACAGGAAGTATTTTCCAGTAGTCTTTATGAGCAGCCGCAGAGAGCCCTTGGTATCAGCCTGCCTCCCGTGTTCAGGAAGGATAACCGCGTCCTATGCCAATACCAAGTCTGCCTGGCACTGTTCCAGCTTTGAAACGTTTAGTGCTGCTGTCTGGGATGGGCAGCAGGGTGAAGAACTTGCAACTCTGGCTAAAGCTCGCCAGCAAAGCTGAACGTGGCCTGTAGTCAGACGGTTACAACAGACTCCTCCAGCCCTGGCTTCGCAAGGCGTGTTCCTCAGTTTCCCTCGGGTCAGTCTTGACTTTTTTCCTCATACAGAAACGCTGCAAATTTCAGTTCCCCTTCTCCCAGGAGGTGACCCAGGTATATTATTGACAGACAAAGGCCTCCGAGCCTATGAGCTTTTCTGGTCTCTTGAGTTCTGTGCCAGTAAATGCAAGTTCGGTGATCCATTGGTATTCTTTGCAGTTCCAAATTATCAACAACAACAACAACAACAACAAAATTGCCAACACTTACTTTAACATCCACCCCCATGCCAGACCACACAAAATTCCCACCCCCCCCTCATTCAACCCGAGAAGTTTTATCAGCCTAGCATCCTGCTCCCCAGGATAGAGGAGAAGAGAGGTAGCAGATTTACACAAGCAAACTTTACTTAGGCCAGGAAAGCCAAACTCCAGCTAGCCACTTCCTTGCTTTAGTGCCCTACGAACTAAGCCACTGAGACATGTGTGATAGCAATTACTGACACATCTGGGAGGAGGGACCCCTGGCTGGCTGAAGAACTGCCTCCATTAGACTAGCCATGTCTTGATTACTAAATGTGGGAGGGTACAGCCCACTGTGGGTGGCAGCATTCCTAGGCAGGTAGGCCTGGCCTTTATAAGAGTGGCCACTAAAACATGAGCCTGGGAGTGAGCCAGTAAGCAGTGTTCCTCCATGTCCTCTGCTTCTGTTCCTGCCTCTGAGTTCCTTCCTTGAGCTTTTGACCTGACTTCTCTGAATATGCTATAAGCCAAATAAACCCTTTCCTCCCATAGTTGCTCTTGGTTATGGTGTCTATCTATCATAGCACCAAAAAGGAAAACTAGAACAACACAGCTCTCCGTTACTCCCCCAGATAGTAGGCAGAAAGAAGTAGCTAGGAGGCTGGCTCCTGTGACCATGCGTGAAAGGATGGGGAAAGCTATTCATATACATATTACAGCCAGGGAAAAGGTGAGAGAGCGCCCTCTATGTAACCCCCGGACATAGCCAGGAATTCACAAGCCAGCATCAAGCCAGCCCAAACACAAATGGCTCCCTCTCTGGTAGGGTCAGTGTGCAGACTCTGTGTTCTGCCTCAGGTCTCAGGAAAGGCTTGTGTCCAAATGGAGACTCCTTCCTACAGTACGCCTAATAAACAGGGATCCAGTGATGCTTTCCAGCCCGCTGCATCACAGAGGGCACAGTGGGTAGTGAGGGGAAATAGAACAGAGGTGGGAAACCTGAGTCCTATCCGCGTCAGAGGGAGCACTGGGTAAAGTGACTGGGCCCCCAGCAACCCACAGAAGAATAGAGCCACATTCTGCAGCTCCCCACACTGAGCTGGGAGCTGGGAAGAGGATAAAGAAGGAAGAGAAGAAAAAGAGGACAGGGTGGAGGAGTGACAACAGGACTGAATGGGAGGAAAGGAGAGAGACTGGAGGGGGAAAGAAACAAAGCCAGGACAAACACAGACAAGAAGCATCACAACTTCTCCAAGCAAGACCAGGGGGACACATGCAAAGGCACAGCATGAAGACAGACAGCGTCTACAGAGGGGCCACAGCTTCCCCATGGCCCAGCAGCTCTTTCAGCAAGCAGGAGGATGAGCAGAGGTTCCTGTTGCCTAGCACCACAAAGGCCTAACTTGGATAATATAGAGGACTTGGTTCTTCTGGCCTGAGGGTATTATCCAGGCCTGGGAGAGGAACAATTGTCCCTCACTGTTGCCCCTGGTTTCTGGGCTTGTCACAGTGATCATGTGGCTGGGTCCTCTCAGATCTTGACATGATGAAGACATTGGGAAAGACAGGGTCAGTGGAGTTGGGGGTGGGGAGGTGGGGTAAGAGGGATGGAAATGACAAATGGCACTAGAGTCCAGCCACTTTCCAGGAATAGGGGAAGAGCTGTCCCAGGGCTACCAAACCTCATGGGCAATAAAGGAGCTATTCCAGAGAACAGTAGAGAGGACAGACACGGGGCAGGGAAGTTAATCATTCTCCCTGCTCCATAACAGCCATCCAAGGAGCCACCAGAGGCCCCAGAAGCAGGTGAGCATTATTGTGACCCTGATGTCACTGGTAGCTGCAGGCTGACATTCAGTCAGCCTTGCACACAAGGCTAGGGCCCCTTGGATACTGACAGTTTTATAGCTGCAGGTCATAAAGAAGTGTCCCTGCAGTCTCTTTACGGGAGCCCGCTCTTATGACACAATGAGATTTATAGGCCTGAGTTGGGAGGAGCAGCTTCCCGTGGTATATGAGAAGAGAGAAGCCTGTGCTTCTCACATGGAAAGCCAAAGCACCAACACAAAATCTCCCATTCTTCCACCCAGGGGCCTGGTGCAGTTTGCCAGCCCTGAAGCGTGGGCAATGGAGCATACAGCAAAACAAGCATCTCTTTAGGCTGTCCTGACAGAGAGGGAGCCCTGAGCATCCCAAGCATCTTTAAGAGATGCCTGGCCCTCTTCACTAGGAACTCCTTCTTTCGGACTCCACCTGGAAGGATGCCGGAGCAGCCAGCAACGGCAGGGGAGGGCAGTGCTAATCGCTAAGGTTTTCAGCTTTTTTGCCATCTCAGCTCCCTTTCCCCTACCCGCTATCCCCGCGCCCCGGCATGAGTTCTCCCGAGGCCTTTTCCCAAGAACATGACCTACAGGAAGCCAGCTACTGCAGGGACCCTGAAAGCAAATGTGGCTCTAAGGACAAAGTCACATTTCAGTCCTACAATAACCATGAAAGGGCTGAGGAGTGCAAGGATGATGGGAGAGTGGTTATGCTTCCCACCTTGGAAGAGCTGAAAGCCACATGACCCCAAAGACCCAGATGGATGTGGAAGCGAGATCTCTATCGTTAAGATTCCCAGGAAGGGGGAAAAAAAACTCCCAGGAAGAGTGAGGGACCAGCAACCCCAGGAAAAGATCTGAGTTTAAGGGGAGGCATTGACAAGGAGGACACACTATCCCTGGGTCTGCTGGGGAGACACAGCGCTGGAGCGTGGAGGATGAGAGAGCCTTGGATCCTATTATGGACCCAAGGGTAGAGATGCAAAGCTGATCATGGAAATTCTGGCTCCCTTGGGGTTCATGCAGGCTCCGGAAGCTGCTGTGGAGGTCTATGAGGAGGGTGTTGTTGGGCAGCAGGATGGCAAGGGTCTGAGTGAGAACAACGGCAGTCTGTTCTAGAAGGGCGGGTGTGGGCTTGGAGGTTAAAAGCTGCAGCTAGGCAGTGTCCCGGCATGGCCAGCTGGGCAGTTGGAGCGGCAGAGCAGTGCGATGTGGGAGTCCAGAAGCCATGGCAACCCAGCAGCGGCTGCCCAGGTCGGGCAATGAGGGGATGTGTCTTAGATCCCCCTATCACGGAAGCAATGGCCCTGCCGAAGCCCCATCCGCCTGCCCACCCCACCCCGCCCCGCCGATGAGCTCCCTTACCTATTGAGCTGAGGAGAGGCTTGTCTCGACAACACTGCCCAGATAGCTGAGATAATCAGAAACAAAGCAGTTACCAACGCTGGCCAGACGAACCACCCACGCACACCCAGAGGGGAGGAGGGGGCACAGTGAGCAAAGACCCACAGGCGAGGTCAGAGAATGGGTAAGGGAAAGAAGAGAGAGAGAGGCAAAGAACCAAATGCATGATGGAACAGAGAAGGTGAGCGGGGTGTACAAAGGCACAGACAGGGCGCAACAACAGCATCTCCTGCAGACGGAGGCAGGCATCTTAGCTAGCCTCTTAGATTCCCCACACAGCCTGACCACCAGGAGCTCCCACCTTGGCACAGAGGTAACCTTGCAATTTCCAGTGACCAGAGTGGGGGAGAGGGGGAGGGCTGGTTCACTCCTCTCCAGCTACCTCCCATCCTCCCACCGCTAAGACAACCTCCTCTAGAACTCTGCTCCCTGACACAGGCCACCGCTTGAAGAAAAGACACCAAAGTACTGAACCCAAGAGAAAGTCAGAAAGACGAGGGAGAAAAGGATGAGGTCAAGGCAAGGGAAGAGGGGAGGGTGGGCAGGTGCTTCAGAGCAAACCGGGTCAACCTCAGGGCGATGGAGAAGGAAAAGAGGAAGACAGACTGACTTGAAAAGGCGCGAAGGCTAGGAGGAAGGGGGAGGGCAGGTGGACAGAAGAGGAGGCACAGACAGGCGTCCAAGCTGACTGGTACCTGGAATACCAGCCGCTACAGTACACAGTGTGCTCTCTCAGGCGGGTAGATCTCAGGAGCTTGTCTGTCTGTCTGTCTCTCTGTAGCTTCCTGTGAGGCACACAGGCGGGCAGGGATATGGCTCCCCACATACACAGGTCTGAGCTTGTTCTCAGCCTCCAGGAGCATCTTCCTGGAGAGACTGAGGATAGGGCCTGTAGTCCATCACTTGCTGGGAATTCTAAGGGGGCAGGTATTTGAGCACATGGGGCCCCTGATCAGTGGTCCCACATGGTACGGAATGGCTACACACGAGGAGACACAAGATCTGTAGGCAACTGCAGGAAACCACCACTTTCCAATAGCACAATCACAGGGATGTGGCCAGCCTCAATGTCAAGGGCAGCCTTCACAGGCATCACTGCCTTCCTTTCCCCTTCCCCCATTTCCTGATGCACAGAGAGCCTTCATAGAACTCTGGGCTGGGTGAGCAGATGCCTGAAGCAACTGGCAGGGAGCCAGCAGGTAAGCCCATCCATCCCAGTGAAGACACTCTGCCAATGTGTGGCCAGCATTCTTCTCCCAGGGCTACTGTAGTGTGTCCCAAACAAGCCCTGTTGTCGGGATGACAGGGAGGTAGGGGACAGGGCAAGGCATAGGGAGACTGACCAGAAGCGAACTAGAGACAGTGACTTACACTCACCCTGAAGTAGGTAAGGTTGTTGGGGGCTCTGGCCGGAGTGGCTCTTCCCCCATCCTCCTAGGGGAAGGTGTCTGTCCAAACACATCCAAGTTGTCCCCTGGTGCCGGAGGGGCAGGGCCCGGTGGAGGTGAAGGGTAGCCTGTGGCCAGAGTGGTGAAGCCCATGGTCGGCCTGTAGCTGGGGCTCCCACTGCGGCTGCTCTGTGAAGGAGATCCAGTGGACGGCGTGGACTTGCGCGAGAAGCTAACCGCGGCTGGCGGCTGCAGGGTGATCTCTGACATCTCTGCCTGCTGCAGGAGGCCTGGTCGAGGTCGGGCACGAGCAGCGAGCTCAGGGGAGCCAGTACGGGAACTGAGGGGGCTTTGGGTCAGAGGTGAGAGCCTGGAGGGCTGTAGCACCACTTGATGTAAACTGGGCTCGGCACGCCGGGCCTGCCGGGGGCTGGGCCGGGGCCGGGGCTGGGGCTCGTACCACCGGGTGTCTAGGCCAAATGTGCTGGGGCCACCGTGCCCCCCGGGCTCGGCTGGCTCCGGGTAAGGCAACACCGGTATCCCCATACCTTGGCTGGTATGTCTTAGCTGCCCTTGGCTGACCAGAGGTTGCATAGGTCTGTCCTGCCACTTGGTGACAGGGGGCGCCGGGATGGGACCCCTGCCAGGTGACTTGCCTACCCAGCCCTTTGGTGCCTCCAGAGAGAGCATGCCTGGATAGGCTGCAGGCACCTGGAGGGGGGTTGGGGGCAGTCCTCGGGGCAGGCAGGCCTTGGGCTGCAAACTCTCGGCCACATCACAGGGGTGCAGCTGGTGGGGGAACATCATGCCTGGGGTCTCCAGTCCCCCAAAGGGAAATTCTGGCCGGCCCCAGGGTTCAGGGGAGCGCCCTCCTGTAGGTGTCTGAGTCAAGGGTAAAGTGCTGTTGGAAGCATTTTCTCCGTTTTCCTCAGGGATGGTGGGGTGGCCAAAAGGCCCCTCGGTGTGCAGGGGTGGGGACGACATGACGGAGCTCAAGGGGCTGCCCACTTCTGGCATATAGAAGGGCGGAGGTTCCACCTCCCCAGGGCTGCTGCTGCTGAGGTACCCATAATACTGGCCATGGTGGAAGTGTCGAGGAGCAGGAGGCCTCGCCTGGCCAGTAGCCTGGAGTCGTCCCCCGAGTCCACTGGGGCCCTCGAGCCCTCGAGGCTGGAACCGAGGACTGTATGCTGGTGGTGGCAGGTAAGAGTCCTGGCTGGAAGACATAGGGGTCAGCTGAGGCTTCAGAGCAGCCACAGACGTGGGCACCAGTGGGTCTTCGTTTTCCTCATCTGACTGCCGGAACTCGGGGTACATATCCGTCTCCTCCGCGAAAGGGAAGCCCTCGATTCGCCGGCCCTTCACAGAGGGCTCCATTTCCGACGGGCCCATGACAAAGCGGCCATCGGGGCCTCTACTGATCAGCTCGATGGGTGTGGTGGCCTCGGCTTCGGCCTCAGCCTTCGCCACACTATACTTCCTGCTGCTGATAGCCCTCTTGGTCTTTTTATACAAGGATAGCTCTTTCTCCCTTGTTGGGCTCAGCATCCTTTTGGCTGCAGGCTGGCCCTGGTCGTCAGAGGACTCAGATGGGGCTCGGAGTGTACGGATGCTCTCAGGACTCACCTTGCCAGAGGACAAGCTGTCAGGGAAACATACAGAAGGTGATGAGGGATGCTATACACAGCTGCCAGCTTCCTTCCGTGGTCTTAACAGTGACTCTAAAGGAGACAGCTATGGTTGGGCTGAACATTTTGGTCAGAAACTCTGGCCAACTCTCTCAATTGTCTAGACACGTATGGTCCGTTTTTGGAGTGAACACCCACACTGCTACTTTTCTTCTGGCCTGCCCCTAAATTTGGTATACCCTGCCTTATACACAACTGCATCTTTATTCACTACGTGTTCAGAAACGCAAGCTAATATTAACACTGACTCTAGAAAAGCAAAGGACCAAAAAAAAAAAAAAAATCACAGAAATAATATCCGCAAGGCTAAACAAATAAGTCGAGAGCTTGAATTATCTGTACTACTCTCCCTTGATCCATGTGGGCAGCTTAAAATGGGCCTGGCCAAATCAGCAAACATGAAACACCTTAGGGAAATGGGGCCAACTAAAACTAATAGTTTACCTATGCCCAGCCTCCCCCCGCCACCTACAGACCACCCAACAGCCAGAGAAACTTACGGAGACTCAAGACTCTTCCTACAGTGAGTGATGGAGAGCGGAGGATCTGGAAGGGAAGGGGGGGGGAAAGGAAGAAGCCTGAGCCCCCAAAAGAAGAAGAAGAAGGAGGAAAAAAAAAAAAGCCTGGTACTCCATACCCCAGGTTTAACAGAGAGCCTGACATAAACCACAGAGGGAAAGGCTTCACGTGCCTGGTAGCTCTGTGTCCAGCTCAGAGACCCATGCAACCGCCAGGCCCTCTACCCCTCTAGCCCTGGCCCAGCCTATTCTCCCCAATACCCTTGCTCTCTGTTTTCCTCCCTTCAAATCAAGCCCCATTGGGCATGGAGGCACATGCCTCTAACCCAAGCTCTTGGGGGGCTCAGAAAAGAGAATCTCAGGCTTGAAGCAAGCCTGTGCTGTATAAGCAAGATCCTCTGTCAAAATAACAATAAAGAGGAGGATGGAGTTGGGTCCTGGAGGTAGGTAGGGAGGGATAAGATCAAAATACTTTCTATATATGTATGGAATTTTCCAGAAATGAACAAAAAAAAATTTTTTTAAATAAAATTCAATCCCACTGGCAGCTCTGCCTGCAAGATCCCAGTGTCTCTGTTTCCAGAGTAGAAATACCGCAAGTGGTCTGCCTGCTTCTTGCAGAGAGCACCTGACCTTGGCCAGGCAGGGAGAGCAGGTCAACACCTACCTTTTTTCCGCTTGAGTTTGCGCTTGCGCTGCTTGTTGACAAAGCAGGCAGCCAGAGTGCTGAAGAGGATGGCAGCCGCCAGGAAGCAAATGGTGGCCACTATCCCGGCCAACACTGGCCGGGCCAGCCCATCATCGGTCAGGTCCGGCTGTGGGAAGATGTCTGCAAGGAAGGTCAGAAACGCTCACGGCTCTTGTGGTTGCCAACGTGTTCTCCACCTACTCCGCCACCTGGTCCCTAAGGGGCTTTTCCCTCCAGCAGACAAGGCTGGGGTCATTTAATGAGTTTGGGGCAGCAGTGTAAAGAGAGTTAAGGAAGGGACAGACTATGGCAGTCAAGTAGCCTCCTCGTAGCTTAGAAAGAAGAAATGACACCCGCATTTCCCCTGTGAGAATAACCAGCAGTCGCCTACAGCTGTCATGTCCATCACTGCGAGTGCGGTAAAGCGCTTCCATGCATGTTATTTGGCCCTCCCAAGTAACCTTGTGAGCTGCACATAGACACCCCTTGCCCCCCCTGCCCCCCCATCTCTAAACAATGACACGAGTGACTGGCTCCCTGTCCTATCGGTACTCTAACAGGGGCACAGTGGTTCTGATTTCCAGTAAGGATTTCCTGCCTTCTCCTATGCCATCTATATGATTAAGACACCTTGGGGATAAAATTCTAAATCAGGGAGAGGAACTATTAGGATAGACTCTAGGCCCATCCATCTTCTAACTCCTCATAAGACAGGTTGGCAGCTTGCTACAGAAAGAACTAGTTCATCTTCGTCACCCAGGCTCTAGAAGCAGGCTGGAGCTGCAGAAAGGGTGGGATGGCCTCAGCTCTCACTTCCACAGTTAGAGAAAAAGCTACACCTCGTACCCGATCCACAGACCAGTGAGTGACAGAGCCAGGGCCAACTCACTGTACCGTACGCATAGGGCAGTGAGATCAGTAACCTGCATTCTTAAGGAACACCAAGGGAAAATACATTGTGATACGGCTGGCTGGTGTTCAAGGCCACGGCAGCAATGATAACGGATAAAATGGACACTGATGGGACCACAGACGTAGGAGAACTGGCTACAGGGGATGCTATTGCTAGAACAGTCTCGTTCCCCCATACAGGAACGCCTGACTAGGCATGCTTCCGTTACTTTTGGGAGCGAGGCACAAGGCTACTGAGTAAGAACAGTTCACAGGATTGAGCGCTCAAAACACTCAAGTTGTCTACTTTGGCTCTGGCTGGGATCTATTTTTCTATGTTCTTCCATCTCCCTGAAACTCTGCCCTGGAGAGAAGCCAAGACAGAAACAGCTGAGTTTTGCTGCCTATGGGAGACAACTTGATTTTACACAAACACCCCAGGGTACCTAACATACAAGACAAAAATCACACTTTCCTCTTCCCCATGTGCCCTTGGCTCCACTTCTCTTCTCCCTTTCTGCCCATATCAATGCTTTTGTAACTCTAAGAGGCTCCCTACAAGAGCTTTCTGGCCAAGACCCTTGTAACCTGATCCTAGGGGCCTAAGTACGTGCTACACCCACAGAAATGGTGCCTTGGCTGGCTTACTAAGCCAGAGCCTCTCCCATACCAAGGACACCACTTCCCTGAAGAGGGTTTCTGCTGTGTCTCAGGAACTCTGGAATAGAGAGAAGACATTTGGAAATGGGACCAGTGCCAAAAGAAAAAAGAAGAAGAAAAAAAAAGATAAATGGAGAAAATGCTAGGGAGTTGGTTTTATTTAGTCTGGGGGGAAAAAAAATCTAAGGAGAGGAAGGAAGGAAAACAACACCAAACAACAATTTTCCAAATAAAACCCACATAATTATAAGGAAGCCTATAATAGGCATCCAACAAACACTTGTTGACCTGCCGCATCTTCCCTCTAATTCAGGGTGCCCGCCCCATTACACAGCAGAGCTCAAGAACAAACAGGAAATGTTCAGCAAGCAGCACATGCTGACAAGATCTAGTGGATTTCCTTCCTCAGCTATCGCACATTAGCCCCACAGTGGGATAAAGCATCATGTGTCATGGGAACACAGATCTGTGGGGTTTCAGAAATGGTAGGGATGTACAAGGTTTCAACTAGACTCCTGCTGAAGTCTCCAACCCAGCCTGTCCTCCCAGATCAGCTGTTTCACAAAAGGACTCTTGGCGTGCCTCTGAGGCTTGTGCCCTGGTTGTTGTTAGACAATCTTGGAACCCAAAGTACCTGTGCTGGAGACACCGGCGATGTTGCTAGGCTCGCTGATCAGATCCTGCATGACAGCCAAAACCCGGAACTCGTACCAGGTATCCTACAAGCCAAGGAAAAGACACAGTCAGCTGAGGAGCTTAGGACCATCCAACCCTGTGCATGAGATCCACATAACAGGGTACCCAGAGTGCCAGTGTTTAATGGTGACGGTTCACATTGGGTGACGTTATAGTGTACATATTGCCACCTCTCTTGAAGCTATGGGCTACAAGCTATACACATGAGGCCACTGGATGACTGCAGAGACAGAAGCGTGATGTGTTAACACACAGCATCACGAAGAAATTCCATCTAGCCATAAAAAGCACCCAGAGAGGGGAAATGGTAGGATGGAGGTCTCTTCCAGCTATGAGACACCATTTTTCTCTCTCAAGAAAAAGAGGTGCTCCTGCTTTACAGATGTCAACCAGAAGAAAAAAAAAGAGGCAATGTGTTTTCTCCCTGGTCTCTGAATTATTAAAAGAAGAACCTTTCTTTTGGCTGGCCTAAAAGACAATCTTTCTAGGGCTTCCTCAGGCTACCCTGGCTGGAACCCAGGAAACGAGGCCTGGGATCTGAGGATCCCTACTAGTTTCTCCTTGCCTTCCCCTAGCTAGTATCTGTATTTGAGGGAAACAATCTGTATAGCACTGGTCCCCCATGCCACTAAGCTATCTCTGGTCCGGGGACCAATTCCAACCTGGTAGCAGACTAGAGAGAGCTCAAGACCACAGATAAGGAAGGCCTATGCAAGGCTTGACTCTATGCCCCTGAGGTGGGTGGGTCACATGATGCTCAGTAGCTTTACAAACAGTCATAACAATTCCAGCAACTGGGAATAAGAGGCAAGAAAACTACAGTCCCCACCTGTGACAGATCCTTGGCAAAAAAATCTCCATCAGTGCCCGGGATGGCATCATCTAGCATCTCCCAGCGTTCCCCAACTCGGAACTCCATGATATAGCGGTCGATGGGGAAGCTGTGGTTGGCAGGTGGGAGCCAGGACAGGAGCACACCCTGCTGGGTCCGGTTGGCTGTGAGGCACCTTGGTGGGGTCACCAGCACCAGAGGTTCTGGGGTTGTAACAGGGAATGCTACGGAAGGAAAAGGAAGAAGAAAGATGATGACCACAGACTCCTACTCCAATGTGGGAAGCAGAGAGCCTGATCAAGAATGAATTTGGTTCAGAGAGGCAAGGGAGTGGCACCTACAGTAGTAGCCCTCCTGGTGCTAGGAAAGAGAAGTGTAATGGGCCAGAGCTCTGTGACTCTTCTCAGAGTAAGACAACTGCAAGGTATTTAAGCACCTTCTCCAAAGGGAAGATGCAGAGGGCACCATAGAGAAGAGAGAAGAGCGTAGTGAAAAGCACAATCATGTGCCACACAACATCTCTGTCAGCAGCATCCCTGACGGTACCCCCACGAAGTGATGGCACTGAAAAACTCCTATCGGCTAGTAAGAGGGTATCCACTATAATATAGAGCAGCACGTTCCTCACACATCTGAGGTAACATTGGTATGAATAAATCTACAGCATGGCCGGTCATATAACGTGCAGCTGTGTAGAGTGCAGAATACGTGGCAATAGTAACACTCAACCATGCTGCAGGGTATGTTTTTTATAGCTACAGCATAGTCCAACAACAGAAAAGGTTCTGGTAGAAACAGCCCACTTCGTTCCACTAGCCTCGGCTCCATTGATCTAATGTTCACTGAATTTCTTGGTTGCGTCACTTTCTTGTGTGCCATACCATCTACCCAATGACCTCATTGCCGAATGGCACACTTCTCAGTGTGGAACATGCAGCTTCCTCTGATGGCTTCCCCACTGTTAGGAGGCACAATCATCTTTTACTCGCATCTCAAGAACTAGTATGATCTGCTCCCAACACATGAGTCACACTTTCTACTCCTTTGAGCTCAAATGAGGCCCAGGCCAGGCTTGATGGTACACACATTTATTTCCAACACTTGGGAGGCAGAGACAGGCAGATCTCTGCATCGAAGGCCAGGTTGGTCTACAAAGTGACTTCTAAGCCAGGTAGGGTTTTTTGAATAGTTGAGATCCTATTCAGAGGAACTTTAAAATTTGGGGTGTGCAGTTTACATCTGCTGTCCACAGGGCAGAAGGGGCGCTGAGAAGCGACTGCTTTCCAAGGCTGTCCTTGGACCCCAGAAGATATACAACTACAGTTGGATAGTGCGGAAGACTCTCTGTCCCCTTATAAAACTGCCAAACATGTCACTGACCCTTTCTATTCCATCCGAGGGTGCAATAGGAGTATTGGCCAAAATGTCATGACATGGGACCAGACAAATCTTACAAAAAAACATGTCAAATCCTTACTGGGAAGTAAAAGAAACCATTTCGGAGAGCAGTTAGTAGACGCTGGCACCCACTAAGGCCCTAATGTCAGTTCTAGCATTGTCAACCCCATTGCCCTTGGCCAGCTGAGATCTGCTAAGAAGTAGCCCCAATTCACACCAGCCCAGGGCCTCACCTAAAGTGTTCACAGTGACCACCTCACTGAAGGCGCTGCTTCCCAGCCTGTTCTGGGCCAGGACACTGAACTGGTACGCAGTCTCGGGCTCCAGGCTGTCTACCAGCAACCAGCTGGGGCCCGGTGGCACTGACAAGGACAGCCAGTCGTGGGGCCCAAACTGAGCCCGCTTCATCCTGGCCAAGAGAGAGAGAGAGAGAGAGGGGAGGGGATTGGGGAGAAGGGGTGGGGTGGGTCACACTGGAGAGAACGGCACGCATGCAAGGTCTTCAAGGAAAAGGCCGTGAGTGTACACGCATTCCCAGGTTCAAGGGCAGGAAGAGGGATAACCAAGGTGGGGTTACCTGCCCAACTCTGGCTGTGCCAACCTTCCTGGCACCAGGGCACACCCCACTGTGGTACCTCTCCAGTGAAAAGGGGTCGTCGGGTATAAATCATGCTGAAGATACTAGTCAGATTACCAATTGCATTGTGGGAGAATCCCACTCTAAGTGCTACGTTATAAATGGGCTCTGTCTTAATAGACTAGGGACACTGGAAATAAGAATGAACGGCTGGGCAATGCCATGATTAGAGGAGGAACTAGATGGCCTTGGCTGTCTGCCCTACCAGGGAGGGACAAAAGTGGGGCCCAGACTATCATAGGATGCTCCACTCAACCCACTCCGACTTAGGTCATCTGAGGACATCCAAGGCATGTAACAAAAAATGGCCAGAGGATTGTCCCGTGGCAGAACCAGGGCTCTTAAGGCACAGAAGGCTAGAAACCATAATCAAAGGAACAGTTACGATTGCAGAGAGTGAGGAGTGTAGGTATGAGGTTTTCTACTCTAAAGCCGCTCCCAATAGGCAAGGAAGCCACTGGCTGCAGGTGCAGTTCCAGATGACACCACAGGGAGGAGACATTGTGCCGGGCAACTGGTCCACTCTATTCCTCCCTGAATTGTACTCAACAGATGCCCACAGGTTCCTCTCTAGGTTTTAAGGCTCACTACAGCTACACCAGGTAAGCTGAATAATGTGAGCTGCGGCAAAAGGAAAAAGAAAGGGGAAAAAAAACAGCAGGAGCCGAATGTCTGTATCAATATAGTGAGTGAGGGTCTTTCAGAAAGAAGAGGAAGACCTTCTCTAGCGTGGCGACTGCCTTTCCCTGCCACAGCAAGTGAGCGGAGCGTGATAAAAAGTAACACCAATGAACAGCAGCGTGGAGCAGCACCACAGACAATGAGGAAAGCCCCCATGTGTGTGCAAACATCTGTCTGTCCATCCCCAAAGACAGCTCTGCCACACCAGATGTCACTTAATGACCCACACCTCTTGCAGCATCCCCTAGGCAGTGGGGCTGGGCGTCTTCCCCCATTCAGAGGAGCGCAGACAAGGAGTGGGAGATTGTTATGACTATAGCTCCTGCCATCCAGATATAGTTCACCCACTGGAGAACTCAAAACTCCCAGGATGCGCATTCACGCTGAGAACTGCTGGGGAAATGGAAGGGCCCCTCAAGCCCTCCCCCACCTGAGGCTACTGTCTGCAAAGCTGGAGGCTGTGGTCCCCAGCTCAGGACAGGAAGGAGTGTTAGGAACGAACAGCCCTACAGAGGTGGGAAGGAAGGGAGTGCCCCCTAAGCTCCTCTCCCCACTGGTCCAGGCCTTGGGGTCTTATTCTGGTCCACGCACGCGTGAGATCTACCTACCCTGAGGTTTGAGCAAGGATCTTAAGTCATTAGTCTGGTCAAAAACACGCATGGGAACAACGCGCACAGATGCTATAGAGAAAATACCGACAGGGCAGGGATGGGGGCACTGGTTCTCCTAACTAACTGGTACCTGGGCAAGGAACAAATTACGAAGTAGACTCTGCATCCCAGGTGCTATTCACAATGCCCTCAAGCTTGAGAGCCTAGAGAAAGAATGAGGTAAAACATGAAATGGGGGAGGGGCACTAAGAGAAACCAAAAAGAGACCAGAAGGGGCCACAACTTAACCCCAAGTCAGCATCCTAACCTCCAGGGTGGTAACATAAGGGTACACTGAGTCCCTTATAGACACCCCTAGCATCCTTAAGTACTCAATCACTGTCTGGCCCTCTTTGCCAGCTTCTGGCTGGCAAGTACAGATTCTAGCCTCCTTGGGCCTACCACCCACCCCAGGGTAGGCTAGCCTAGGGCAGCCTGGATGCCCTGAGTGGGGCAAAGGGAGGGAGAAGCAGAGAGCAAAGCATGCGGGGCTGACTCACAGAGGTCCGTACCAAACTGAGAATGTCTGCTCGTAGCCTCCATCATAGCCTGGCTCCCAGGACACATTGGCAGTTGTCATAGAGACCTGGACCCGGACACTGCCCGGGGCATGGGGACTGGTGCCTGGAGACCAAGGAAGAGAGCTCAGAGAAGAAGGAGCCAAGCCTATTTGCTAGGTCCTCAAAATCATCTTGTAGGAGATTCGGGAGACGACAGAGCATATAGCAGCAATACGCATCATAGGAAGTGGCAGCAGTGAGGACAGGATCCCAAGTCCAGCCTAGCCCTGCTGGGGACAGAGAGAAAAGCCCACCCACTACATAGGCTAGCGTAACTAGCAGGAACACAGGTGGGGGAAGAGGGGGGTGGGGGAGGGCGGCACAGGGTAAGTAAGGCAGAACTTTTCCCATCCTGACCAAATTCCCATGCCTCTTGTGAGGAAAAAAGCAAAACCATTCCCTTCATACCTTGGAAGAAACCAAAAACCACACCCCCTTACTAATCTCTAGCCACAAGAACCAGCCACGTTCCACACCACAGACAACAGTAGCCTCAGGTATGAGGTACGAAGGCTACGACGCTGGGCAGATCGGCCATGCACTTCCCTGAGAGACTGTGAGTGACCAGGTGCACACCACTTTATTAACAGACTAAGCTGGCAGTGAAACAGTCAGTGTTGGCCTTGGGTACAACTTTGGCTGCCAGGCCCCTAAGGGACAGGTTAGAAAAAGTGGGGGGTTGGGGGGGTGACAAGTCCTACCCAGTCAGAACAGGAAGTACTATTCACTTCCTACTGTCCCAGGCTATGGACACCAGCCTGATCCCAGGCAGCTCAGTGCTTGGTTGAGGGGCTACACGGTCTGATTCTCACTCATTCTCTTCCTGTCAGTTTCCACATGTCCGCCTTCCCCGATCCTCCCTGCCAGAGCCTCCTGAGGTCCAGGGTTTCAAGTTGTCACCCTCTCCCCCCCCCCCAGTCTGACTTAGGAAAGACCCCAGCTGGCCTACTCAACCACGTACCGATGACAGTGAGGTGCGTGCTGGCAGTGATGCTTGTGACCACATTGGTGGCAACACATTCCCACTCCCCGTGGTCCTCCTTACTCAGGGCACGAAACTGGAGACTCCCGCTGGGCAGGGCGTTGTGCTTGCTTCTGCTGGGCTTCCCTACCTTAGCCAAACAAGGGGCGGGGAAGAGGATGGGAGCAGGGATTCAGGTTAAGGGACCAGTGCTCACAACTCAGGAGTCTAAAGAGGATGAAGATGGTGGGGCGATCCCGGAGCCCATTGCCAATGCCCCGCCCCTGTCCTCTAGTGTTGCCTCCCCTCCTAACATCTGGCCTGTCCACACGGGTCCAAGTAGAACCACCACGGGATCTTCCATGCCTCCCCCACAGCGCAAGAGCTTCAGAGCCCAGGTACCTTCCTCCAGGTGATGACAGGGAAGGGGTCCCCTGCAGCTGCACAGGGGATGAGCAGCTCCCGGCCAGCCTCCTGCCTGTACTCCCAGCCAGGTAGCACCGTGAAATACGGGGGGTCCTAGTGGAAGCACAGAGACAGATGTGAAAGGTTGCCCGCACAAGACTGCCCACCACAGAGGCCACGTACAGTCCTGGGGACTCACCTTCAGGACAAGCCGTGCAGGGGCAGACTGGCCCATGGTCCCCAAAGTGTTGTAAGGCACACAGGTGTAAGTGCCAAGAGCCTCCTCTGTGGCCTCCTCGATTCGAATAGAGCCATCCTCCATCAAGGTCCAACCCAAGTTCTGCCAGACAGAGATGGAAGAGCAAGGAGCCATGGTCAAGACAGAGGAACTGCATCCCAGCCACTTCCAGGCAGGGTCTGAGAGGACAGAACAGCAGTTCAGCCAGTGCTGGCATCCCCTGTGGGCATGGAGCACAGCCAAACTCCTGCCAGACCATTGCTCTTTGTTTGCCTCGGTTTTCTTTAAGAGGAACAGGGCTGGCAGAGAACCAGAGCCCAGAGGCAGCATCTTTATTTTCAGAAGGATGCTCCCCATTCTGAATCCCCAGCATGCATTTCACTCATACCTTCTCTACCTGCAGCGGCCGGCCATCCTTATTCCACTTCACCACAGTAGCAGGTGGCTCGGCATCCACAGGACAGCGGATATAGCCATGGATTCCCACGGGCACATAGATGACAGGGGGCATGTTGAGGACACGGGCTGGGTCTGTGAAAAGGGGTAGTGTGGAGAAACATGAAAAGCCGGTGCCAGGAGCCAAGGCCACCATGGTTAAAAAGACCAACAGTCCCAGCCCTCTAACACTTAGAGGCTAGGGGCCACACACAGCAGGCTGGGGCAGGCTGCGTACATCTTTCATCTGTCCAAGTTACTATACTTTTAAGACCCTTAAGACGTTGAAGAATGCTCAGAGGCACTCAGAGGCACATTTGAAACTGCCCTGGTCTTCAGAATTTGGAAATGACTCTCACACCAGACTTTAGCCCAGCCCTGCCAAGCCAATAATGACCATGCATTTCTCCAGCTATTTTGGCTCCTGAAGTTTCTTGGGAGTAAGCAGTCAATTAATCCACATCCTAAACCAAAAAGAGCAATGTCAGTTCTACGCACGATGCGTCCCCAGTATAACGGTAGGTATTTCTTCTGCTGGGTGTCTGGGCTCCCTTGGCCTCTGTACTGCACCTGACTCTGCAGTTAAAGGTAAAAAAAAATTCTATCATGGCCCCAGGACAGATGACAGGAGGCCTGTAGCCCTTGTGCTGGAAATTTAGGCACCTCTTCTCATTTCTCCCCAGGACCCCTAGGGCTACAAAGGCGAAAGATCCAGAGCTGGGAAGGCTGTGATGAATGAGCTGACACCTTTTAAGCATTCTGAGCTCTTCAGAGAACAGCCTTACATAAATACCAGGCCGAGTTATATATTTAGATGTAGCTTCCTACTTTGGTATGATAGTCTTTTTTTTTTTTTAATTCCTCCAAGGTTTTCAAAGGGTTTATGAATGAGAAATACTCTGAACACTGCTTTTTAGCAGAAATAAAGATCCTTGTCTCACCCACCTATAAATCTCAGCTCCCTGGATTCTCTTTGAAGGGAGGAAGAAGGTTAAAAAAAAAAAAAGGGACGAGTGGGAGTGGGTGGCGGGGCTGAGGAGAGCCAGCGAAACCAAACCGCCTCTGCAAGAGAACAGTGGCCCACGGCTCCAAGGATGGAGCCTTCATCTCAGTTGGTTCGGCATCCTTCGGAAGGCAGATCCCTGTGGGCCTGCTCACTCCGGCATCATCCCTGCCTTCTAGCTCATGTGGCACTGCCTGCTTCCAGCCTAGAGGGAGAGGCACGCCTGCAAGGTGAAGCGGACCTTTCCTGTATCCCTTTCCTCTCCAGTGCTGCTTGAACGCACCCAGTCTCCTGCTTTTCCTGCTTTAGGTCTAGGTAGGAAGTTACACCCAGTATCCTGGGCTCCCCAGCTCATGAAAGTCCGGAACTTCCAGCACAGCATGCTACAAACCCTTGTGAGTTGTCAGCAGTGCAAGAGAACGGAGGCCGTTGCTTCCACCAGCAAAGCTATCCCACAGAAATGAGAAAGCACGCACCATGAGGAACGAAGTGGGACACCGCAAACCCAACTGAGCTCCGCCCGTCTTACCTTACCCATTCACAGAAGACCCAAGCAAACACTCAGACCTGTGCAGCCAGCAGGGAGAGCTCCCAAGGCTGCCAACTGTTCCTCTACTTGTCCTCAGCTCAGAGGCTGCCTTACATCACCACACTACACTGTTTACCCCTGCCTCTCTATATCCTCGGGTGTAAGTAATTCTCCCACACCAGCATTCTAATAATGGAGGCCTGTCACCTATAGCAACAACCTGCAGCCTTTGTTGCCCGAGTGACAGGGCTATCCATGAGCCAAAAGGAAGACATTAATCTTCAATACCCATCTTCCCATCTCACTGGACCGCAATATCCAGCTTGTCACGGGCTGGGAAAGCAACACAGGGCACCCAAGTATTATTACTAGGTAGAATCTCAGGCTCGCTCAGAAGCCCTTTATGGGTCTGGCTAAATATCATCTCTTTCTTTTGAGTCTCACAGTCCCAGAGCAAAGGGAGTAGGTAGCCAGAAGGAGCCAGGTGTGGAAGCAGACCAACTCACCCAGGAAGGGCCAGTGCGCAATGTCCATGTGTGGAAAGGCAGAGTGCAACTGGCAGAGGAACTAAGCCTGCATCCTGAGACACCCAGGAAAATGTGCCTAGCCTAGCAGCAATTAGTTCAAGGTCCAGGTATAAACCAGTACTCGATAACATAAGGACCACCATTCTGAACAGTGAATGCTCAGAGCTAAGGTCCGTTTATCCTTGAACCTGACCTAAGCTCGAATCAATGAACTGGCTAATAGCCAGTGATGGCCAGCCCGCAGAAGACAGCTGCCAATATCAGTTCACCCTATTGGCCAGGCTGGTCATGGCCTCCCCTGAAGCCGTTCGTACATATTCTCTCAGCTGATCCTGTAGTCCTCAGAAACATATTGGGTCCTCAACATCCAATCTAGCTAGTACACTTTGCACCTACGAGAATACCCAGAACCCTCTCCCTCACCCCTACTCACACTGCACAGTCAGGTATGCTGAGGCAGAGGGGGAGCGCCCCAGGCTGTTGCTAGGGACACAGGTATACTTCCCAGCATCCTCTGGCTTCACTCGGAAGATGATCAGCGTCCCATCAATCAGGATCCGCACCCTTAGCTTCAGGTCACTGCAAAACAGTGACAAGCAGACAAAGAGATGAGGGACCACTGGCAGAAATTTACAAGCAAGGTAGCACTAAGTCCCTTAACCTCCCCTAGAGGCAGCAAGGAAACTTTGGGTTCCCAGGCACTGCCGGGACCCCTCCCTCAAGGCAGGGGCCTGTGGGGACCCATGTGAGAGGGTTGGAGCAGGGGTGCTGCTCACTTCTGGAAGTAGACGTTCTCATCCTGCCAGTACCAGGTGTAGGTGAGGTTGCCGGGATACGCCTCTGCCCTGCAGGTAAGCAGAGCATCCTGGGAGATGTTGACGGTGATGTTCTCAGGAGGGGAAACAATGAAGGGAGGCCCTGGGGGAGAACAGGGAATAAACATCACCTCTCCTGACGGGGAGGGCTACCACGCCAGGGCTCCCAGGAAGCTCTAGGATGCTCAAGATGGGGTATCTGGGCAGCAGAGATGCTTCCAGATGCTGTGAAGTTCAGGTACCCACTCTATACCACATCCCCAGCTGCTTCATGATTTGCAGAGCAGCCATCTATAACCTCCACCCCCCTTTCCTGCCCAATGCTCTCCAACAGAGCTCAGAAGGTGCAAGGCCTGATCTTGTCCTGAAGGAGCCAGAGCCTTGTACTGTTCCTCCAGACAGAGGTTCAGAAGGCCACGCAGGAGAGGAGGCTGGGGAGCAGAGAGGCAGAATCCAGCAAATCTGGGGACTATTTAGCCAGACCTCAGCGGAGCTGGGCTTTGGCCCTCCCATAGGAGATATGCTGCTTCCCACGGTGTGCCTCCGCTCCTGGGGAGCTCTCAGAGGCCACAGGACAGAGTGTCATCACAGTCGCCATGCCCTAAACCCCCGCTGTCACCCCAGCACGCAGAGGGTGGGAAGGCAGAGAGCCCACCCTGACACCCTGCCCATCTTGGGCAGTGAACGCTCAGCCCTTTTCAAGGCACTCTGGCCAACATCTCACAGCTGACTGCAGAACACAGTTCTAATCAATGTCCCTGATGTTGCTTAAACGTCAGGGGCTTTGACTATAGCTCTATCTTTACATATTGATGCTGTCACTGACAGATAGATGACCCAAGGGTGTCTCCCCCTCTGAGGAAAGTGAAGACGTGGCAGGAATGCACTCTCAACAGGAAATCAAAAATGGCTCGCCATGGTCCCTGTCTCCCTGCCACACCAGCTGACCAAGGTGAGAGACACAGAAAGTGATATATATGAGACAGTCCCCACCCACCTCCTCTACCCGGCTCCCCTCCCCTACCCCCCCCCCTTGGGCAGGCTGTGCCATGAGAAAACATTCTCCATGGTTCAGCAGGCCTGGAAACCTCCTGCCAAGCTCTAGGGATAAAGAGGCTGAAAAAGTCCCCCTACCTTGAACAAGCAGGTGGGTTGTGTGCACAGCCTCACCCTGGATGCTATACGCTCGACAGGTGTAGGCGCCTCTGTCTTCCCGACTGACTGATGTCACCGTCAAGCTACCGTCACTCACCTGGGGGCACAGAAAGAGTGCAGCATCAACCTGTGGGCCTCACTAGCATGTCTCCTAAGCAAAGAGGTGAGTTCTGAGAGGCTGGAGATGGCCTCGGGGACTCGCTGGACAGGGACAGGGAGGATAACAGCCTTCTTGTTCATCTCCCTACAAGAGGCAGCAGAATGCCTTCAGTCGAGTTGAGCCATTAATTTGCCTGCCTCCACCCTGGGCCTGTACACAGAGCATCAGTGGTCATTAGATGGGAGATAGGCAGGGGTGGGGGTCAGAGGAGAGACCAAGAAGAGAGACTGTGGTACCCAGGTGAGAGCTGCACTCACCTGGTACTTTCCACTAGCACCGAGGAGGGTCCCTTCCTTGAGCCAGGTGACGATGGGCTTAGGGTTCCCAAAAGCAGTGCACGTCATGGTAATACTTCCACCTTCCTTGGCCTCGATGTATTGGGGGGGTGTTTCTGTAAAGGTGGGAGGGGCTGCAAAGGACACCAGGAAAGTGAGAGGCGACCCCCATGCACCTGCGCAGAGCTCTGCCGCATGCAAGGACAACAGAACAAAGTGGGCAGAAACTACTCTCCGGTATATCGCAGGAGTAGGGAGACCTAGGACTGACCTACTGATGCCCGGCAGGTGTGAGTAGCAGCCCATCCCGTTTGGATTACGAGCTTTTAAGAGAATCAGCACCTTTTGCCTGAGCTGCTTGCAGAGACAATGCGGGCAACTTTGGACCTACGCTCCGGCTGGCCAGCTACAAATTCTCCATTCATCTGGCTGAACTTAGCTTCAGTAAAGCTTCCCACCGGGCTAGGAACAGGACATAAACAAGAATCTCTCCAGGATTATCACACTGCACAGGGGCTCCTGAGTGCCCCAGGTCCACCAAGCCCATCATTTGCTGATTTCCTGACTGAGTGCCATCAAAGCCTAATGCCTGTCCCAGGCTAAGGACGCAGTCTTACCGTTACCTCATTCTGTAGGTTAAAAAAACAAAAAACAAAAAACAAACAATAAAAACCTCCCACCTGCCTGCCTCCTCTTTGACTCCAGTGGATAAAGCTGAGTAGTGAATTCTGCGGGCTACCACTTTCTTAATTCTTCCCTGATTACGTGCAGTAGTCATCTCCCAAGCACTGAAGGTGTGATTAACACTCTATCCTGTTTGGATAATCGGCTTTTAAGAAATTCAGCCCTCCTTTGCCTGAGCTGCTTGCAGAGACAATCCGGTCAGGCATTAACCTCTTGGACTACTGGTTCCATGGTCTTCCAAAATGGCTGTTTTGAATACCAACACCAACACCAATGGTACCAGGGTAGGCCATTCTGGGTTCCTCACAAGCACCCAAGTTCAAGTACTAGCCTGCCATATAATCTCAAGCAGGTCCCTCAGACTCTCTGGGCTTTATCTACATCCTCTGCCCTCTGGAATTGATGTAGGGGATAAATGACATAAGGATTATGGATGATCTTGTAAAACCTGCAGGCAAATGTTTACAGCAAACTGACTGCTCTGCCATCACTACTGTTGTTGTCGTCATTCCTAGGGGCTTTGGTCTGAAGACAAAGAACAAGCTTCAGAAAGGGTCCTTCCTGCCCCCTGTAGCCATGCTCCCAGCGTCAGTCGGTCAGAAGGTACTAGGATTGGCTCCTGCCTGCGCCAGCTTCCTGTCCCCGACACTTTCTCCTGCTGACTCAAACAACACAGGTCTTCTGTGCCTCCCTGTGCAAGAACTTCCAACCTCAACACCGTCCATTTGAAGAGCTCTTGCGTTAGCCTGGAACTCTATATCCAGACCCCATTTCTGTGCCCCATCTGAGCATGTGTCTTTTCCTGGTGACACCAAATACTCAGATCTCCTGCACTTCCTGGAATGCAGCGTGTTCAACAAACATTTCGTGAATGGAAGGCCGGTGAATGAAATAAGTGAATGAAGGCCTACAGCATACACATCCATAGTCTAATACAAATGCAAGTACACACACCCTCTTAGAAGCAAGACCACGCAGGGCCACCTTGGCCACCAGTCTCCAGCACCCATAGCTGCTGGGTACACAGGGACATTTGGAACTACACATAAAATACACATCCTCGAGAAAACCAGTGTTCAGAAGGACACTAAACGCAATGATGACGGGGCCCTCCCAAGTCCTTGTAAATCTGTCCAGGGATTGCAGCCTCTAGACACTGAGAATGTGTACTAGTGCCAGAGCCCACACCCACCCACCCTGCCCCCGAAAGTCAGTTAACTCAAGCACAGCCTCTATTACCTCTAGTGTCAAGCTTAAAAGAAAAGATAATAAATTAAATTATGTCCTGAAGTGACAAATTAATTACTAATTACATAATTACTTTATTATTTAGGTGCTAATCAGGAAAGTACATTGAACAATTTCAAGTTTTCAGGAAAATAATGGTTTGACTCTCAATTATTTACTGAATTAGGTGTTAGCTTGCCAGCTGCATTTCGAGGCTTAATTCCTCCTGCAAGCGCCCTATAATTAATAGCACAGGTTAGAAATAAGCTGGTCTCTCCTCCAAGCCATAAACCAGACCTACAGCAAGACTTGGCTTGGGCTGTGGAGGTATTTTGCATGTGATAAAGAAATGACTGGGATTGTTTCTACCCAACCAGTCTTCAAAGAAAACACAGGGGGAAAATGAGAACATTTGTTGTAACTCTTATTTTTGCACTGGCCTTTCTCCTTTGAAAGGTGCCCGTCACCAAATGCCTGACACTATACATCATACTCTGGATGTGACAAAGGAATGGCACCGGCCTCCTTCCATCCAGAATGGAAATATTTACACAGGAAGAAATTCTGGAAGAGAGGAAATGGGGGAGCTGAGAGAAGGCGCTCTCTCTCTCTCTCTCTCTCTCTCTCTCTGCTCATGGGTAATAGGAACTAGACTCTGCTAAGGCCTGGTTCTCAGACATGGAGCAAATGGTTGCTCAGACTCAGTGCTCTGCCCAGCACTAGTGTGTCCACAGCCTACCTGCCCTCCATCTGTAAAGGCGCTCACCTCCTTCGGACTTGCAGATTCACTTGTTCCCTCTAGTGAAGGATCCTCACCACCTTACTCCCTGCTCTTGCCTAAGTCTCTCTCTGGACAGGATTCTGGACATAGGCCATGCCCTCTGAGAGGCTTTCCCTCCTTGGTGCTCCCAAAGGCACAAGGCAGATCATTTCTTAACATGATTGGAAAACTTAAATACTAGGGTTGGGTCATGTGCCCTGCCTGATATCCAGAGCCTGCCACCGAGAGGACATCAGGAAATATGCCTCCTTGTATGGATAATTTTGGGTAGATTCAAAAGGATTTTTATTTGTTTATTTGTTTTGGAGTTTGGGGACTTGTTTTTTGTTTTGTTTTGTTTGTTTTTTGTTTTGAGGGGGTTTTTGGGTTTTTTGTTTTGTTTTGTTTTGTTTTGTTTTTCAAGACAGGGTCTCTCTGTGTTAGCCTTGGCTGTCCTGGACTCACTTTGTAGACCAGGCTGGCCTCAAACTCGCAGCGATCTGCCTGCCTCTGCCTCCCTGTGCTGAGATTAAAGGCGTGCACCACCACACCTGGCCAAAAGGATTTTTAAAGGACCAAAGTCCTCAGTGCCTTCTAACCAGCTATCCCTGCCACCCACGTTTGGATCTGCTTGCCCTTTCCCCACTGTGAACAATGTGGCTGCTGTCTTACCCATAACTGCCCTTGGATAATTTGTGCCCAAGGCACAATCTCACATAGCAGCCACAGAACCTTGGAACACCCTACAAAGTGACTCTGAGGAAACTGAAACTCAGAGAGATGACCCAACGAGCCCCAGTGACTTAATACGCAGTGGGTTCAGGAAAAGAGCCACATCTTTGGCGGACCTCGGTCCACATCTCTTCCACCCTGAGAAATTAACAAAGCCTGAGTCCTCACTTCATGCAAACAAAGACAATACCCGGCAGAACACAAGTTCCCCACGACTCCACCTCCCTGAACATGATTCTTGGCTGCGTAGCTGGTGTCTGGGTTCCCAGAATAGACACTATCAATCAGGATGATGGGAGAGATAGGCCACACCTCAAGGCAGTGTCAGGCAGTAGGAAAAGGCACAGAAGGGAGAGGGGGAAAAAAGAAAGAAAAAAAAAAAAAAAGGAAGCGATGATGCAGAATCTCCTGGCTTGGCGCTCAATCTTGAAAGGCCTGAGCAGCAAAATCTACCTTCAGAGTTATGATTCGCTTGGGTTCCTATGAGAGGAGTTTTCCCTGTGCACACAACAACTAGCTCAAGTGGTCACGCCAAAGCGGGCTGACACTGGAGAAAAGCCACACAAGATTTAAAATCTGCCTTCAACAGTAGGGAACAGCAAGCATGTAGTGACTACCCCACCTCTGACCTGGAGCCGCCAACTTGAAAGTGTCCTGCACTATAGGCCAGCAGCACTCTTAATAAAACAATCTCTTCTGGGGCTCAGAACATAAATATCTCTGGTACAACACGTGCCTGGCCTGCCCAAGACCTTGGGTTTGATTCCCAACTCTGGAAAAGAAAAATATTTATTTCTTAAGAAAAAACTAAAATACTCTGTTCTCCCCAGACTCTGGACAGGCTCCCAGAACCAGAAAGAGAAGGAGTCTCTCCCAACCCTAGTGAAAGGGAAACATAACCATTCTTCAAAAAAAAAAAAAATCTCAAGAGAAATTTCTAGTCTAGGAACATCGATTCTTCTTTTCTGGCCACAGCATTTATAACCCCAGACTTATGCCGAAGGCAGCACATCTCAGCATGTATGCTATTAAAGCCTCACCCTATGTGAAGACCCTCAGACCACTGCCACTGTGAACCTAGGACACCCCAGCCTAGACCAAGCATAGAGCTCAGCAAGCTCACCCAGGCCTCCCTGCCCTAGTCAGGCACACGAAAAGCATCTGTGCATAGCACAATCCATTTAACGTGAGCTATAAATAACTGACAGCCATTAAAACGGTTCCTCTTCCCAGGATTCTCACATTTTATTAGCTGGTAAACCCTGTTCAAGCAGGAAATGGGTCTGGGTTTACTCAACATTATTTACCTATCACCCAGTGTAGGGCTAGGAACACAAGACCCTTGGTACTTATTACCCAAATAAAAAGTGGGCAACCTAGAAAGATTCATGCTGAGAGTCAAAGAACTCCACCTGAGAAGAGACACTACCTGAGCTAACAGTCATCAGAGGCTGAGAAATAACATCAACACTGACCAGTTCAAAGCCCCTGATTCCCAGAAGCAGATTTCTTCCTCGGAGGAACTCTGATGTCACCCTGCACATTGGAGACCTGCTGTTTCCATGCCTGCTACTGACCCATGAATGCCAGGAATACTTCTAAGGGGTGTTAAGGAGACACCAACCAAGATCTTATGGGGCACGGCTTATTGGGGTCCTATTAGTAGAGGGGCTTCCTCCAGCGTAGGCCCCAGAGGCCATCTTCCTTGGCTATTCCCAAGAGACATTTACGCACCGTTAATGGTGAGATGGACCCAGCTGCCGTTGTGGAATGTGTCATACTGCTGGTCCAGCATGAGTACTTTGCACTCGTACCAGCCCTGGTCCTCAGAGCGCACCTGCTCCAGCCGCAGAGAAGCTTTATCGTGAAGACTGGCCCGGCCTGCGGGAACACAGCAGACAAAGCCCAGTGAGTGAGCCATCAGGCCAAGCCATGAAGGCAAATCTATCACCTCTCTCACTCTTCCAGCCAAAGGCAAACCTTCAGACCACTTTCCATGGCAGTGTACCAAACTGGCATTCGGCACCTACTATAGGCAACAGGTGACAAAGCACAAGCAAACTGCCTTGATGATGGAGCCACTGCCCTTCCCCAAATGGCCCTGCACCAGCCTACAAGGGCAGCTTGCTGTGTGTGGCACTGACAAGAGCCTCTGCTCCTTCAAATATGCCCATTCTTTTGGAGATATAGGTCAAAAGAAAGGTACAATGGGCACAGAGATGAGAAGAGAGAGAAGGATGTAGAGATAGAATGAGGGAGCCCAGCAGGACTCAGACTATCCTCATCTCAGCAGGGTACCAAGGACTTGTCTGTCCCAGCTCCCTTCTATCTGGCTTCCCTGAGCAGGCAGAGGGAAGACAGGCCAGGGCCAGATGCTTGGCCCCTCCCATTCATGCTACCCATACCAAGTTGAAACATCCTCCACAAAGACCAACCTAGAAGGGGCAGGCAAGGCAAGGGTGGGCAGCTCTTCCTTAGCCACCTCTGTGACACGCAGGGCATACTAGAGTCCCTGCCCACGCTGCAGTGGCCAAGGCAGCCCAGAGACCCCTCTAGCCCACGTTCATCGAAACCCAAACCACTAGGCCTCTGTTTGCCTCCCTGCCTCAGAGTCAAGCCTCCCTTGTAGGAACGCTGATGCCGCTCAACGTCAATCCTGGGCAAAAGGAGGGTGAGAGACACCAGCTCAGAAGAAAGCCAACCAGGAAAGGGCCTGGCACAGTGGTACAGGCCTGTTATCCCAGCTGCTCAAGAGGCGCTGAGGCATGGGGAATGTGAGTAAAAAGCCGAATGGGCAATGTAGTGAGACCCTGCCCACAGAGACTGGGGTGGAGTTCAAAGGTACAGCAACTACACGGGAAGTGTGATGCTTTGAGTTCAATCTTCAGCACCAAAGGAAGAAAAGAAGGAAAGGAATGGGAGAAGGGAGAAAGGAAAGGAGGGAGGGAAGGAGGGAGGAAGGGAGGGAGGGAGGGAGGGAGGGAGGGGGGTGAAAAGAATGCATGCATTCTCAGAGAAGGTAATTCGGCCCTCAGAAGCCATAGGAAAAAGAAAGGTAGAAGGAGGGTCCTGCCTGTCTCCTCACTTCCTCTCAGCTCCAGCACACGTTCACACTCACAGACACACATATGCACACACCCTGTGCCCTCTTCCCTGGCAGCCTGGCAGGCGGCAGCAATGAGTCACAGGGAGACCACACTGGCAGAATAATTACAGAGCAAGACATAAAGGGGGGGGGCAGGGAAGGGGGGGTAGCGGCAGAGGAGGTGAGATCAGACGTCTGCCATGAGCATGAACAGCAAGAAGGGGAGATGCAGTACCAGGCTCGGCACTGGATACCCCAACTTTAGAGCCAGGAAAGTGGAAGCACGCAGACAGCCAACCTACAGCCTCGGCAATACCATGCCTAGGAAAAGGTGGAGCTATCTGAATCTCCTCGCCCTCTACCCCTTGCTTCCTCCAAAGAGACCCGCTTTCTAGCCTGCCCCAAACTCCTAGCCCCTCATCACATCCCCGAGATGAATAGACAGGCTTCCTGTCTGCCTCGCCTCCTACTTCCTCTCCTACTTATGGTTAAAATCCCACCAGAGGGCAAAGAGAGAAGGAAAAGGGCAAAGACCATGAAAGACAGAGATAACAAGGCCAGGCAAGAAAAAGATCAGACGTGACAGAGAAAAAAAAAAAAACGAAGAGTACCTGGGACTTTGTGGGTACCACTGAGGCCTGAACGGAAGGCTCAACACAGCCCAAACCTAGAGGGTGATGGAGAGAAAGAGGGGGCAGCTCTCGTCGCTCACACGTTACCTGCATACTCAGGGTCCACATGTGGGGGATAGTAGCCAAACTTGATGAAGATAGGGATGGGGACCCCAAACTTGAACCACTCTACAACATAGGGTGGGGGCTGTCCCGTCACTGGATGGATTACGTCGCATCGCAGAACCACACCCTCGCCGGCTCGAGCAGTCACAAACTCGGGTTCCTCTCGCAGGCCGTGGGCACCTAACAAGGACAGCCAAGGTGACACATGAAGAATTGGTTTAAAAAAAAAAATCCTGCTCCTACAGTTTATGCTGATATCCAACCCTCCCTCCCACTTCTGGTCCTACCCTTTCCCTCTCCAAGGGTCCTTAGCGCACCCTGAATACCCACATCTTATGCATATCTCCCTCTGCCCTTAGGATATTCAAGCTTCCTGTATAGACTTGGAAGAGAAGAAAGGAAGGGATGCCCCATTTTCTCTAGTCTTACAAGGAAGACTTCCCACCCCAGACCCAAAAGCAGCAGGCATGATCATGTCTGGCCTGAAGCACAGGGCATGCAGGCCCTTCGGTCCTGGAGGCCCTGCCAAGCTGTAGTCCCTGTGAACATTCTGCAATCTTTCTGAAGCAAGGCACTTCCCACTGGAGCCTGGTGGGCGAAGGCAGAGCCAGCCTCCTCTGCCGCTCCACCCCCAGCTCAGCCTGGTGTTACAGCACTAAACAAGAGGGCTCCATACAGGAGTGGGGAATCCCTAACAAGCTAAGGAGGCTGCTTGGCAACACCGGAGGGAAAGCCCCACGGGCCTGAGCGGCCTCGCCAGCCCCTCCCCCAACCCACTGCGCCAGCCTTGCTGCAGAGGGGAGCAGGAGGCACTGCAGCCCTCCAATTTCCAAGCCCTGAATCTATTAAACTCTCACAGTCGCTCCAGACATCACCACCAAGAGAGAAAGATAATGGTGACAAAGGAGGGCACCCTGGAGCAATCCCCTACCTTTCACAGAGGACATCAGAATCAGAGCACACCCACATGGGGAAGAGGGTAAGGAATGGACAGAAGGGGCCTCCAACCTACCCAAACTGCAGCCTTGAGGAGCTAGGAAAAAAACTAACTCTGGGGACACTGTCCACACATCAGAGCAAACAGAACCTGAAGCCCACCTCCAGCCCCATACCCCTCTCACACCAGAAAAGGAGAAGGGGACAACAAGGTCACCTTGATCATTTCTTCCAATAAGAAGGACAGCCTCACCCGTGCCTCTCTTCAACTGCCCACGACTCCCCCAAGCTAACTACACATTTTCCCTTCACCACCCTCCAAGCCCAGCTCTTCAGGGCAGCACCAAGGACAGCAGCCACAAAGGGTGGTTACAAGCCTGATGCCTGCCTGCTGGAGAACAAGAGAGCTTTGTGGATCCCCCAGTCCTCTTTCTGCACCTCTGACCCTGTGAGCTCATGTCTCTGTCTGTCCTTCATATCTGTGTGTCTAGCTGTGTGTGTGTGTGTGTGTGTGTGTGTGTGTGTGTGTGTGTGTGTTTTCCTGATCCCTGTCTACCTCTGTGTCCTCTGTACCAGTTTCTCTCCTTTCTCTATGTCTTGCTTTTCTCTTTCTGACTCCTCTACATCTCTGTCTTTGTCTCTTTTTAGTGCACGAGGGGTGTGTGTGTGTGTGTGTGTGTGTGTGTGTGTGTGTGTGTGTTGTATACCCCTGCCTTTCTGTCTTTCTCCCCTGCTCCTTCCTCGTGTCTCTCTGTCAATGCCTCCATCTCTGTTTCTTTATCTTACTCCCACTCTATGATTCTGTCTACCTGTCTCTCTCTCTCTCTCTCTCTCTCTCTCTCTCTCTCTCTCTCTCTCTCTCTCTCTCGCTCTCTCTGTGTGTGTGTGTGTGTGTGTGTGTGTGTGTGTATGAGAGAGAGAGAGAGAGTGTGTGTGTGTGTGTGTATGAGAGAGAGAGAGAGAGAGAGAGAGAGAGAGAGAGAGTGTGTGTGTGTGTGTGTGTGTGTGTGTGTGTGTGTTGATGAGGCCTATGCATTTCTCCTGGCCTATAACAGGAGAAGGCGCTTTGCCTGTTTTTCAGAAATGGGGAGCTTTCTTATGTGCATGTGTGTTTCTCGTCTGTACCTCTCCAAGGAGTCAGTGTGTGTCGCCTGTGTCTCCTTCTCCCCCCCCCCCTCTTCCTCCCTCTTCTCTGCAACTTGCAGAAGGAGGAGGCAGAGAGGGAGGCAAGCCCTTGCAGAAGCCTATTGGCTCTCGGTGACATCACTGTTTTCTAGAGAAAGAGCTAAGATCACCGAGTATTTTTGGAGCAAAGCAGAGTGTTGCACTCACCTGCCAGAGGCCCAGGCAGGTTTCCCAGCCTCCCCTCCCCCAACCTGGCTCCAGGATGTTTTCAGCCCAGGCCCTCCAGGAAAGAGGAGGCCCAGTAGCAGGGAGTGCCACCCTGCACCCCTCACATCCCATAGGACACATGGGCAAAAAGAAAAAAGCCTACTGAATCCAGGCATACAAAGACCAGTACTAGACCAAGAAGAATGAACAGCCCACAGGATAGGGGAAGGGGTGGGGGGAGAATAATGCAGGTTGTGTGTGTATGTGCATGTCCGTGCACACGTGCAAAAAACTATTTGCAGCATAGCCTGTGAGGAGATTAGGAGACAAACGACAGGAGCCTGAGAAAGGGGAAGGAACTTTCCCCAGAGCCAGGTTATCTGGAGGTGAGCAAAATGGCCCACTGAAGGTAGTGCCTTTGGCCCTAGAATCTAGACAGAAGGGAGGGAGCTGAGCAAGGCTGGGAAGTTCTAGTAGTCAACAGTCAACGTCTGCTCTGGACAACAGGCTGCCAAGTTCAGGGCTCTGGAGGGCAATGCCCAGAGGTAGGTCAACCTTGGCATGGGTCCCCACAGTGCCAGCTGCTCATTTGCACCCACACTGATTGCTTCTCACTGCATCTCAATAAGGCCAAGTTTTCCCACCTTCCTTCCCACCTGAAAGGAAGGCTGCATGTTCACATGCCCCGGCCTCAGCCAGCCCCTGGTCTGGGCCCTGAGCCCCAAGCATGAAGCACACCCTAACAAGCACTCCCGACCAGCATCTCTTCTCCAGGGTATTCCAACCACCGACAGTGGCTGCAAAGTGGGTGCAACCCAAAGATGACACACAAGACAAAAATGAGGCAGGTTTCTCCGCAAGGAACGCGACGAGGTTGGGGGGTGGGGGGTGGGGGGGGAAAGCCATATCTCAGCCTCCACACTCAGTCCAGGCTCTCCTGAGTTTCTGGATCTCAAAATAGTCATCTTCTCTTTTCCTTCTTACACGCAGACAGAAACAGACACACATGCACACCCGAGAGCACATGCACACACGCACACACACTGGGTGCGTAACCTCACTCCATCACCCCATCACCCACAGATACTTCTCTCTAGCCTTCATCTTCTCTGAGCCAAAATATGTCTAGTAAACACCTCTCCAGAAAAGCACAGTGTGTGGGGCGGGGCAAGCGGAGAGAAGTTATTAGCCCAGCTAAGGTATAGTGTGTAGTGGGAAGGAGGGGCTTGAAAAAGGAGACATTGGGAAATCAAACAGAGGGGCAAGCAAATCCGAGTCCAGGTGCGAAAGGGACTCAGATCAGGAAATTAGGAAAGGGGAGCAAACGGACCTCATGCAAGCTGAGTGCATGCCCAACCCAACTAGAGAGACACGCCGGTCAGTTGCCATAACAAAGAGACACTGGAACTCGAAGAGCCCTAGAGCTAAGAATCAGAGCAGAGTCTGCAGAAGCTAGACATATTTGTGCCCAGCAGGACCATGCAGAACAGCTAGAAGGAACCAGAGGAAGGGGGAGGGCAAAAGAAATGCCTAGAAATAGTGACCACAAATCCCTCCTTCAGACTGGCTTTGCCCGGGGAGCAAGCACGATAAGAAAGAGGCTAGTAAATCTCCCGGGCCCCACACAGCACTTTTCAAGAGAGCATTAGGATGGTCTTGTATGTATGCCTACTAAATCTGAATCCTGAGTGTCTGCCCAGGCCATTTTAGGGCTATGCCATGCTAGCAGGAAAAGAACACGAGAGGGAAGGTGGATGGAGCGGGGCCCCTACAGATTGGCTGACCTTTTGGGAAACCCATAGGATACAAATCTCCCATTCTCTGGGCCAGGTGGTACCCAGTGGGTAGCTGAGTCCAGAGCTGCCAGCAGACACCCTGTGTGCACAGAACCACAAGTCATCCAAGGCTTGGCACAGACCCACACTCAACCGTCACAACCCAGAGCCAGCAAAGAGCTGGGGGAGGAAGGGTCCTGACCATGGAAAACCACTCCTGAGCACCAAGAGGCAGGTGTAGAAACCCTTGGCCGCCGCTGGGAGGCAAATATAATACAGTGCCCAGCTCCACTACAGACAGAGTCTGTGCTGCGAGTGTGATGGTACATGCCTATAGTGTGGCCTCTGACACAACACTGCTATCTCCGTCTTGCAAACAGGGACAGTTAGGCGGCTCCGGCAAAGCTACCTAGGTAACAAATGGTGGGTCAGGATTCCTTCCAGAACCCTGGGGACCAAGGCCTCTCTGCCCTATGCACCACTCTTTCCCCCAGATCAGAGCTTCTATCCTCATTCTCCAGAGGCTCTCAGAGTCCAGACCCTACGTCCTAAGGCCACAGACAGATGGGCCTTCCTCCCAGAAGCAGTTAAAAGAGACGCAGCAACGCTGGCTGACTCTGGTGAAGGTCACTCTACCTGGTCCTTGGAAGCCCTGCTGGGTTTGATTATGGCTGAGAGGAAGGAAGAATACCCAGCCTCCATGGCTCCTCGCTGCAGCCTCCTCTTCCTCCTCCTCTGGGCACCAGACTCTCAAACCACAGGCCTGTTGTCTAATAATACCAGCGACAGCCACCGCCACCTCCATCTGCCAGCCTGAAAATAATCCCTGCTGAGTCCAAAAAAGACACAGCCCCCAATAGTCCCCCCAATCCCTCCTCCTCGACAGGCCAGGAGGCTCCAGGAGATTCCAGGAAGCCAGCCGACTTGGGCTCTCTCACCACGTGGGAGGCACACATCCAGAGGAGGAGGGGCCTGAGGACAGCAGAAAGTTGGCTCCTGCTACCGGAGTACCTGGGAAGGGACATACAGAGAGCCTGGGCTGCAGAGGAGACCAGTACCCAGGACGTGAGGATGCCCCATCCTCGACATACGCGGGATGGGTGGGTGTGAGGCTATCTATGGCATAGTCCTCTGCCTAGGAAGGACTCTCACATTCTAGAAAAGCCCTGATTTGCCGTGGCCCTCATCAGTATCTTCGCTGCCTTTCTGCACCCCTCCCAAGAAGCCAAGGGATAGTGAGCCAAGCCAGATAAGCCACAACTTTAGGAACAGCAAGGTACTAGGTGGGCTGAGACCCCTCTCACCTCCAACCTTCTGGCTGGATTGCCAACCCCACCCCACCCCCAGCCACCAATGCTATTAGTGACCTTAATTTGCTGGGCTAGATTATATTTCCAAGAGCCCTTTCCCCAGGAGCCACGGGCAGGAAGGAAGTCTGTAATTGAATCTCAGTGCACGGCTCCTCAGCAGAAAAGTGAAGCCATGCCTCCCATAGCCACAACCCTAGCCCTACCAACTGGATGGACGCCTGTCCTCACATAGCCTGTGTGCCTCCCAGGGCAATCTGCTATGCACAAGTCAAGGCTGGCCAGTGAGGGCACCACAGGTCAGGCGGGCATAGGAAATGAGTGAGAGGTTACTCCAGATAGAGCGACAGCATCCCTGCTCTGAACCAGGATGAGGCAATGTTTCACAGGTACAATCTGTGCCCAAGTACCAGTTTTATGCCACACCCCCATATCTATGGGCCACTTGGCCAGGAAAAAAAAAAAAGTTAGAAGGTCAGGTTATCGGGCCCCCTCTTTGTCGGAAGGTCTGGCAAGCTGGCTGAGACCTCTGTCATAGCCCTGACCCTCCTGGAACTTTCAAAACCCTCCCAGAGGCCCCATCCCTACTCACCACTCTGCTGCTTACTCATGCAAGAGGAACAGGAAAGCAGGAAGATTTCTAAGAAAAATAGGTCAGTTGCCTCAGGCAGACCAGGCCACACCCATGGGCAGTGCCCCTGGGGCAGAAGCCTGCCTGCAAGCTGCTCCTCCGGCCCCAATCCTCCTGCATCTCCCCAGGCACCCAGGCTTTATCTACCCTGGTCTGTGCCAGGCCATGGCAGCTAATGCCTCCTAGCAGGAGAAGCAGTCAGCTTTCCCACGAGCCCAGGCCTCTGCCCCATTACTTGGGCTTTCTCTATTGGAACCCAAGCAGTTCTTTAGTCCCAGGTTTGACCTGGAGCCTCCAACTCGAAGAACATCTGGGCTGCCTGGATACAGGTGTGGAACAATGCACAGGGAAGCAGTTTGCCGAGCAGTCTCCCTGCATCCCATAGACTCGAAAGAGGGGCTCCTTCCTAACACTTGTACATAACTGCTCTGTCCTGATGTGATACATGTATGTGCATACAAACACACTTATAAGGGCGTGTGTCCATGTGTAAACACCAATTACAGAGGCATGTATACATTCGTACAGGCGTATATATATGTATATATATACATATATGTGTATATATACACATACAGTGTATACATATATTGTGTGTGCAAACATTTAAAAATATACACTCACACATGCAAATAGGAATATACATAGCACCAGGGCATACACATACACACGCACACAAGATCTTACCAATTATACCGCATTCAGATCCTCACACAAACTGCTCAAGCCACCCCTGGAAGCAGAGGGAAGTGGGGTCACTCTCTGGGGCCCCAGCTGAGAAACCCACAGAAGGGAGCAGCTCTCATGGCAAAGGGAACCAGTTAAATCTTGCTGTTCACGGTGCTTGCCTAACTGGGCCTCCCCTCCTACCTCCACATTTTCAGTGCAAACTGGAGGACTCAGGGAGACCTAATGAGCATGCAGTAGAACTGGGGAAAAGGCAAAGAAGAGAGCTAGGGGCTGCCCTGCTGGGGAGGGGACAGAGAAGAGACCTAGACCCTGGAAAGTGCAAGGCACAGCAAAGAAGGGAGGGGCCAGCTCTCAGCATCTAGCCAGGCAGCCTTTGCTCCTTGAGAAACCAGATCCCAGCTTTCTGTCTCAGAGGTATAAACGTGAAACCATCTGAACCTGGGAGCTAACAACTCCAGAGACTGGTGTGTGCAGGCCCATAGGCCCAGAGTGACCAGCTGACTCTTTCCAGTGCCCAGCATCATGCTTCCTCCCACACAGACCCACTCTAGCCTCTTGCCTCCTACCCGACACTCCCCACCCCCACCCCACGCCCACCGCTGCCACCACCTCCATGTAAGTGTCCTGGACACACTCATACCAGCACTCACTAACCACTTCCTGAACCAGGTCCTTCTCAGCTGGAGAGGCTGCCCAGGGGTTTATAACACATTTCTTTCTGTCTCCATCAACAAGGGATGCTGGGTGGGTCAAAGCCAGAGAGAGAACAGAGGGCAGAGCTCCAACTGCAAGCAGAATCTGAGTCAGACTCTAATTTACCTGGGCACACAGGAGCCAGGGAGGCCACCAACCGACTCCAGCAGGCGGGGTAGGGGGATGGGGGGGTAGCATCAGGAATAAAAAGCAGCCTTCCCTCTGTTACGGGAGGTTGCCCATCAGTTATACCTCACTCAGGACTTTCCACATGATGTGGAAACTCCCCCAGATTGCTGGGCAGATGTCTGTGAAGCAGGAACTGCTACATCAGTAGCCTTCCTCTATTCCTCTTTTTTTTTTTTTTTTTTTTAAGTTTAGTTTTGAGACAAGGCTTCTCCATGCAGCTGTGGCTGTCCTGGAACTCGTTCTGTACAACAGGCTGGCCTCAAGCTCACAGAGATCCACCTGCTTCTGCTTTTCCTGTTTTCGTTTCCCTTCCAACTGGACCACGCTACCAACCTCTGTTACTTCCAAGATGCCTGAGCAGCACCCAAAGGAAGAGTCCATGCCCACCTCTGTCCTAGACTTGCAACCTGGCCGTTTGATGGGTCCTACTTCAGATGACTCTAAACGAAGCCTCTCACTGTCCCCGGGGCTAGAGGATTTCTCCAGAAGTCACCTCTGCCACTTACAGAACATCTGGATCCCATAAGGCCCCTCATCAGCACCGCAACCCCAGCCTCAAAGACAAGCAGGTACACTTCTCCCTCTGTAGGCGGGGCTCCGCATCCTTCCTATAGCATCTGGCAGCCAGCAATACTTCAGCTTTGCAGACCTTGTAAAGGACTTCCAAGCAATTCTGCATGCTCCACCCACACTTCACTGGGATGCAGGAAACAAGAGGTTCTACCAGACAAGGTCAGCCCAGCAAGGGGTCTAGCTTCCTTAGAGGCAGCCTTTTGCATGTCCCCTCACACACTCCTACCTTCCAGCTCCCTCAATCGCCCAAAGGAAAGGAAGTGATGAGGAGCCAGGAACCCCACAGATGCTGAACTACTAAATAAGATGTTTTGGTGAGCACATTCTTCTCAACAGGCAGCCATCCACTTCTCCATCACAGTACTGAGCACACACACACACACCCCAAACCTCTACAAGTTCCTACAGCTAACCCACTTTCCACTGAGGTAAGTGACATTTAGAAAACCTGAGAAATTTGCCCAAGGTCACAGGGTCAGCAAGTCGGACAGCCAGGATTTGAATCCCAACAGTTTACCAGCAAACCTATGTCTGTAACTACTTCCTAGAGCCATTTTAGACTAAAAAGACCCCCAGGACCCATCAGGTCACCCTTGCCCCCCAGACAGAAGCCGGAATTCTAGACGGAAGTGCTAATAACCTTCGCGTCCAACAACCTTCAACGTTGGGAAGTTCCTCCTCCTGTCTAGCCACTCTGAGAATCTCTGGAATATAAACGTGATTTCTTTTAGTCTGTGTTTAAGTTAAAGAAAAAAAAAATCTGTCCATTCCTATACCCTCGCTGAGGCTGGGAGGCTAGTTCAAAGCCTTCCTTCAGTGTCTCTTCAATTCTGATCCTAGCACAGCCTTTTGTGCTTTCAGAGACAGTCCAACAGCAGAACGTACCAAAACCTAGAGGAGAGGAGGAGGAGGTCACTGAAAGACTGCGTGGGAAGGGGGAAGGGGAGAGGCACAGTAAGATCCATCTTTTCCCCCATAAGCTCCTGAGGTCACCCTGTGTTAGTTTTCCCACCCGACAAATGGAAAGCTCTATAGCCATCCCGACCATCAAGGTGATGGATGGAAAGCCGTCTTTCCCTCCACCCTCCTTTCTTGTTCAGAACCCCCTCTCAAGTAGCAGAGGAGACACATTCCAATCCGGAAACTTTCTCAAACCACTCCTCCCCACCACACGCCCCAGGCAAGGTGCAAAGAAGCCGGGAACCCCGAGCCTCCAGCAGAGCCCTACTAAATGGCTCCCTGGTCCGCAGGTCCTCGCCACCCTGCCGCCTTCCACCCACAGACCATTCCTCTCCCGCCGCCATCTCCTCCCTGCTTTGCGAACTTGCCCGTAACCGGGTCCATTCCACCCGCAGAAACCGTGAGCTCAGAGTCCGGGCGGCTTCCAGGCTCGGCTCTGACTTCCATACAAGGGCCGAGAGCCGGATGCCACCCAGAGCTCTGCCATCTCCAAAACGAAAGCTCTCGCGCTCAAGTATGCACCATGCGCCCTGGCTTCCCCCTAGCTTATTCTTGGGCTCAGACCCGAGAAGGCAGAAAGAAAAATTCTGCTCGACTTTGAAACGTAGAGGAGCAGACCCCTCCCTCGAGGCCCTCGCCCCCTACCCACGGCCGCGGAGCCTGGCAGCCTGGAGCGCAGAGGGGAGACGGCGCCTCCCCGGGAACTTTTGCCTGGCCGGGGCCCAGGTGCGGCTAGCTAGGATGGGCGCTGGCGGCCGCCAGGGCCAAGAAAGCAGATGCTGCTGGGAGCTGCTAGGTCAATTCTGCTTGTCACCTGCCAAAGGAATCTGACCTCTCCCCCCCACCACCAAGATGTATGGAAAGGAAGAGCGCGAGGTAGAGAACTAGGTCCCTTAGAGGCAGCTGCGGGGAGTCCCAAGCTCTTGGTCGCGTCTCCCTGCAAGGGCTCCTCCATCGTGCAGTGCTGTGAGGTGCTGGAAGTCACGGAATCCCGCCTGAAGACCCGCAAAGTCTCCAGCAGCCAGAGTTAGAGCACTAAGGGTTCCCCAAAGCTCAGGTTCGACGTACGGTTGTGGACCACGGGGCCCAAGGTGGGCCAAGTCCACTTCGATTCGAAGGCGTTCGTTCTCCGCAGCCCATGGGCTCCCGCACCTTCCCGCCGAGTTCCTCCCACCCGCAGCTCCCCGGCCCTAGCGCCAGTGCGGGTAGGTGCGCCCGGCCGGAGCCGGAGCCGAAGCCGGAGCCTCGCCCCTGGGGTTCGGGAGCCAGAGCCCCGAGCGAAGGTCTGAGAACACCAGGAGGGTTGGAGGATGAACGCTGCACTTCAACTCACCTTGAGCCGCAAGACCTCGGGTGCTGATCACACTTGCTATCAAAGTGGCCACATACCAAATCATAGTACTACCGCGCGCCAGCCAAGAGCCTCATCCTATCGCGAAGTGCTCTTGCGTCTGAACACTTCTCGTGCCCCAGTGCCCGCTTCTCGCCTGCCTACGCCCCTTGCCGGTGCTCCAGTAGCCCGGGCGGCCCGCTCTCCATCCCTCCCTGGCTCCGCTCGGCTCAGCGCGCGCAGCCTCCCGGGCCCCGGCGCAGCGGCACCTGCACTGCCAACCGAGGCAGAGCGCAGCCAGGTCCACTGTGAAGCCTAGCCGGGCCTATCCTGGTGGCCCGCCCCTGACGTCTGCCTATTGGACGTTGCTCACAGATCTAGGGTCTGATTGGCTTAACTCTTTGTCCGTCGCTGCTCGAAGGAGGCGAGCCCATTTCAAGGTGCGTTGAAGTGCAGCAAGGACAGAGCCGCAGAATCATGCGCATTGCCTGGGAAAAGGCGTTGTAGCGTCTTTGCTCTATTCTGTTCTCAGCTCAGACTGCATGGCAAGTTTCTGATTAAATAAATGGTAGCTTCCCGTACTGGCCAATAGGACCCTCGGAGTCCCAATAACCTTTGACAGGTCCGAGGGAGATAGAGCCCCCACCCACCTTGAGAATCCAACATCCGGTTTCTGTCACGGAAAAAAAAAAAAAAGCAGTTCCCGGGAGGACCACGCTCTGACAGGGATAGGGAAACCCAAGCATCCTCGGGAAACTAGGGGACGTCCTTTGCTGGAGATCGGTTCAAAGAGGTCACGTGGTGTCTCCCTGCCCCCCACTCCCTTGCTCACTATTCTCTCAGAACACACCATCTCCACCAAACGTGGTTGGCGTTAAGTTAGGCATCCTCCAGCCCAAAGGCAGGAGGATGACTAAAATGACCTCTAGAAGTCGCTAAATTTAGAATGAGTCATTGGCTCAGCTGCTGCGAGTCACAGACCCCTCTGGAACACATGTGCACACGTACTGCCACCCCCTACTGCTGGTCATCGTTTCTCATGATTACTAAATCCCAACTCTGAGCCATTAAACTTTTTCCTCCTCTTTCTAAATAAATGCTTCTTCTCCTGCACACAAATGCCGCTTCCCCCTCCTACCTCACTCAGAGCCAAGCCCCATTGTAGCCGCTTAAAGTCAAGGTGGAGTGGGTGAGGATTAGGGGCTGGGGTGGAGAACCAAGGAAAAAAGGAAAAGATCCTTCTCATCCCTGCAGAAGAAGATAAATAAGGAAGCAGAAAGAGCTTCCTACGTCCCAGGCTCCTAGTCCAGCATCACTTCGTCTCCTCCCCCAACACAGTTGTATGTACACAAGAAATAATGAGTGTCGTGGAGATGTCCACAAGCGTCTCACACCAGCCTTCTGAGGCCTGCAGTGAAGGCGTTTATTCTTTTGAGGACTGGGAGCAGCCGTGAGGAGGGGCGGTTGGCCAGAGAAGGAAATGGCGGGACAATGAAGGAGAGCTCTAAAAAATAAAAATAAAATAAATTAAAAAAAAAAAAAACACAGAGCCCTGCTCTAGGGCACGAAGCTCCCCCACAGAACAACAAACAGCCTTGCTGCTGGAAAAGCAACTATGTGCACGTGGACGCCTACATCTCACACAGAAAGTGGCCTTGAGTAGTGGAGGGCCATTCTTTTCAGGGGGAACTCCCGCTCTCATGGCCACCCAGAAGGTGAAAAGCTGGGGATCCTAGGCAGAGAAGCAAACACACGGATAAACCTTTATCTTCTGGATGTAGTAATCCTGAGAACCAGACTTCTGAATAGCTCCCGCTTGCCCATTTGCTCCACTCACGTGAACACACTCGCTCATGCTGTATGAGTCTGAGGAAATAGTTCATATGCCCCTGCTTCAGGCTCCCTTTCTAGGCCAAGGTGCCTTTCCTGGGGCTGTGACAAAGGCTGCAAACTCTAGACCTCATTGATTCACAGGCAACATGCACCAGGATAACAATTCTTCCTCCAACACAGCATACATATGTGTACCGATAAACATGCTTGCATGCATTCACATACACCCATACATACTTTCTCTGGGTCCTAGGTCTATCAGGACATACTGAGATCCATTTGCTGAATAGGGCATGTGGCTAGGATATGGTTTAATTGTGGCCTCACAAAAACTCATGTTGTTGGAAACTTGATCCCCAAGGTGGCAGTGCTGGGAGAATGGAACCTTTAGGGGGGGGGAGTGGCGTCCTAGGGGCTGGAGAGCTGGCTCGGCAGTTAAGAACACATGCAGCTCCTCCAGAGGACTTGAGTTTGGTCCCTAGCATCCTTATCAGGTGGCTGACCACAACCGGTAACTCCAGCTTCAAAGGATCTACCACCTCTCTACCTGCACTAGGCACACACATGTACACGGAGTTTAAAATAAACAAGGAGGTGAGTTCTACTGAGAAGTCCTTAAGCCACTGGGAGGCCTCCCAAATCCTCCTGGTAGTTCTCATAAGAAGGTTGTCATGAGCAGAGCTGGATGGCTCATGTCAATTATCCCAGCATTGGGACGGTGAGGAGTGCGAGATCATCCTTAGCTACTCAGGAAACTTAAGGTTACCCTGAGCTACAAGAAAAAGAAAACAAAAGGAGGATGGCTGTTATAAAGGGAGGAAGGCGCCCCCCCCCCCGCCCCCCGCCCTCTCTACCTGCCACCTGGCTTGAAATCCAGACACTTGCCAGCACACTAATGCTGGTGCCATTCTTCACCTGTCTTGGGGCCTTCATCAGAAATAACCCAATGCAGGTACCACACCTCTGAGCCTACAGAATTGTGTGCTAAGTAAATCCTTTTTTTTTTCTCTTTGTGGAGTCTACCTCCTTGGATATTTCCTGATGCCAAAGAGGAAGCAAACAAAAGCTAGGTGATACAACTGATGACCCCAGGATTCTGCCCCCTTCATAAGTTCTTGGCAGCTATTTGCCACCCTGTGGGATGATGTGCTGTGTCTTCTGAGGCTGGGGTAAAGACAATGTTGAACCCTTAGGCTGGTCCCAGTTCCTTACATCCATGAGGTAGAAGAGACATACCTGTTTAACATCTATGGAGCCTCTACTTTGAGAAAGTTTCTTCTAGCGTCCCAAAAGCTAAGGAAAAGATGGAACAGGCCCAACCTCCATCCCTTATCATGTTTGCTTGTCCTCAGGGGATGGTGGTTTCTGCTAGGAAGTTAAAATTGTATATCAAACCAGAAAGGGGGGGGGGGAAGAGCATTAGAACCTAAAACAATAAACTGAACTGGGGAGAGAGATGTTCAAAGGAAACTGTCTAAAGATAATACATTTCATCTGGAGAGCGCTACTGGAAACAGAACACAAGAGTGAAGGCAGAGAGGAAAGGGAAGAAAATTGAATGGCAAAGGGAAAAATTAGCATCATGACCATTATCATACAACATGTGTCGGTTCATTTCAGATCAGCTCAAGAGAGGCATGTTGTAGCAAATGGCAGAGAGGAATGAGGCCATTCGGGTCTTTCCCTCCTGACATATGGCTGAGCATTTGACTCAGGAAGGATGGCAAACTCTCCATCCCTAGCAGAGTCATCAAGCCAAATACTCAAGGGCAGTATGGACCCCTTCCAGAAGGCATGTGAAGGAGGAATGTAAGCCAATCCCCATGAATTGGTAGACCTGGTTCATAGTGGATGTCCCTAATGAGTACAGCTTCCTGGTACTATACAGGTTGGGTATAGGAATATATGTCATCTTTTAGCCTCATGAAAATGTTCACTTTTGGAAATACATAATTCTACTCTGATCAGTTATTCCAAGAAAAATCACACTAGCTACTTACTCTTACATGCCCAGAAGCCCTCAGAGAACACATATAAAAGGTATCCAGAGGCAGCTAAAGTTCCCTCTTTACACCCACTGAGCAATCAAACTAAAAACAGCAGCTTGTACTTACCTTCTTCAGGGCCCTTGGTAGGATTTGAGGTAGGACATCAGTTGGAGGAGCTACTAACAAGGAAGAGAAGAAGCTGTAAACCAAAGGAATTTATCCAAAATAAATTTTTAAAAAAGCATTGGTGTTTATACAAATTGACAACAGTTCTAATGATCTTGCAATATTTTATCTTAAAAACTCCAAAATGATACAGTGCCTTAAAATAACAAGCATCATTTATTTGCACAGTGCTTAGTGGGAACCCCAAACATCAGCTCCTGTGGAGATGCTTTCAAGATGGCTCACGCACCTGGCTCTTAGCTGCTTGTTAGCCAGGCTAGTCGGTGACGGTTCATGTCACATCCTCATGCAGACTCCTCTATAGGCAGTCTGGGCTTCCTCACAGCCTGCTGGCTGGGTTCCAAGAGCCAGCGTCCCAACAGACCCATGTGGAAATACCCTTTATAGCCCCCTGCCCTGGATGACACAGGCTCACGTCTACAGGTGTACATCTCTGCCTCTCCTTTGCAACAATGTCCGCGCCACACGCTGAGAGGGGCTTGTGGAATGGAGGTGGCACTGCAGCCATTTCTGGAATGGCACAATTTGCTGTGGTAACAGTCTTCAAAATAAAAGGAGGAAAAAAATTGAACGCTAGAAGAAACCTCTGGGAAAACGATATTATGGAAATCGCCTCATGCAATTATGGAAGCTGGGAAGCCTAACGATATGTTGTCTAAAAGCTGGGGAAGCAGAGAGGCTGAGAGTGTGATTCAGCATGAGTCCAAAAGCCCCAAAGCAGGTGGGAGTTATGGAATCTGAAGCCCTGAGAACCTAGCATCCCAGGGCTAAAGGGCAGGAGGTGGGTATCCAGCTTGAGAAAAAAAAAAAGGCAATTTACCCTTGCTCTTCTGTCTTTCTCTCAACAGGTTAAATGAGGCCCACTGGCAGTAGTGCAGGCAAACATTCGCTCAGCATACTCCTCCAGTACTAAAGTCTTCAGGAAATTGCTTTACCGACACACCACAGAGTGAGTGACCTTTTACCAGTTATCTGAGTGCTCTTTAGCCCAGCAGTTCTCACCCTGTGGGTCATGACCACTTTGAGGGTTGCATATCAGACAGCCTGCATATCAGATGTTTATATTAAGATTCATAACCATAGCAAAATTACAGTTAGGAAGTGCTGACGACCACCACAACGTGACCTGTATTAAAGGGTCGCAGCACTGGGAATGTTGAGGACCATTGCTTTAGCCCAATAGAACTGACACCTAAAACTAACCATCACAGAAGGATTTGGCTACAATGGCTGCATCCAAGAATGTCCTCATTTTAATTCAAACTGCTACCATGTTTCTTAGTCCCTGGGATTGTACGCTGGCCACTTGGAAAAGACTAGCCAATGTGAGAAGCCAGTGGTGCTTCCTTGTTTTCTCTAAATACAATGGAGAGAAAGAGAGAGAGAGAGAGAGAGAGAGAGAGAGAGAGAACATTCTAGAAGAGCTTAGTACCAAGGCCTGGTGAAGGAATGCCTTGAATTCCAGCACTTGAGAGGCAGACAGGTAGATGTCTGTCAGTTGGAAGGCAGCCAGGGCTATATAGTGACACCTTGTCTCAGAAAGAAATGAGAGAAGGGAGAGAGGGAGGGAGGGAAGGAAGGAAGGAAGGAAGGAAGGAAGGAAGGAAGGAAGAAAGGAAGGAAGGAAGAGGAAGGAATGGGAAGAGGGGAGGAACTGAATGTAAAAGAAATTGGACTCCATTTCTAATGTCTAATCTTGAAGTATTTGATGCAGGTCACTGAAGAGAAATTCTGCAAGCTTCTCCAAACCCTCACTGTCCATTTGACTGAAATGCAAACAGAACCCTGAACGCACCTTGCTCTGCTTCCTTCTCTTTCGCTGGCCCCTTGTCTCTTGGGCTGTGGCCTCTGGTCAGTTCTTTCTACAGACCCCAGTGCCTAGCCTACTGGTCCATCTTTGCCTCCTCAAATCCAAATTCTTGACAACTCCCTATATTAAAACTCAAACTTTATTATGACTTGAAGCTTCTCAGGATATCCAGAGTAGTGCTCCTCAGCTGCAATCACCCCTAAAGGTCACCCCTAGTTAAGTGGTGCTAGCCAGTCCGGGTAAGACATGCCTGTCCTGACCATCATGGGATACTCGTGGTGTACCATCCAGATGAGCCCAAAGCCCAGGACAAGAGTAGTCCAGAAACCTACATCCATGTCAGGTGAAGCTTTCCATTGCTTCACTGTTCTTTTTCCACCTTGAACAGATATGAGTGTTGTACACATTGCAGATGCACAGGACACTGTCATATATTCCACATGTGCACAGCAGGTATAACCAACCAGCCATACTTAGAGTTTTTGTATGGTGAACCTAAAGTCACGGTTCTTAAACATGTGTTTGTAGCAGTGCAGGAGAAAACAGTTCCTGGAATTTTAGACAAGCTGTGGTCATTTCTTGCCTGGAAAGACAGGAACAGAGTATCCGTAACTTGGGTTTCTAACATCCTCAACCATACCAAAGCTTCTCCTCTTTTCTCTTGGTGTTACAAGCCAGCTCTGCATGCCCTCAAAGAAGACACATGCCCTACTGTGGTAGCTTCATTCAGGAACACAAAAAGGAGGCTTGTTGCCCACACTGTTGTTTGTCGCACAGAACCCAGGATCTGAGTGACAGCCTTCATCGTGGACTGTCCCCCAGAGCATGCCACCATCACCATTCAGCACTTCCTCACCATGCCACAGGCTGCATTATGAGATGTGCTTCTTGGCCTCCAGGAACAACCCTGGTATACCTGGATGTGCCTGTGCCTACCCAGACCTGAAGGATTCAGTGGCAAGGTGCTGGCACAGGTGAGCTAAAATGGCCCTTACTTCTACACACCAGTATGTGGAAGTCAAAGGCAGCTGAAAATCTGGCCACTACTGGATTCCTCAAGCTGTGGCCACGACAGGCTGTGGTTTTGGATCACTCCCTTTCATTTAAGTTATTTTTATTCCAACTATAGAAGGAAAGGTAGAAGGTGGGAGGAGCTGAGGTCTGCAGGAGAGGACTTGAGCATTGTTGTTGTCACAGGCCGCTCCTCTTCCTTAGACTCCCCAGCAACCCAACTTCATCCCCCTGTGATGTTGTACAGAAGGCAAATGGGATCTCAAGTTTTCCCTGAAGGATTGCGTGGTCAAGGATTCTAAAATAGCAAAGAAGTTTTCCAGAAGCACATGGGGTCATGGACTCAAAAATCTGGCACCTTCATAGGGGAGGGGAGTAAGGGGAAAATGGGAGGGAGGGAAGAATGGGAGGATACAAGGGATGGGATAACAATTTAGATGTAATATGAATAAATTAATAAAATATATTAAAAAATAAAAATTAAACTAAAAAAAATCTGGCACCTTGAAACCAACTGAAAGTTGCTAGAAGCCAAGGGTCAGAAAGATAATACAAAATCATCAGGCCCTGGTTTATGCCAGCAATACGGAGACCAAGAATTTGGGCCCGGAAGCATCAGCAGAAACAGCTTCCTAGTGGCCAAGTAGACCCTGGGCACAGATCTCCAACCAGCACTGTGCCATGCATTGAGGAGGACATGGAAGACATAGCAGGGGTAAGCCACTTAGCACCCAGATAGACACTTGTGTAGGCTCTGTTTCTTAACCATTAAACTTTATTATACAACCCAACTAGCTTACAAAAGAGGGGAAAAAAAGGTTAAAGGGAAAATAGAGTGAACCTTCCAGTATCCGTTACACAGGACGGGTCCCTAGGTGTCTCTGGCCTGAGTGTTGGTCCAGCCTGTTCACTGATCCACGTGCACTCAATCCCGGTCTGAACCTGCTGCTGCTCTCCTCTCTCCACCTGCCTGTGTCACGTGTGAAGGGCAGTCTCTTTCTCCCATTAGAAAAACAATAATCCAGGTGCAGTCTCCAGGTCTGCTTCCTGAATTCCAGGCCCAGGATGGCTCCACCCAGTCTATGTCAAGGTATCCATGGTGTGTCCAAGGGGAAAGCCCGCCAAGATTGCTCTCACCTGGGACAAAGCTGTCAGTCTTTCCTACACACTTGAGTCTGACCATGTGTGTATCTGTCAATGTGACACCACAACAAAGATAGTAGCTGGGTCCACTTTGGTTACTATAAGAGAATATTCAAATATGGATAGCATTTTCACTTTATATTATTCATTGTTGTTATTGGGGGCGGGGCATATGTGTGGTGTATGTGAGTATGAACCCCCACTCCACAGCATGTGTGTGGGCTAGAGACCAAGCCTCAAGAGTCCATTCTCTCCTGCCCTCATGAGGAATCTGGAACTTAAACTCAGGTCATCAGCTTGTTGTTGGCAAGCACTTTTACTCGCTGCCTAATCTCGCTTCCCAGGAGGGGTTTGAGAACTAGAGAGGAGGCTCAGTAGCAGTTAACAGTACTTAATTGCTCTTCTAGAGGACCAAATTCCAGCAGCCATGTCAGATGACTCACGGACACCTGTGACTCCAGCTCCAGTGGATTTGACACTGTTCTAATGTCTTCTGGCACTGCACCGACATACCCATGGCATGCATGTATATATGCATATATATGCATATATATAATCTGTTTGAAAAAAGAGGCTTGTTTAGCTTAGATTTAGAGATTAAAAATCTAAGATCTGGTGGCTTTTTTTTTTTTTTTTTTTTTTTTTGGTGAAGGTTTGCAAGATCTAATTACAGATAAATACTGTCATTCTAGAAGTGAAAGGTCACATTACAATTCAAGAGGCCGAAAAACACTCTCACAGCTCACTATCATGAAAGGCCAGGGTCCTACAAGAACTACCTTCCCATCCCCCCACCCCCCGACCCCACCCCCCACCCCACCCCACCCACCCCACCCCCCGGCACCCAAGGTCAGCTCACTCAGTGATCTGGCTCCTGGGTTCCACCACCTCTCAACACTGCCCAGCAGTAGCCAGACATCAACACATGAACCTTTTGAAGACAAGCCACATGCACACAACAGCGCCCACAGACCTCGAAGAGTGTAGAAGTACAGGTGGGTGAGGTCTGAGCTCAGTCTTCAGTAAAGAGAGAAAGAAAAGAGTACTGGTGGGGAGGGGCTGAGATAGGTAAGTTGTGGGTCTATGCCCTGTCAAGGGCAAAAGCCCATATGGTGAGCGTCTCCACTGTCCTCCTCAGAGTGGGCATTCAGTAAGTGTTCATGGCAAGTGAATGTGGAAAGGTAATAAGTTGACCTGGCTAGCTAGTTTATAACACAAAGAAGTTTCCATGTTAAGAACAGAGACCTCGTCAAGGAAATAAGGAAGAGAGCAAGCAGAGGAGGGTGAGACCAAGGAGTTGGCAAATGGGAGTAAATAAGATCTGGTCCTATGGAAGGGCAGAGAAGAAACCGCCACTTTCGGTGCTAATGAAGCCAAAGGCACAGAGGCTGGGAGTCAAAGACACACACAGACACACACACACACACACACACACACACACACACACACACACACACACACCCGCCCCCGCAGTGGTGTGAGGAGAAGCCTGTAAATCTGCTGTGGACTCACAGATGGACAGGCTGGGAATGGGAAGAGGAGGAGAACAGGCGCCCTGGAGCCACAGCTGGAGAATTTGCAGGGGTCTATTTTTGGCACCCGTTCGACCCCAGACCTCTCCTTCCCGGACCCCTCCACGCTTAGCTCTCAACTCCACACAAAAGGGCCTTGTGCCGGAGCGCCAGTAGATGCACGCTTCTTTATACCAATGCCTTCCCCCCTCTCCTCCCCAGAGCCTTGGCATGAACTGTGTGGTTCACCAGGTGCGGGAGACAGGAAGGGAGGGGCTGGGCACCAGACAAGAGCCAGAGGGCAGAGGGAAGCCGCAGTCCCATCCCCGCCCCCCACCCCCTGCCTTTTTCAACAACCCTCCCCTCAGCATCCTCCTGCCCACTCGCTCCCTCCTCCCCTCTCTCTCTCTCTGCTCGGCTTCCATGGCCCTTCTAAGACAAGCCCTCTTCTCACTTCGTCCTCCTCTCCTTCTCTGTCCTCTTGCTGGGCTGCAGAGTCAAGGGAACCTAGAGACAGAGCCGATTTACTCTTGGCAAACGTCCAGGACAAAACATACCACAGCAACAAGTTTCCATGGTGCTTGGACACAAGGCAAATGAGGTCTGGAGAGAGACTGCTGGCCTCAGAGTTGCAAGCTCTGAGTCCCATCCCCGTCTCACCCCAACAGTGGTGTATCCATCTTTAAATAAAGCTTTTAGCCTCTCAGAGCCATGCTGAGAACTCTTGTCAGTGACCAATCATTCAATCACCGTCACCGGAATTTTGTAATGTCCCTTTAGCATCTTGCATACCAAGAGCACACAGAGGACCTGTGGTGTACCACCCCTGCACATGGTCCCTGCCTTCACACAACTTGCAGTTAATAGCAATAGGGCTGCTAGGGAAAACGGTGCGAATTTGGGCATTAACAGAAGGCCAGTCAAATGTGAGATTTCAAGGACTGCTATGCCCACAAGGACTGCTATGCCCACAAGGTCTCCAGATTCCTAGGAAAAAGGACACAGAGTGGTCTCTGAATGCTCCACGGGATATAGCTGTTGTGGCTCTGGTTGAACGTTAAGAGGCTAGTGCTCAATCCCAAAGCTTGCCTTCAGCCAATGTCTATCCCACAGTAGTTACAAACAAGGGGCAACAGGCAGGGGGAGACTCAACCACACAGGGGACAGTTTGCTGGACCCATGAAAGCTTAACTGTAAGAGACATTTGTGTGTATGAGGTGTGTTCCTGGGAGCAGGGAAAAGTAAAGTAATTGTGGTAAATACATTTGGAAATGGAAAATAGTTGTATCCAGAGCCGACTCCTGAGAGATCAGAAGGTAGGTTCCTGTATACAGAAGGAAGGAGGGAGGAAGAGACAGACAGACAGACAGACAGACAGACAGAAAAACTCCATCCCTTTCTAGGAAATCAAGCTAGAGAAGTAAAAGCCTGCTGACTTGTGTGGGTGCAGCTGCCTGGTAAGAGATTGAGGGGAGGCCATTTGAGTCTCTGAAAAGCGAGTTTCATGGGAGACCTAGCACAATGAGCTGACAGAAGGAGGAATGTGAAGAGAAAGGGACAGAGGGGCAGGCTGCCACGAGCGCTGCTTGCCTGGCAACTTCCCAAGGTTAATCGAGGGGCACCAGGCAGACTCTGCCACATTCCAACACTAGGGAGGCGGGTTGAGCCGTTACTGTGGGGGAGAAGAGGCCTTTCTATGCCTGAGCTACTGTCCCTGTTGGGGGCTCTCTGAAGCATGAGGCCGACAAAACCCATGGTGGGTTTCGGAGTGGGGCATCCATTCATCATCCAAGAGGACAAGCTATTGCTGGCCGACAGGAAGGACGTGAGGACTGAGTTCAACTGTCCTTGGACCCTGTGATGACAGCAGTTAGGAAATGCACACAGAATTCCACAAAGTCAACTTTCCCTACTTAAGTGATGGACATTTTAAAAGGTGTATGAAGGGAAAAGGCAGAGAAGAGGAAGCTATCTCAGAGGCAGAAGAAAAAAGGTGTCATATACAGGGGGGAGGTAATCCCCCTCAGGAACAGTCATAGGGGAGGGGAATAAGGGGAAAATGGGAGGGAGGGAAGAATGGGAGGATACAAGGGATGGGATAACCATTGAGATGTAACAAGAATAAATTAATTTTAAAAAGGGAAAAAAAAAAAGAAAAAAGATGTCCTCTGTAGGAGGAAATGGTGACACTCTCAGGGCTGGGATGATCAGTTTGCCATAAACAGACTCTTGTTATGTGATGTTAATACAACCCCGTATCTCCACATGAACACATAAAGCATCACATTGTACAAACGCTAGCTTAGAGGATATACATGTGTGTGCCAGAGCACATGTATGGAAAAACCACATATCAATGAACATAGATTGGTACCCAGAATCTCTTTAGATCACCACATGTGCATAACCTACAAAGCCCATTCACTCTACAGCCACTCTGCAGACAGGTGTGGCACTCCCCCTGGTGCTGTGGGGCTCACACACACTAAACCACAGCACACGAGTTGCCTGCGGTCAGCCATGACAGAACTCTCATGGGTGTCCATGCTAAGAACACTCTTCACTTCCTGCCTGAACCCTGTCCCAAGTGCCCTTCCCCACACAGAATATACCTTTTTCATGCTCGCATAGTACCCAACATCCAGGCTGACCTGTGCTTCATCTTAAGTCTGGTTTATAGGGTACTCAGCTCCCCTAGCTACAGATGCTAGGAAACAGGCACCAGCAGGTGGCGCTATCAGGAGCCTATTGGAACCTATTGGAGTGGGCTTAATGAGGACAAATTACATTTCTAGAAAGAAACATGGTCATGCCAGTGGGTAAAAAACCCTCTTTACTGTGCCAGGGCCATGCTCTAGAAGTGAATTTGTCAGGTATTCAAGTCAAAGAGTGCCACTCCCAGAAAGAAGAAAAGGGGCACAAAAAACAGCCCAGAAGGGATCAGGAGAGCCACTTCTGTGTGAGCACTTAGAATACATGTGCATACGTGTCTTCATGAACACTTGAGTGCTGCACTAAGATGGTAGGAAGTCACTTGTATGTCAATGGATATGGGCAAAGTAGGTGTGTAAAAGCTTGGAGGAATTGGGGGGGCAGGGGGGTGTTACACATTTGTGCAGATAAGATGAAACCAAGCAAGCTAGAACACACTCAGAGCATCAGCACTGCACAGAACACAGTTGATAGCCTGCACCCACATACCACACACACACACACACACACACACACACACACGATCACAGCACCCACGCAGCCAGGTGCTGTACTGCCACATGCAGACCTGCTCGCCCACGCACTTTCACACATATATACGGTCCCAGAGAGAGCCATAGGAATACATACAATTGCCGCAAAGACACAGACTGCTCTGCATGCACACAGGCAGGCGTGTCCTCTCAGACATTTGGTGCTGTATCTGTAAATTCCCATGCCCTCACACACCAGAGAGTGGAAAGAGAAGAGGCTTCCCCCCGTTTTGTGCAGCATTCTAAGGGGACATGAGAAAGATGTATAATTGGAAAGCCTCCTGGTCTGGAGAAAGAGGGAAGGGAGGACAGAAAGGGTCTTCTACGTATCCTGCCCCCTAGTTCTTCCAAGTTCCTCAGCACGGTGATCAGGACCTCTGTATCAAAGACAGGAAAAGCCCCTAGCATTTTCTCAGAGGTCGAGTCTGAAACCCCTTGATGCATCCAGAAGAGCATCTGCAGTCAGAACCAACCCAACCCCTTTGATTAGGGAGGGTTATAAGCAAGCCACAAAAAGTATATGCCTCCCACGGCTGCTGTGAGTCACAACGCACCCAGAGTTATGCCTGGCACATGATAGGCTCTCCACAAGGGTGGCAACACCTCGGATTTCTATCACCATCAACTCCCAGGCCAGGAGGGGGCAATGGCCTGTGCAAAGTACACTAAATAATGTGGTGGCACAGCATTTTGTGTTTCAGGGCTATAAGCCAAGAGACCTGGCTTTCTCACACCAACCTCTGTGGTCCAGGAAACCCACCTTCCACGTCGGAGTTTCAGTTTCCCCTTTGAGGACTCAGATAGTCACGATAATAACACTTACTCAGGCTGAGCTTTCCACGTGCCAGGCATGTCACAAACACTTCACAAAAAAAGAAACCTTTGGATCCTCATGACACTAAGAGGAATGATCTACTATTATTCGCTGTACTTTACAGATGGAGAAGAGAAATCACCTGTCCACGATCAGATACATTGCTGGAGACGAACCTGCTCAACCATCAACAGAACCCATGTTCTTAATAATGACACTGTTAGGATTCTGCTTCGGGCTGCCTACCTGTGAGGTCATCGCCTACTTGCCATGGGCCATGGCCCTACCCAGGGCTCTACAAAAGTACAAACCCACCTCGCCTCTCTCTTACAGCTTACCCTCCCTCACCTCTCTCTCCTTCTCTCTTTTTCCTCTCTTCTTCCTACCTCTTGTCTCCCTCCTCCTTTCTTCCTCTCTCTCTCTCTCTCTCTCTCTCTCTCTCTCTTTCTGCCTCTCTCTCTGTCTCTCTCTGTCTCTCTGTCTCTGTCTCTCTCTCTGTCTCTCTCTCTCTCTTTCTCTCTCTCTCTCCCCCCTGGGGGTACCCCTCCTTTCTTTTCTTCTCTCTCCACGCTCACATAATAAACTTCTGCATATCATATCTGTTGTGTGGCGCATATTATATTTCATGAAATTGGTGGCATCAATTTAATGATTAAAAATAAGATGCCAAGCAACAGATATTAGATGAAGTTTATTGTATGAGCATGGGGAGAGAAGGAAAGGGGGAGGGGTACCCCAGAGAGAAACAGAGAGACTAAGAGGGAGAGAGAGGAAGAAAGAGAGAGGTGAGAGAGAGAGAGAGAGAGAGAGAGAGAGAGAGAGAGAGAGAGAGAGACAGGTATGAGAGGTGAGAGAGAGAAGAGAGAGGTGAGAGAGAGGAGGCTGTAAGAGAAAGGGAGAGGTGGGTCTGTCCTTTTACATACTGGGTAAAACCATGCCCAGTGGCAGGTAGGCCATGATGTCACAGGTGAGCAGACTGGAGCAGAATCCTAACAGAGACACTGCACTATCTCCTTGGTGGCGTGCCACATGCATCAAATGACATCATAGGTACAGAAGTTCTTTGAAGACTGTAAAGCATTGTACAAATGTGAAGATATATTGTTATGCATCCCAGCCGGCCTCATGGATGAGTAACCGCATAAAGAGTGAGAACCACACAGAATACAGGAAGCAAGACGAAGATGGGTACCATCTGTGATAGGCACTCCATGCCACGAAGAGAAGTGGGTAGAGGATGGGCCAAAAGGGGCCCATGAATCCTTGAGTGGCTCCTGCTTCTTTAGCCATCTCTAGCTAGGAGGTCAAACTATTTTTCTATTAAAAAGAAAATATTCAAGTCATCCTAAAATTCTCCTCTTAGGTATAACCATTGCCTCAACAGTCTCTTCTCCCTTATGTGCCTCCTGCCATCACTTTCCAACCAAATTACCTAGAACACAATAGTCCCAGGACAGCTCTCAGGATAGTCAAGAGGCTTCAGAGAACTGAAGGAGATGTCTTTAATGCTCCAAAGATTGGGGGGTGGGGCCGAGGAACGTTTCTGCTAATTTCATGAGAGAAGTGAAAACTGTAGACTGTTCTTGGTTCCCGCACTGATTCGTCCTAGTGTGACCTACAGGTTCCTGAAGAAAGCTGCCTAAATTCTCAGAAGAGAATGATTTGCTGTACTCAAGGGCAAACTCCATCTCTTTAGAAGACACGCCTCTCCCCCTAAGGTGGCTTGCACACAGTGACAGAAAGGTCACTGAACAGGGACCACTTCCGGCACTTCTTATCTCCCCCATGCCCCACCAATCTCCAAAAATCTCTGACAACCTTCCCTTTCCCTGGGCTGTCCCCTGCCCCCAATTCTCTCCCCTCCCTGCTGATGAATCCATTAGCACAGAGTTCTTTTCCTGCGCTCCCGCAAGCTGGCAAAGCAATCTCAGGCATTTAGTGGTGATGGCTGTGAATCTGTCACCATTAGCAGAGCAGTGAAGGCGCCCGCCATGCAATGTGGCTCTTGTTCCTTTTGCAGCCCCTCTGGCACTGCTCTCCAATATAGTTAGGACCCCTACATCTTAAGGAAGACATAAGACTCCCTTCTAAAGCCAAAGGGACAGAGTCTTAAGGAGCCTCCATAAACCGGACGAGGCCAGAAATGATGGATGAGAGTGTTTCCTGTTGGCCCTCAGACCAGTCTACACTTCAGAATTGTCACTCGGCTCTTCCCTCTTCATTCACAGCTAAGATGAGTCCTCTCTTCTGAATATCCTTTTCTTCCCCACGGCCATATGGGATACATGACCATGTACCCTTCCTTCTTAGCAACCCTTTGTCCTCGGCTTGCTCTCTTGCCTCACGAGTCTCTCCTTCCACACCCTGATGCTGTGTCTCCAGACATGGTTCATAAACGCCCTGCATGAGAACAGCCAGAACACGGGATAATACCTCCACCTCTGAAGAGTGACCCCACGACCTCTGAGTTATAACGTGGGCAAGGGTAGTGAGACCTCAAAACCCGCTCTCTGCAAACCTCTCTGTGACTCAGGCATGTAGCATCTTGACGCAGAACTGCCAAACGACAAGAAGGACTGGTCCTCCCAAAGCCACCTGAATACCATCCTGTTCCATCAGCATATCTCTAGATAAACAAAGACCCTGAGAAATACACGAGCTCTGCCATTTGTCTGAGAGTCACTGTGTCATGGGGGCACCTGTTACAGTTTAGAATTAGGACTAGTCTTGAACCCGTAGCTGCTAAGAACCTACCACCGAGATTCTGGCCAATGACCTTGCATACTTGCCTCTCTCTCCTTGTCATAGATGGAGTATGGTACTTGTCTTCTACCTATTTGGGATGTAAGGTCCAAATGAGACAGCAAAAGTGAAAATACATCAAAAGACAGCAGCTCTGAATAAACAACGCACATGTTCGTTAGTATGTAAGGGGTTCATTAGTATGTAAGGGGTTCATTAGTATGTAAGGGGTTCATGAGAGCAGAACACGGACTGTGTGTCAGAAGACCCCGTGAACACACTGGAGAGCAGCAGTGATAAGAGAGTCTCAGACCTTGGCCTTCAGTCCCCAGCACTCCCTGGGGGAATCTTCTCTGAACTTTGTCCCGAGCCTCCTTGTAATGGAAAAAAGGCAGGGCAGATGTCGTGCACTAAGAGAAGGAGCCCTTGAACTTGTTGAAACAGCTTCCCCCAACCTTCATGCCGCACTGTGCCCAGGGGCCAGCAGCCCCCATCAAAGGCAGTGGTCCCTTAGCATGAGCTCCTCTTCTGCTAATTACTCTTTACACACTCTGGCGCCGGGCCCTCCAACCAAATTACAATTGATTCTTCACTCCTCCCAGATCAATGCCATCGACCTGGAACAGAGAGGACAAATCCAAACTCAACCTCTGGGAAGCAAACAGCCCAAGGCAAAGCCCAGCACAGAGGCCTGCCCCGCTGCAGAGTGCACACATGTGCACTCACACTTACCCAAGAGGTGCACCAACACATGGAAGAGTATGTGTGCTGACAGCTCTGGACCTCCATGTACAGGTTACCCACATGTAGACAAATATATAGTTCGATATACACCATGAGCATCTTCATGTCTACCTACCTACATGTCTAAGAAGCACACAGACACATGTTGTTAACCAGAAAAGGAGGCACTTTGGGGGCCACAGGAAGTATGAGCTAGCTAGGTGATGCACAGAATTCCTGCACATCCTCGTCTTCCCTCTGGCTACCCTCCTAGCCTTATGCTTAGGAGCATATACTATTTGTCAGTCAACCGTGGGATGAGCCCAGCATACGGTGCATACCTCTGAGCAGAGGCTCTTCTGCAAGTGGTGGTAGACCCTGTTCTTCCTCTTCTGGGATGTGTCTTGCGGGCTCATCTCTTTGTAGGTGTTGGACACATACCCAGCCACCACTTCTCCACCACGCAGAACCATTATAAATCCCAAGATAAGAGATCCTGGAAAAAACACCTCAAATAATTGGAAATGAGGAGCCCACCTTATGGATGCCAGTTCAGGCCAACGACCACCAGTCCACCAGACATGGAATTCAAGCACAGAGAAAAAGCAGAATGGGCACCCACTCAGTACTGCCCAGGCAGGTGCCTATGGCCTCTGACTAAATTGTCCCTGCCCTATGGCCTGTTTTGTTATGCTTATACACACACACACACACACACATACACACACACACACACACACACACACACACCCCACTGGCCTCCTTTGAGTCCGTAATCACAGATGCAAAGAACATGATAAACAGAAAATTCCTTGGAGATTATTAAGGCCTTCCTGGCAGCACACTCTCAGTGTCTAAATTTCCTTGATGACCTCTCTAAAAATAATTGTCTATCTTAATGGACATGCTCACAGACATCATAGAGAATGACATTACTTTTTTAACTTTTAAAAATTGTGTGTAGGTGTGTGAGCCTTCAGGAGCTTACAGTCACCACATGCATGAAGGACCTTAAAGAAGCCATAAGAGGGTATCAAATCCCCTGGAACTGTGAGATACCCTGTGGATGCTGGGAACTAAGCGCCTCCTTCTGTAAGAGCTCCTTACCACTGGGCCATCTCTCCAGCCCCAACAGTGGAGACATTAGTCAAGCAGTCAGTCCTCTGGCTGTTCTCAAAACAGAATCAGTTTCCTTTGCCTGGGGAGTACCAATTGTCACAAAGTAGAGAGAGTCATCTTACTGAAGCTGCCAAAAGTGAAGACCCTTTTTTTTCCCTTATACATTATCCTATTTGTGACTGCTTGGGGGACAGCAAATGATAAGCAGGTGATTGTAGCCTCCCGTATGTGTAAGTAAGAGCTTGGAAAAATCTGAGATTCTTTTCAGTCTATGAAGGAACTCCCCTTTGATGTTTCATCTCCAATTTTCCCTCTTATTTGTCTGGGTAACAGTAAGTATCCCATTAGGCCTCACCCTGCCTGCCAATAAAATAAGACAATAGGATTTCAGCAGATGATATGTGTTCCCAGAGAACATTCTCAGAGCTGTATAGGTGGCAGAACAGTAGTTATCAACTTGTGGGTCAAGGCCCCTTTGGGGGTCATATAGCAGATATATCGTATATCTGCTGTTTATAATATGATCGATAATGGTAGTAAAATTACAGTTATGAAGTAGCAAAGATTAATGTTTATTTTTATAAAACAGTGTTTCGCTTAGCTTATTTCTTAATCTGCTATCACGCAAATAATTGAGATTCCTTTGTATTTGTTTATAAGGCTTTACAACACAATCTTGAGCAGTTTACATCTGTTCTTAGCCCTCTATGTTATCCTGACTCATTTTTTGCGCAGAAATAAGCATTTTAATTACACAATAACCTTATGCCAACAGGCAACAAAAATATATTTATGGTTGGGGCTCACCACAATACGAGGAAATGTATTAAAGGATCACAGCATTAGGAAGGTTAAAGAACCACTGCCCTAGGAACACCCCTAAACTTTGACTCCCACGCAGAAAGTGGAGCTTTCCAGCCTTGTGAACTCATGTGTCATTCAAATCCTCTCTGGGGATCCATTCCCATCCCCTCCTTCATGCAGAATTTTGCAGTCCGTTCCTGAAAGCTGAGGACCGTCAGCCTAGCAGAAGCTCTCACACCCTACCAATTGTAAGCGCTTAGAATGAAGCGTTGTCTTGCTATTCACCAGTCCTTCAGAGACCAAAGCAGCTGAGAGTTCCCATGGAGAAGAAACACAGGGTTCCACCATCTGCATTTCATCGTCACTATCCAATCATCCGTACAGAAAGGCTGGAAAAGTATTTCCAAACCACCTGGCAGCCATATTTCTTCTGGGTGTGATTTTGATTCAAATAATTGTATATACTCCCACAAGATCTGAAAGGCAAGCGGAAGATGGAAAAATGCTTCCTGCAGCGTGATGATGGTTTTCAGGGTTGGAACAGTCTTTTAGAACAATCAATCCAGTGCTCACTTTATTTTCATTTTTAAATAATTTTACTTTTGTATATATACATTCGTATTATTACACATATATACAATGGATTACCTATGGCAAGAAGAACCATGACACAATCAGGAATTATGTAAATGTTCCATTCTTAGTGTTTTGGCTATTTGTATTTGACATCCTTGAAGAAGACATCTTTCCTATTTTGGTGCATCTAAATTTCTGAATGTAAAGCAATCTCCATCACATAGTGTCATTATCAACTTAGAAAACCTATCTAGACCTAAAAGCATCTTAACCCCTAAGCAATTAAGCTTCATTGTAAAACTAAGCTACCTGGTCTTCAGCTCCCTCAGAGACTTGGGAAGGAGTAAACTTGATTATTTGGGTATGCCAGGAGTGCAGGGTAGTAGCTTTCCAAATGAAAAAATTACAGAGACAGTTTTCTACCTGAATAGTTACCCAAAACTCTCTATAACATTGGAGCATCTTCTTCAGCCTTCTGGCCCAATATATCTGACAGACATATTTGTGAGGCAGGAACTATTGAGCACTTTCTTACCCTGTCTTGGCAGAGTTTGGCCATTGACTCTGCCTGCATCCAAGCTTGCCCTTATTTAAGGCAGAATTCTATCTGTGGTGGAAATGAGGACCTTTTGCCCAGTGGCTCGTTTGCCATATTTGAAACCATCTCCATAAGGAGGTTCTTTGATGCTCATCATCTTCTTTGAGGTAGGCTCAGTGTTGCCAGGAGTTAACCTGCCTCATTGTCAGTGAATCTTTAAAATAATAAGAACATTTTAAATGCCGTATTCGGCATGTCTCTGGGGTTTTTGAAGATCTTGTCTTTCTATAGAGTCATATCTATCTGGTGTACCTAAGATGTATATTCTTGTGACAAAAGTAGACTAGCAATTGACATGACCATGATTTAATCTACTAACATTTAATTTGTATAACTTATTTTCCTAAACAGCTTGATAGCACTTTCAAAGCACTGAAAGTAAACCTCGTATTATAATTGAATTATATGGGTACAATAACTCATATTAGAATAGAAATATATATATATATATAGATGGAATTCTTCACAAATTTATGTGTCATCCTTGCACAAGGGCCATGCTAAGATTCTCTGTATTGTTCCAATTTTAGTAGATGTGCTGCTGAAGCGAGCACTCACTTTATTTTCAAAATAACCTTATAGTAGCCCCTAGATCTAACTGCCTAATCCTTATTATGTTTTTTGGGCTCTTCTCCCATCTCCACACCTCCAGGAAAGGCCCTTCAAGGCCAGCGACAGCTCTAATCCAAGTGAGCATTGTCCGAATGGCATGTAGGGTTACAGTTTCCTCAGTCCTCTGTTGTCTGGTAAGTAAGCCTCATAGTCTCAACCCTCAACCTACTTCTGCCCCGGCAATGACTGCTTAAATGTGACAACTCTGCATCAAATCCCTTTTTGCTGGAGCTACCTAGAGTCTTCTCCTTTACTGAACCTTGACATACAAGGTGCAAATTGAGCTAAGAACAGTTTATGGTGTCAGCCCCGCTCAGCAGATATTTAGTGAATGCTAAACATTGAACCAGGTGCTGTAGCTATAGTGACAGTATGGAGAATTAATCTCTGTGGCAGGCAACTGATGTGCTCACATGGTTTGGAGAGGAAGACACATAGAGAGAGGAGAAAGAGACTGATAGGCAGAGAATCAGAGAGAAACACAGTACCAGAGTAAACCACAGATAGCCCCCTACTTACAACAGTTACATTTCAATAAGTCTGTTGTAAAACAATAATAATAATATCAAAAGTCAAAGCTGCATCTAACACAGCATGGTAGTGCATTGCTACAATCTTGGAACTCAGGAGGCCAAGAAGAAAGTTCTCTGAGTTCAAGGTCATCCTGAGCCATAAAACAAGGCTGTCTCCAAAATATAATTGCATTTAATACACCTAGCCTGCCAAGTTGCATAGCTTAGCAACACATTGCAATCTGTAGGTTTATACCCCAGCATCTGAAAACAGTAGCACACTGCATTCTGCTATCCTGGGAAAAGATCAAAGTTCAAAATGAAAAATTCCGTTGCTGCCCACAGTATATAGCTTTTTCAGCATACACACACACACACACACACACACACACACACACACACACACACTGCTGTTGTCAAGGACTGTCTATATTTGTCTCAGTTCAGTTTTCCCAAATGCAGAACCTGAAGTAAGGGTTCATATGTCAGGGGCTCACTGTGGGACGTGGGATGCTCTCGCGAAGCATTTTCCTTACACTCAAGCGTAAGGAGATGGGGACGGGAGGGGAGGAAGCAAGGAAAGACGGAGTTTCATCTGATGTCTTCGCTCTGCTTTCCTCTGGAATTCCGAAGTATGAATGGCTCCACAGATACGTCCCAAACTGAAGAAAGGGCCTTTAGTAACCGCAGCAGCCAGTCATGGCTACGGGTCACTTGGGTGGGTGTGAGTTCTTAGGCATTTCCTTAAGGGAAGGCCACAGCTGTGAGCAGTGGCACTGTATTCTCAGAGCCACTGGGGGAGGGGGAGAGGGGACCCAAGAAAGAAGCCTTGGGGGCAGCCTGGCTGCCAGAAGTATAAAATAGCAAATGCACCACAGGATTGCTGCAGAATGAGAGCTGGACAGAATGGGGTCAAGGGAAAGAGCAGGTTCCTAATCTGTCTGCCTCTCTCCTCCATTAGCTGAGCCAGGGCGGAGGGTGAGCGGACTCCCATCAGTGTGCCACGTGGTCATAACAGAGGATTTGTTATGCACGCAGGTGTTTGGGGGTTAATAATAGGCTTATTAATTAAGCAACATATAGCTGCAGGGTGTGTTTTTTTTCTTATGTGCCACAAACAGAGATGTTGTTTAGGCAGCCATGAATTCTGAACTATGCATGGGACCCACGAGGCACTGACAGGCCCATTATTGACAAACAAGGAGGTCACGGTAGAAAGAAGACATCTGGAGCTATGTTCGTAATACAAGAGCTTGACACTCCAAAGGACCAGGGTTGTATCTGTTTAGCATCTCCCAAGAGCCAGCAAATGGCTGGCACCTTTTCTTTTTCTCTTTCTTTTTCTTTCTATTTATTTGCTTACTCATTTGTTTGTTTCTTGTTTGTCTGTTTATTGGTGCTGGGAATTGAACTTACAGCCATGCATATGCTAGGCAAGAGTGACACCTCTAAGCTACATTTCCAGTCTTCAGCCTGTCTTTGTGGCTAGCCAATAAGGAGACCTTCAGTACCCTATTCTGGGAAGTAGCAGGTAGCACCGTCTTCCCCAGAAGGCAGAGATAGGCAAGAAAAGCTTAACGCTTTCTGCTGGAGATCCCTGAGTCAGAAGCAAAAGAGCAGGCCAACAACCTACAGATAGACCTGGATACCAGGCACTCTAGCCAAGGGAGCAATACCACAGTGACCTGCTACCCTGGATTATCTTTCCAGGAAAATGGCATCATGGCCATGCGCTGCCTGCCTGGTTATGAGCATCGATCTTGACTCTTAAAATCAGCTCTAAGGCAGAAATCCGGAATCCCAGCCCTCTACTTCCAACATACCTCTGAGACACCAGAGCTGACACACCAGGAAAGCAGGCATCCAGACCGTTCCGCAAAGGTCTTAGCTTCTCTCTTCTTAGTTTGCCATCCTTGCATTTTCCACTGTGCCATGACTGATCAGGCGAGGACTCTTCTCGGGGTGGAATTGGGCCCAGGAGAGCATCTCCTCTGGCCAAGAAGAGTAAGGGGGCGGCAACAGAGTCAGAGAATCTAGCTCTTTTTGGACACATTGGCCCAGATCAGCAAAACAAATGTCTGCTGCCACTGTCCTGGGTCCTGGCAGGTATCCCACTCCTGTCCTGAAAAGACAAGACACTGGTGGCTCCCTGTCCACTCCGCTGGCACTTACACTGTCTTACTTTGCTGCATAAGCTAAAATTGCTGCAGCTAAATTGGCTTCTGTTTACACAGTGACCACTGAACTGGATCAATGAGAAAGGGTTATAAAAGACCTAGGAGTATTGTCATAGGGTAGCCACTAAAAAAAAATGAAGACCCAGAGCCAGGAGAAAAGGTGAGGAGAGAATCCAGGGCAGCAGGTCACTGTTTTGTTGTTCCTTCTTGCTGAGAAAATGGGTCCCAGGGACCAGGGACCAGAGACATGGATGGATGGCAGGTTGGATGACAGGAAGGCTGCCAAGAAGGAGGGCGGTGTATGGAACAGGATGGAAGTGGGCAGTCTGCCTGGCTCAGATGGTTGTCCCTGATCAGTAGCTCAGGGTCAAAATCTGCCTTGATTCCCTCTCCTGTTCTGCCTGTGTTCCAGGAAGTTCCTTTGAGACATTGCTCCTCTCACAGCAAACATATCCTTGACCACACTCCAAAGACTTCAGAAGGGGCTGTTTTTAAACCTTGGTTAATTCTGGGGGCTTACAGAGATGAAGATGCCTATGCCCTTATCACCAGAGCCTTACACATCCAGAATGGCAAACCGTTCCTATGCATTAGCCACAAGATCATTCTAATCAAAGACCCAAAGCCCAGAATGTCTAAATCCTCCCACAGTGACACTCTTGGGCTGAACTCTCAGTCCTTGTAGAGTTCCTGCACACATATATTCAAGCTCACAAAGCCAGGCTAGGCCATACTCTGAACCTTTGTGTTCCCAAGCCACAATGGTCCCTGATGAGCAGGTAGTTTTCAGCTAGGACTGACTAGACACAGGCGTCCTTCCATCCCTCCATCCAAGTCTATACGCATTTGAGGCAAGAAGAGAAGAAATCTACACCACGGTGCCCCAGGGAAGTACAACCATTTCTTCTCCAAGACCAGAGCCTTAGAGGCCCGTGGTATGAATCCATAGGTCAGGACAACTCACCGGGAGGAAAGAAACATTAGGCCACCAACTCAGGTGGCCAACTCCACCAACAGAACAACTCAGCAGTAGGCCACCAAACTCTCAAGGGCAGAGACCATGCTTCAGGCTGAATCCTCCTTGCTGTTGGCCCACAGAGACCCACCCATGCTCCACATATTTGCGAAATGAGAGAAAGCATGTGGCAGCAGGGAAATCTTGAGGCTTCCTTACAGAGAAGAGCCGAGTCAGGGTGGGTCACTGGGCTGTGCAGCACTGCCCCCACCCCCACCCTAAATGTGTTAGACTGCCTAGATTCTCCATCTTCAGGGCCTTCTTATTCTCACCTGAGCCAACAATAAAAGAGGACCAAACCACTGATGCCGTGGGAGGCTGTAAATGGTGTTTCCTGTGGGTATTATTCTCAGACTAATGTTGTATGAACATAGCTCTGCCTAGTGATTACTGTATTATTATATATTAATCATAGGCTAATGATGCTCGCTCACCCTTTTCCTCTCCTTAGTCTACACAGGATCCACCTAGATTCTGCCGCGCCTGCTTGTTCTTCTTATAGCTAGACCCAACCCCACTCTAAGAGACCAGCCCAGTCTTCAGCACCCCCTTTTATATAAGAGGGTCATTTCCTTGTGTCTAAGGACAGGATATGGAGATCCTTCGTGCCCATTAGTCCTTTTCCTCATCCTCAAATGGTAAGGCCTAGGAGGTGAGACAAGGCCCAGAAGATGTGGGTGTAGGGTACATCCCTTTAGTCTTAGCATTTGGGAAGAGAGGGAAAGTTGGTCATAAGTTTGAGTCCTACATAGCGAGTTCCACACTAACCTGGGCTCTATAATGAAACTCTGTATTTAAAAAAAAAAGAGGCCAAAACATCCAGAATAAGTGAAAAATAATTTGGACGGTTTCCAAAAGAGGAAAGTGAAACTTGTACAATGGTCATCTTGAGTTTGTTAAATCATGCAAAGTCTGATTTAGCATGACTTGGGGTCAGGCATTTATTTACTTAATGAATATTTGTTAAGCTTTTGCCTGACAAATACTGTGTCAGACAACATAAACAAAGAAGACCAAGTCTCTAACTTCACCAAACGTTATTTCTGAGCCTTAATGCTGGGCTCCAGGGATCCAACATTGACAGGGAGATCAGAGACCCCAATGGGGAATTACTTAAAGAAAAAGAGCAATAACCATGATAGATAAAATTGCTCCAGGGTCCTAAGGAAGGCAAGGTCTCATAGGAAAGGCATGCAGATGACCTCAGCCAAGCTGACCAGCAAAGGGAGTGCCGACATAGCTGAGTGTGCCTGCCTCTATGCAAGGGGCCAAACTCTCATCTCTGGTTGCTGTTTTGCCCTTGCAGGCCTGGATATTTTTTTCAAGAGCTCTTCTATGGCACAAATCCACATTTCAACCAGGACATAGAATATGCCCCTATATATGGTACATATAAAGTCCTATGCGCCCATGACCAGAAGAAGCAGAAAGCCAGTGATGAAGATGCTAGAGATAAGAGGCTTCCAGGCTGGAGGACGGGCCACTGGCCATACACTGAGCCCAAGCCATGCCAGTTTATTTGTAAGATATGAGCACAGTAGCATTTCGTTTGCCCTCCTCATTGTTGTTCCTTCAGCCAGGCAACCTACAATGTGGCTACTGGAAGAGTCCCCTTCCCTGGGGCTGAGCAACAGAGAAGTGATGGAATATAACTCCCAGCACTACATCAACAAAGGCATCATGGCTTCTGCCTTTGTCTCCTGGATGGTCCCCTTGAGGAAAAGTCATTGCCATACCCTGAAGACACTACAGGAGAACTCTAGAAGGCTCCGTGTGCATACGGACTGAGACCTGCTACCAAGAGTCAGAACCAACTCATCGGAGGATGAATGGCTTATGTTGATCGCCATGCTCACCAGCCGTGTGAGCGAGCACACAATGCTGGAAACAGCATCCCTTAGCCCCAGTAAGGCTTTTAGATGATGGTAGTCTGGCTGACGTCTGATTATAGCATCATGAGGCACCCCGAGACCAGACCTGTCTACTGTTGCCACTCTTGGATTCCTGATTCAGACAGTAAGAGGTAATGGATGGTGTGACTTCTTTAAAAAGGAATGCAATGGTATAGTAGTTTTAACCTACTAGGTTCGAGATAACATGTTATACAACAGAGACAACTAGTACATGTACCTAGCAGTAACCGTTTCTGGGGTGCTGGAGAGATGGCTAGAGGTTAAGAACACTGACTGTTCTTGCAGAGGTCCTGAGTTCAATTCCCAGCAACCACATGATGCCTCACAGCCATCTATAATGTGATCTAATGTCCTCTTCGGGTATGCCAGTGTACATAATAAATAAATGTCTTTTTTAAAAAAACAGTTTCTGGAATACGAGATAGGTTCAGAAAATGCTGGATGAACGATGAATGGATAGGGTTCTAGCAGGATTATAAGTTAAACATTGACTACTGATGAGGAGAGCCATGGCCAGAACCAGGAAAACCACCTCTCAAAACCTGGAAGGAAGCCAAATCTAATCTAAAAACCTAAGTACTCAAGAAATTTAATTCATTCATGCAGTAACCATTTATGGAGTTTTAGTGAGGGCATTCCAGACAAATAAAATAAATGTGTATGCACGTGTATGTGTGTGTGTGTGTGTGTGTGTGTGTGTGTGTGTGTGTGTGTGTGTGTGTGTGTGTGTCCAAGAAAAAATGGAGGGAGTAAAGGAAGGAGAGATTGATTGTTGATTGACTGACTGACAGACTTTTCAGAAACTGGCTCATGCAATTGAAGCAGCAAGACCAAAGTCTGCAGCAAAGCCCAACTGACTAGAGACGCAGGAAGGACATCAAGCTAGCTCTCAGGTCTGACAGAAGAATCTCCTCTTCTTTGGGATAAATAAATCTTTAATTTAAAAAAATTTGACACAGTCCCTCTATATAGTTCTGGCTGTCTTGCAATTCACTATGTAAGACCAGGCTGGCTTCAAACTCACACAGATCCATCTATCTCTGCCTCCAGAGAAGTACTGGCATTAAAGGAAAGGCTATCATACCTTCCTGTCTTCTCTCTCTCTCTCTCTCTCTCTCTCTCTCTCTCTCTCTCTCTCTCTCTCTCTCTCTCTCTCTCTCACACACACACACACACACACACACACACACACACAATGTCTACTTAATTAGATGAAACTCACATGGGGCATGGGGGGGGCAGAGAGGAAGAGGAATGCTACTATTTGGCTCTTCAATGTCCCCAAAAGGCCCATGTATTATAGGCTTAATCATCACTTTGTAATATTGTTGGAAGTGGAATCTTTAAGAGTTGGGGTCTAGCCAGGGAGTGGTAGTGTACACCTTTTAATTCCAGCACTCAAAAGGTAGAGGCAAGAGGACAGCCAAAGCTACACAAAGAAACCCTGTCTCGGGGGAGGGGGCGGGTGGCTGGGGACTAGTGGGAGGAGGTTGTGTCATTGAGAACACACACTTGGGAAGGCTTGCATTTAAAGATTAGAGGACAGCCTTGGGTGTTGGTCTTCACCTTCCGCCTTGTTTGAGCCTGGATCTCTCTTGTTGATGTTGCATCACCAGGATAGCTGACCTGTGGGGTTCCAGGCACTCTCCTGTTTCTGCCTCCCACCTCTCCATTGAAGACCTCAGATTACAGACGTATGCCACTGTTCTTGAATTTACATGGGCTCTGGGGATTTGAACTCAGGTTGTGACACTTGTGTGACAAGTGCTTTACCTACTAAAGCATCTCTCCAGCCTCTCCCTCCCCTGCTCCCTTCTTCCCTCCCTACCTCTCTCCCCAACTCCTGCTGGTGGCTCTAATGTAAGCTTTCAGCTATGGCTCTGGCATCTGCCTGCCTACCTGCTGCCATGTATCCTCCGTGGTGGCCCTGTACTCTACTACCCTCAAGAACCATGAGGCTCAAATTAAATTCCTTCTTTTATAAGTCACCTTGGTCACGGTTGTCCTTTACAACAACAGAAAAGTAACTAAGACAGATGGTATCTGGGAAGTTGAAATAAATTCAATTTGGCAAATCTGTATACATCAAGCCTTGTCCTGTGTTCCAGCTATTCTGCCTGTCAGGTGTTAGAAAGGTCAATAGAATAAAATACAGTGCTTGCTCTTGGGATGCGTAGTCAAACACAGGTGACAAGTGATCTTGACGTGGTTGTTTGAATGAGAATGACCTCCGTAGGCTCATGCATTTGAATGCTTGGCCCCCAGTTCCTGGAACCATTTTGGGAAGGATTGGGAGGTGTGGCCTTGTTGGAGGAGGCGTGTCACCGAGGATGGGCTTTGAGGTTTCAAAAGTCCACACCAGGTGCAGTCGTTCTCGCTCTACCTCTAATCTTTAGATTAGGATATAAGCTCTTAGCTACTGCTCCAGCACCATGCCAGCACCATGCTCCCTACCGCATGGGTCATGGACTCATCCTCTGAGACTGTAAGCAAGCTCCCAGTTAAATTCTTTATTTCGTAAGTTGCTTTGGTGACAGTGTCTCTTCACAGCAACAGAAAAGTAAAAAAGACAGAGAGAGTTGGGGCTGGTGAACAGAGCAAGCAGGTATAGTAGGATGGATAACACAACGGGTTTCAAGGACAGTCCCTGGTGCTAGGCAGAGGGCAGGTCATGGTGAGGAAAATGGCTTCAAATGAGGCTAGGAATTAGGCTCCTATTTCCGTTCCAAAGACTCTATGCATCGTAATTTTTAAACTTGAACGTTTTTTTCCCCTTTGAGACAGGCTCTCATGGAGCCCAAACTGACCTTGAACTCTTGATCTTCCTGTCTCCACCTCTCAAGTGCTGGAATAACGGGCATCGAGCAGCATACTTTTGGGAACAGAAAGCCAGGAGCGTCAGTTTACGTTGAGACAACACGGTGCTGATACGGACATCCAGTATGAGTCAGCTGAAACACAACTTACACTGGACACCCAGAGGTGGTCTGAGTCAGCACAAAATGGCCAACACCAGATGTCCAGGAATGCCACAAGTAAATAGTAACGTGATCTGTTATATAACTATCCCTAGAAGAATTGCCACTTTCGAGTGGGCCACATATAAACATGGCTTTGAGGTTAGAAGCCAGAGTTGTCTGTCTTCATCAGCCTGCCTTATGTGTTTGTCTGCAGGACTGTGTGCCCACCTCTGTGTGGCCTGTGGCCTGATCTGCTTGTATGCTCATGCCTTGTGTCCCTCCCTGCTGGTATGTGCCTTGGTGCCTGCAAAGAGGCTCCCTGCCTAATGGCCTCTGACCAGAGAGAACAAAGCAGTTCTCTGCACGTGACTCCCTGAAGTCTCTTCAGCCTCTAGCCTCTCACGTTCCCACATCATTCCTGGCACCAGAGCTTAGACCTCACCCATGGCCTCCTTTAAAAATTCATAAGCAGGGTCTTTCTTAGACCTACAAATTCGGAGGAAAACAACACTGGTGTCAGCAGGTGTAATGGTCAGTCTTCATTATCTACCTGACTAGATTTAGAATCACCATGGAAACACACCTTTGAATTTGACTGAGAAGGGAAGATCTGCCATGAATATGCACCATCTCATCAGGTGGGTTCTGAGACTAAACAAAAAGAATACAATCTAGCCATCATTCCCCTCTTCCGGTTTCCTGACTAGCTACAACGTGAGTGCTGCCTCACGCTCTTGCCACTGTGACTTACCCACAGTGATTGACTCTACCTTCCAGGCCCAAACTAAGTTTTCCTTCCTTCCTTTCTTCCTTCCTTCCTTCAGCTGTTTTTGTCTGATATTTTGTCAGAACAAGAAGAAAAGCCACTAATGCATCAGAGTATGGGGTGAGGATAGAGCATGGCAGACAAAGACTTTGAGGAGGGAATCTAGACACGGTTCTAACTCAGACCAGATCAATGGTCCAGGTTGCCAGGCATTGCCAGCGCCTGCAGAGGCAGCACAGCAAGGCTTGGGGATGAGAGCACAGACAGAGCAACGTTGCAGATGGAACACCAGTGACTGAGGGCAGCCAGATGAGGTCCCGTGTGTGTGTGTGTGTGTGTGTGTGTGTGTGTGTGTGTGTGTGTGTGTGCGTGTGTGTGTGTGCAGGCAGAGATCTCAGGCTCCATCTCACTTGGTGGATAAGAGGAAACATGCTTGCAGGAGAAAGCTCAGAACAGAACTCCTAGGGAGGCATGGCTATGTCAACTTCATCCTCAGCTTTCACAGTGCACCACACAAAAGGTGCTTGGTAATATCTATGGATCGTGTGGCCAGGATAAGAAATGGGAATTCTTATTATGGCTTGGATATATGTATGTTTCACACATGCTCCTTTTGTGTGTGAAAGGCTTAGCTCTCAGCTATCGGGTCTATTATTGAAAAGTGACTGGGTCGTGAGGATGGATCAGTCTATTGATGGGTTCTTGGTCTGACAGCATTATTAGGCGGTAGCAGGGATTGACACCTGGCTAAAGAAGTAGGTTAGGTCACTGGATATGTGCCTTTGAAGGGTATCTTGTTTCTGGTCCCTTCTCATCTCTCTCTCCCTGCTTCCTGATTACCATGGTGTCAGCATCTGTGCTTCCTCAAGCCATGTTACCATGACCTTCTGCCTCACCGAAGGCCCAGAAACAATAAAGTGGAATAGCCATGGTTGAAGACCCTGAGCAAAAGAAATCTTTCTTTCTTAATGTTATTGGTGTCTGGTATTCTGTCACAGTGACCCAAAGCTGCCTAGCACAGTGACTGACTAAAAGTCAAGGAAATGAAATTGGGCCCGATGTGTTGCTCTGCTTGAGATAACAGCAGCCGCATACCCTGCGGTCTGCCCTGCTAGTGGCAGCAGCATTTCCTAAAAAGGCACCGAACACACAGGAAGTGCTGGCTTGCAGATGGGGTGCTTGGCACCAAAGAGGAAAATGTTTAGTTGTAGGGGTCTTGCCATTCACGCCTGCTCCGTCTCGCTTTCCAGCTAAGTGGAAGGCGCCGGCCCGGTGACGAGTGGGTGAGTCAGAAGGCCAGACCCTACAATGAGGAAATGATGGCAGTTGTCTAGAGAGGGACAGTGAATGGACTAAAATCTGTTAACAGCAGGAAATCCATAACTGGCTATGAGGCCAAGAAAAGGGATTTGCAAAGAAAATTTTTATCTGGAGACTATTTCCTTCTTATAAATGGTCTGCCGAGTAGTGCTGCTGTGGGAGAAACTTTCTGTCCTCTCACAATGGCGCAGACTCCACAGACAAGCACAGGCACTGCTCGCTTTCAGGACACAGGGCCTGACACTCTGAGGTGCTGATGAGTGATTCCTCAGGATAACACTCTCTTAAGCGGGGCCAATTTTCCTCTTAAATGTCATCCTGGCATGTCAGACTCGGGACAAACTCAGCCTCTTCCTTTTTAAAAGATTTGGGGTTTTTTTCTTTTTATTGTTCTTATTGGTGTTTATTCATTCTATAAAAGAATGAATTTACCATGACAACATTCCTAAGGCTACGACCATAGCTGCCTCTCCTCGTTATCCTTTCTGCCTGACTCCCAAGAAACTGATTCTCGTCTCCCGCCTTTTATTTTTTTGATAGAGGGTTTCTCTGTGTAGTCTTGGTTGTCCTGGACTCGCTTTGTAGACCAGGCTGGCCTCGAACTCATATTTACCTGCCTCTGCCTCCCCGAGTGTTGGGATTACAGGTGTGCACCACCGTGCTTGGCTCATCTCTGTTTTTAAACATAGCTTCTGCATTTGAGAGAAAAATGTATGTTTGTCTGAATCTGGCTTTTTCCTTCCATTTTCATGATGTCTCCAGTCCATCCATTTTCCTGCAAGTGACATCATTTCATTCTTCTTTGTGACTGAGTAAAACTCCATTGCGATGTGTGTGTGTGTGTGTGTGTGTGTGTGTGTGTGTGTGTGTATACCTGTGCCACAATGTGTATATATATGAGTGCACATGTGTGCAGCCCCAAATATGCACACCTGCAGAGGCCACAAGAGTGTGTCCACTCCTCCTCTGTCACTCTTTCTTGTTCCTTTGAGGCAAGGTTTCTAGCTTAACCTGAAGCCCGTTTATTTTGAGCTGGGCTGGCAGCCGGCAAACGCCAGCAACCTTCCTGCCTTCATTTCCCTCGGTGTTGGGACTGCAGGTGTGCACAGGATCACAAACAGCCTTCCGCTGAGTGCTGGGACCCCCATCCTCAGCTTGCACAGTGAACACTCCTAACCACTGGGCCATCTCTCCAGCCCTCCTGTTTTTATATTCACTTGCCTGTTGAAGGCTATCTAGGCTGTTTCCATATTTTGGCAATTATGAACAGTGTTGCAATAAATATGGATGGACAGTGTCTCTGTGGTATCCTGAACTATATCTCTTTGGGCATATGCCCATGAACGGTATATTTGGATCATATGGTAGTTCTATTTTTAGTTTTTGAGAAATCCTGTGTGATTTTCCATAGTGGCTGTGCTCATTTACATTTCCACCAACAGCGTGGATTTCTTTTCTCCCTCATCCTTCCCCACCAAGCTTCTTGATAATAGCCATTTTGTTTAGGGTGAGAGGAATTTCCAGTAAAAAAATTTTTTTATTAATTTTGAAGGTGCATTTTACATTGAATTTTTAAATTATACATCAAGATTAACTATCTTTTTCTTTTCTCTCTAGTTCTATTGAATCTTATAGCTATACATCATCAAGATCAGGATATACAGCAAGCCCTCCCAAAGATCCTCCTTTTAATGTATTTCCAAAACACCTGCTACTAATGTATCCTCAATCCCTCACACAATTTATAATTCCCAGTAACCGCTGATTGGTTTACATCTGAATAATTCTATCTTTTTTTTTTTTTAAGATTTATTCATTTACAATGTATACAGTGTTTGCCTGCATGTACACTTGCTCGCCAGAAGAGGGCACCAGCTCTCATTATAGATGGTTATGAGCCATCAGGTGGTTGCTGGGATTTGAACTCAGGACCCCTGGAGCAGCAAGACGGTGCTCTTAACCTCTGAGCCATCCCTCCAGCCCCTCTATCTTTTTTAGAATAGAAAATAACTAGAGTTCTGCAGTTTGTCATCTTTTGAAACTGTCTTTATGCCCGGAAGCAGTAGCCTTTCTCCTTAATGTCCCATGCCAGCTCCACCACTGAGCAGTATCCTGTGTTATAGATGGATAGGCCTCAGTTTTCTCTCCTGCCCTTTGGCCCATCTCACAGATCTCAAGTGTCCTCGGTTTGGCTCTCTTCTTCTCTGTACCTTGGCTTTTCCTCTTCTTTCATTAAATTGGTGTTTATGGAGATCGTACCTTGCATTGGGCACTAATTTTATGGCTGAAGGTGCACAGTTAAACAAAATAGACAACAATCATTCGTGAAGCTTCAGGCTTAGTGGGAAGAGACAGGAATTGCATAATATGCACATAGCATGCCATGTTAGGATGCTACATAGGAGATTAAAAAAAAAGGGTGTGATGAGTCAAAAGTGGGTACAGTTCTGTGGTTTGGAAAAGGAACATCAGGGTTAGGTCTCACAGAAAAGGGGACATTAAAGAAAACCATTATAGAAGAGCAAGCAAAGATGGTTGGTACTCAAAATACCAGCCCACCTGGCAGAAGTACCAGGAAGGGCAAGGCTACAGCTTCTGCTCGAGACAAATGAACATACTCAGGACCTGTCAGAGTTGACCTTGCTCCCCCAGGTTACTGTGCCTCCCCTATCCTCTCTGACGGCTACAGAGAATCCAGCACCATTGTCTCTTACTTGCCTCTCAGTGGAGGCCCAGAAGAGGATGCAGGGTGAGACACACAGGCTAAAGAGACTGAAGAGATGGGTCTACTAAAGCCTCCAGGAGCGCTCTCCTAAAACCCTCCTAGCGCCAGACAGAAGGACGCTAAGCCTCTCCTGTCCCACGGGCTCGGGCAAGGGTTCCAAATCTCATTAGCATTTACAAACGTGGAATTAATCTTCCTCTTGGTAATCTGGTGGTGGTTATTGATTTTTATTTTTAACTCTTCTTTCATGAAGACAAAGAAAGTATCTGCAGCAGCATAGATGTCCCCAGGGATGGGGAGCAAGTAGGAGGCAGGGCAGTGAGACAGGATCAAGAATCTCCCCTGTCTCCACCAGCAGGTTCCAGAAACGAAATAAGAAGTGAGAGCTATCCAAGGTATTCAGGGAGGACCCCTGAAGAAGACAGAGGAACCTGAACCCCAGCATCCCAACGAGGCCCATCTGCAGCTGGTGGAAAGACCTCTGATTCATCCCAATCACATGCAAGTTAAAAATAAACATCAATGACCAGCAGCTTGGGGGAGGGACTGACATTTTCAGATGCAAATGAGCTAGGAAGTCCCAAAGCCAGACAGGAAGACTCACTAATCCCAGTGCCCCAGAGCACGCATGGCCTGCAGATTATTTGGAAATCACATGCAGACCCCACGCCTCTTAGGACCAGATATGTAATAGCACCTGATCCTTTTCCAGGCAGGAGCTGTGCCAGCTTGTTACACACAATTAGCACGGGTTTCGAGGACAGCTATGGGCATCAGGGACAGGAGACTGGAGTTCAAACCTAAGGTCCATCGCTTCTCAGCTCCTGAACCTCAATGAGGTGATATGATGAAGGTACATCAATCCTGAATAACACCCAGGACATGGTATTGTTCATCAAGTGGTTTTTCTGGTCTTCATTTTCTATTTCCTCAGAACACAAACTCCAATATTTACATCAATTAATTTAAGTCATAGAAGGTACATTTCTCAATTAAACATCAAGTAGGATAAGTTTTGGATAACATATAATGGGCATATCATCCAGTTATTTCTTCCAAAGCAAAATATTCCCTCCTGAAAGGAAGGGCTTGGAAACATGTAGGATTCAGGAAGATCCCAAAGTTTACAAGACTCAGGAAGCTCGGAAAGTTGAGTTTCACACATCTCACCAATCCCAAATTACAAAAGCAGCAAACTGTTGCCGGGGAGGAGGCTTTGCAGGGGAGCTGCCTGCAAGTTGAGCAGGAGGCAGGAATGTAATTTTTTTTATGTCATCACTGTGTTGAGGTGGGCCTTTTCCATGGTGCAGCCGTCTTTGAGTCACTCGTGTTCCTAAAAGTAACACCAAGAAAGTCATTAGTTCACCAACTATACTTGGGTGGGAAAATGTCTCTTTGTCCTATCATCGCTGCCCTGTCTGGGGTGACTAGATATTTGTTCATGTCACCCCAGGAAAAGATACACAGCAGGCACCAAGACTTCTACAGATGTACAGGGTCTTGACATGTACAGATGCATTTTAGCTCATCTTGGCCTGCACAATACAACATCGGACCCATAAAATGATAATAGGGTAAAAATTTCCCCTTGCCTAAGTAATGTGACTACTGTAAGGCCATGTGCAGGGTGTCCCTCACACATCTGTGATGTTCGTGTGCTTCATATCCAGCCGTACAAAACTAAAGGATGAGGCTGAGAATGGTGGCATGTACTTATAATCCTAGCACGCAGGTTGTTAAGGCAGGAGGCTCAGGGATTCAAGGCCAGCCTGGGCTTGATAATGATAATGACAACAAACAACTATGCTGCTGGCTTTTGTATTTATTTATTATACTTTGTGTATTTTTTTTTGGTAGAGGGTATGTATGTACATGCATGTTGGGGTATGTGTACGTACATGTGCGTGTTCAAGTGCAAAGGTCAAAGGTTGATACCAGGTGTCCTCTTCTATCACTGTCTACTGAGAGAGAGAGAGAGAGAGAGAGAGAGAGAGAGAGAGAGAGAGGCCTCTCACTAAACCTGAAGCCCATGAATTTGGAAGCCAGCCAGCAAGCTCCTGCCTCTGTTCTTGTCACAGGCGTGAACCTCCATACCTGGCTTTTTATGTGGGTGCTAGGGATTCAAACTCAGATCTTCATGCTTGTACAAGCACTTTACCAACTGAGCCATCCCCCTGCCCCACCCCCACACTATGCTTTCTGGCCCCATGTTATTTTTCAAAAGTTCACAGGAAGCTACAATATACTAGCATCATCCCATGACTCTAGTATTTCCTGTGTCATGCGACCGCATCAAGAGGCCACAGTAAGTAACCTATGCCATCTAGTTGTGCCAGTAAACTTAAGTGGCAGGATTACTTAGTAGCGCAGCCGACTCCAACAGTAAGCAGTACATGGCTGTATATGATATAATGAATTCCAGCTCTGGTCTATACAGAACTTAGAAATCTAGTAGGGGTGTTTATGTACAATCCATTGAGCATGAGGGAAGTAAGTGGCCCTTGGAGAATGTGTGGACCACTTCCTGGCAGGCACTGCTGTCTTATGTTGTCCCGTCCAGCAGGACCAGTAATTACGGGGTCGCGAGGGGAGCCATACCTGAAAAGATGGGACGAGAAAGAAGGAGACGAGACCAAGTAGAACTCCTATCAAGGTCTGTTTATTGAATCAAAAGCAAAAGCTTATATGGGGTGGAAGCAGGAGCCAAGCAGTAGGGGGTCTGAGAATGCCTCCAGGTGATCTCAGCAGGGGAACATCCTGTGGTTCATCTTGAAACAATTCCTATCTTACTTTAGCTAACTATCTCTTGGAAAGTCCCGAGCCAACCCGGCTAAACAACATCTGCAGAGGTCGAAAGGAGGAGGTTATGCAGAGGTCGAAAGGAGGAGGTTATGCAGAGGCTGAAATAAGGAAGTTATGCAGAGGCTGAAATAAGGAAGTTATGCAGAGGCTGAAATAAGGAAGTTATGCAGAGGCTGAAATAAGGAAGTTATGCAGAGGCTGAAATGAGGAAGTTTAGCTTTGGAATGGGGCATCAGAATTTTGCCTCAGCCAGTAGATTCTTTTAGCCTTGAATGACCCTGGGCTGGCTCCGGACATTATGTCATGTCTTGCCAGGAAGCAACCACCAATGGGAGAAGCAGAAGCAACTGCCATAGACTAGGTGTCTCCACCTATGATACTGTGTTTAACTCTCTCTGCTACCTCCCAGGGTCATTGTTCTTATTGTCGGATGGGACTTTTTCCTCACTTTATTTATTTGTTTATTTATTATAATTTATTCACATTACATCCCAATTATTATTCCCTTTCCATTCCCACTCTCCCTCCTTCTTCTGCCCTCTGATGTGTGGGTGGGGGGTGAGGGGTGGGCATGGCTCCTTCCCCACCATCTGACTGTAGCCTATCAGGTCTCATCTGGATAGCCTGCTTCCCCCCTTTCTCTGTGTGCCTGAGTGGTCTCCCTGCCAAGGGGTGGTGATCAAATTAGGAGCACCCACAACTGTGGAGAATGAGCTGTCCATCGGCTAGACCTGAACAAGGGGTCTGGGTTCTCTGCATGATTGCCCTCGGTTGGTACATCAGTTTGTGCAGGTCCCCCTGGATTCAGATCTGAGTCTTGATGGTCTTCTTCTTGTGAGGTTTCTGAACCTTCTGGGTCCTTCCATTCCGCCCCTCTCCACCCCCGCCATTCTTCCATACGTCTCTCAATGCACCACCCAGAGTCCAACAGCAAGTCCCAGCATCTGTCCCAGGCCCCCACTGGGTGGAATCTCTCAGAGGACATCTATGTTGTACTAATCAGAACTCAGATCAGGTCATTTGACCAGGCCTGGGAATTCTCAAGGGTTTTCAGCTCAGAACTTTCACTCCTGTCAGCTCACTGCACTCTGGAGCTCTCAAGGCCTCCTTTGACTGAGCTCATCTCACCAAGTACTTCCGAGATTGCAACATTCCTCCTTCTCTCTGTTAGGACAACCCCGCTCCCCACCCAACCTCCCAACCCCCACCCCACCCCCCCACACCTGAGCTGCTTTCTTATGTCCTCTCTACTTTAAGCTTGCCTTTCTTTGCTCAGCTTTTGAACCTCAGGGGCCTGACCTTCTTCTACCTAGCACTGTCACCTTCACAGCCAAGCAAAGGACAGGAAAGCCACTGTCCCGTGAATAGGCTGGGCCACCCCCCTGGCCCAGAAAAGACCAGGCCAGACTTGACCCACAGAGAAATCTTCCTCTGGTTGCTGGTGTGGAGGGACCAGATGTAGCAATTGGCTGGTTAAGAAGGCCACATTAACACCCAGTCAAAACAACTCCTTAAAACAAGCTTTGACAAAATTGTCACATTAGATGTATCTGAATGAAGTCAGCCGGGCAGCTGGCAGAGCACAATCCTGCATCATTTTGACAGCCTGCATTACGAAGCTGCAGGCACTGCTGGGAAATCCTCCAAACCAAAGCCTAAAATTACAGCCAGTACCACGTACTCCAGCCCCTGTGGAATGAAAGGCAGCCAGGGGAAACTTGGAGGGCAAATAATGGACGTTTCCCTCCCCTCTCTTCTTTCACTCAGAAGTGGAGCAAGGTACTACTACCTGGTGGGGACATAAAAATGGATGTCCAGGCCATTAGAAAGCCTCCTTGACCCAACCTGAGGCTGCCTCTTCTCCAGGGCTGAAGGCCTAGTGCCTTGGGAAATGTCTTGGGCCGGGACAGAAAGCCTGGATTAAAACCCCTCCTTCTGTCCCTAATGCGGTCTTCTGTCTTGGGTGACTTATTCTCTTTCCTGGCTCCTTACTTTCCATCCTAGGGAACAAAGGGCCAGAGTCAATATTGTGTGCCTAGGTTTGCAGATGTCATGCCGGAAGTGACGTGACAGGTGATGGGGAGTGGGAGGCAGCATGGGTCAACCCCAGAGAAACTGGAGCTCTGCTGGTTTCCTGTTACATAGGCAAGGCTCTAGGTCTTCGAAGGAAGGGGACTTTTGCTCATAGAAGAAGAAAGGCCATGGCGACAGCTCCTTGAGTAAAGTGTTTGACACGCAAGTGTAAGGACCTGAGTTCAGATCTCCCAAACTGGTGCAAAGTCAGAGGCAGTGGGAACATGTGCTTATAATCCCAGCATTCCCTTTGGAGACAGGGGAGATAGTGATGGGAGAAGCCCCAGAAGCTCAAGGGACAGCTAGCCTGGTATACACAGCAGGAAAACAAGAGCCCCTGTGGAAGAAGAGAACCTTTACCTGAGCCTGTTCGTGACTTCCTCATGCATGCTATGGAACATGAGTTATGCCGTGTGTATGTTTGCATTTACACATACACACACACACGTGCATGCACACATACACACACGCACACACACACATGTGCATGTTTGCATTCACACACACATATTCTCTTTCTCTTTTTCTGTCTCTTTCTTCCTCCCTCTTCCCTCACCACGTTTCTTTTCTTTTCAAGGAGAGGGAAAAGGAGGAGGGAGGGAGAGAGGATGAAGGAAGAAGAAGAGAAAAGAGAAAGAGGACCAGAGGACAGACGTTAGGAAGGAGTGGAGAAACCACCAGATTTCTAATAGCTCTTATAGTCTGTGCTGAGAGAAGCCATCTTTTACCACTCAGGACAAGTCCTTTCCAGAAGTGATCAATCTCACAGACTCCATGGCAAGTAAGGAAACCAGTGTCACTTGCATTTTTGAATAAGGGAAATCTGACAGCCTGGGCCTCTTGATCCATGAGGTATGGAGAGACACCTCGGGTCCTCTGCACACGGAGTTCTCCATACCCCGACGCCTGAGGAGTGTCACTACCGCGGTCTGATGTAGCAGCTGGTGTGAGAAGATTGGAGAGGAAGGATGCAAAAAGGGCATGAGGGCTTTGAATATTCATGATGCTAATTAAGCAACAGCTAATTGGAAAATGTTAGATTTTTATTAAGACCACAGACTTATATCATTGCAACAGGCACCAACATAATAACAATCACCTAATGGACACGTTGGGCTCTTTCCAGAGGGTCGTTCCTTTCTCACTAGCTGCTAATGTGCAGGAAAAAGTAAGCCAGTGAGTTAAGGGTCCAAGGGGAGCTAGCACTGTAAACCAATATTGCAGCCTAGAAGTATAGTTTGTCCACTTCCCTGTGAGGACTGGAGAGCCCTGCTAGCCTCTTTGTGCTTGAGTATTTCTGACACGAGGAAATTCTCCTCCCCCTCCTCTTCCTCCTCTTCCTCCTCCTCCTCTCCTCTTCCTCTTCTTCTCCTTTTTCTCCTTCCTTCCTTCTTTCCCTCCCTCCTTCCCTCCTTTCTTTCTTTCTTTCTCTCTTTCTTTCTTTCTTTCTTTCTTTCTTTCTTTCTTTCTTGTGTGTGTGTGTGTGTGTGTATACATGTGCATGTATGTGTACCACAGCACACATGTGGAAGTCTTGCAAGAGTCAGTTCTCTACTTCTATCATGTAGGTTCTGGGGATCTCAGGTCATCAGTCTTGACAAGAAGCACCTTTACTAGCTGAGCCTTTGTGCCAACTCTGAGGCTGGACAACTCTTATAGAAGACTGTGTTCCAGTCCCAAAGGAGCAAGGAGATGTAACATAATGACTTGGCTTCATAGAGTTCAAATGCAATGGTGATGACAGGGACACCACAGAGTGAGAATAGGGTCCCTACAGCAGCCTCCCGGAGTATTGTCCCATGGACCTGAGAACCAACTGGCTCCTCTCCAATTCTTATTTATTTATTTATTTATTTATTTATTTATGGGGACAGGGTTTCTTTATGCAATGGCCCTGGCTGTCCTGGACTCACTTTGTAGACCAGGTAGGCTGTCCTGGAACTCACAGAGATCCATCTGTCTCTGCCTCCCAAGCACTGGGATTAAAGGCGTGTACCACCACGCCCAGCTCTTCCTCCCCAATTCTTAGGCCCGTGACAGCCTGAAGCACTGAGCAGTTTACAAGTTGAGGAAACCTCAATCTGCTGCTCCGATTGTTCTCAGGCTACGAACAAAGACCTTGCTGATCCTTTTTCACATCGGGTTAATGCTCTAGCACAGAGCTACACCCAAGCCTGGAAGCCCCCTTTTAACTACTGTCTCTCCTACTTCTGAGGGTATCAGAGTTCAGATGTGTGCCAAGTCAATATTTATTATAGAAATGACAAAGGGGGTATTAAATGCTTATTTAGAAAACAAAAACTGAACCTAATAGCTGAGTATGGTGATTGTTTTAATCCTAGCACTTGGGAGGCAGAGACAAGAGGATCTCGGTTAGTTTAAGACCAGCCTGGTCTATATAGCAAGTTCCAGGACAGCCAAAGCTACTTAGTGACAACAACAACAAAAATAACAAAACAAAACAAAACAAACAACAACAAAACCAAAAAAGCTATGTAGAGAGAATATCTTGTGTATTGTATGGATGCAACACCTGTCAATAAAAAAACAAACAAACAAAACAAACCTACGGCCTATTGGAAAGGGTAGACTAGAAGGAGGGACATCCAGTAGGAAGAAAGGATTATGGGATAAAGCAAGGCATAGGAGAGTCACCAGGGACGATGTGAGGAAGACAGATGCATGGCGCCTGAGCAGAGGTAACCAGCCACATGGGAGAATATAGATTAGTATAAATGGATTATTTTAAGTTATTAGCTAGTCGGGAAATGAGCCTCACTAGTCAGGGAACAAAAGCCTGGGCTTTTGTAAATACAAAAAAAAAAAATTTTTTAAAGGTTAGACTCAGGGATTTCTGTGTTTCCTTTTCTTTTCTCAATCTTTCTTTTCTTAGGTAAAGAGAAAGACACTGAGAAGAAAAAGGGAAGAAAAACTCAGCAACAAGGCTGAACTTGAAAATGGGGGGGGGGGGGGGAAATAGCCTTAAGTACCCCCTGCTGAGTGGTGCATACAATCAACCCACCTACTTTACAGAACAGGCTGTGTGATCAGCCACAGGCAGCTGCTTCCCTAGGGGAGCCAGTCTGCAAGCCCAAGGATCCCCTGCAGAGGAATAGGGTGGAGGCAGCATTCAAGTACTTCCTGCTGCCTGCTTGCCAGGCCTAGCACCAGCCCTTTTGACAGTAGTCTTTCAAGGACAGCTTACAAGGATGGGTCTCAGTCTAGTGACGAGTAGGGCAGAGACCCTACACCCAAGCCTGGGGGAGAAGGGTGTTGCTGGGCGGGATTAACACTGAGTAAACTGATTCAATAACATAGATGCCTCCCTGACTTGGCCTCTTCTGCCTGCCCAGGATGGCCCATGGCTTCTCATCTCCTGCCTTTGGGCTGCGATTCAATCCCGGCTTTCCCAGATGGTCACCAGGTTCTAGACAGGAACTACACCATCGGCTCTTCTGAACCTCCAGCTAACAATGGGCATTAACGGGACTTCTGGTGAGCCAAATCCTATTAAGAAATTTATTTGTACACATTTTTTTTTTTATTTTACTGCTTGTTTCCTGAGGCCTCTACTAACCTGACTCACCTCCAGTACTCAAGAGTAAATTGACAAGAAGGCCTGCGTTGCGCTGGAAGAAGGAAAGGTTTTCCATGAAGGAAAATCACCTGGACACACTTTACTCAGTTTTACTGTCAGAAACCCAAAAACATGGAACATCCCCATCAGCTTGGTTATGGTTAACACTTCACAATTAATAAGCAGGTGTAGAGGAAAGAATGCTAATCCAAAGCATGGCTGTTCTGGCCAGAGATCACATCCAACGACCTTCTGGGTCTGTGTGATCTGGCTGGCAAGAGATCATATCCAAAGATCTTCTAGATCTGTGTGATCTGCCTGGAATACAAACACACCTTTAAGCCAAGTGACAGAGGCAAACAGATCTGAGTTCAAGGCCAGCTTGCTATAGAGCAAGTATCAGGGAAAGAAAAGCTTAGGTCCAGGCATGGAGATACAAGCCTTTAATCCCAAACAGAGGTAAAGTTAGTTTGTAGCACTCAGGTTTGAAAGTGATGTCTACTCAAAAAGCAGAAAAGGTGACAAATCAGAGGAGATCTGACAGAATGGGATTCACCCAACTCTCACTAGAAGAAAGAGGAAAAGGAAGCTACTTAAGAGGCAGTTTTGCAAAGAGGGGAGGCAGTTTTACCAGGACAGTCATAGACAGGTGGGTTGCAGAGAGAGAGAGAGAGCTCAGGTGAAGATAGAACAAACCAGAAAATGAAAAACGCCACACGATTGGAGCAGATTGCTGAGTTAGTTTGAGGCCAAGCAGAGCAATTCTGGGCTGAGAGAGAAGCCAGTTTAAATAAGTCAGCTGGGAGAAGAGTTTGAGCAAGAACAGCTGAGTTGAACCAGCCAGCCCAGGAGTCAGAAAGAACAAGTAAGTATGGTCTCATTAAGCAATGAGTCTCAGAGACTGGAAACATTCTAGGTCTAGGTTAGATTGTACAGAGGCTAGAAGCTTCCAGGACTAGGTCTAGGTTAGCAGTAAGCCTCCCAGACAACAATTGAGCCAGGGGAATAAAAGTTACTTTTACAAACAAGTTTTCCATCATGTGGTAAAAATTTAAATATATACATTTCTATTTGCCAAATATACTACAATGAATCTGAGAGCAAAAGAAGATTTTACTTTTTAAATGTCTGAGTATCTTCTCTTCTTTTAAAATTCTATTCTCACTCCAGGCACATCTTTAATGATGGTGCACACCCTTAACGGCAGCACTGGGAAGGCAGAGGTAGGCGGATCTCTATGAATTCAAGGCCAGCCTGGTCTACAGAACAAGTGCCAGGACAGCCAGGGCTACACAGAGAAACTCTGTCTCTAAAAACAATTAATTAATTCGTGTTCTTGTTTTAAAGCAAACAATATTTAGTTCATTGCTGAAAGTCACTCAAAATTTGATGTTGAAGTCCATGTAGAACACTGTCTAATTTGTAAGTTTGTGTACACATATGCATACACGTGTGTACATACAAATATGTACATACACATGTATCCCCCCCCTTTCTGCTCCACATTTCTTTCAAAGGCATCGCAAGCCTTCCAATTTTTAACCAGGAGCTTTCACAAAATATACCATCCTCATAACTCAGATATTATATACCTGAGATTTCCTGCAACCTTATCCTTCTAAGTATTTATTTCTTTATTTTGGGATTTTTCTTGTTTTGGTTTGGTTTTTTGTTTGTTTGTTTGTTTATTTGTTTGTTTTTGAGACAGGGTTTCTCTGTGTAGCTTTGGCTGTCCTGGATTCACTTTGTAAACCAGGCCGGCCTCGAACTCACAGAGATCTGCCTGCCTCGGCCTCCCGAGTGCTGGGATTAAAGGCATGCCCCACCACTGCCCAGCCTTCTAAGTATTTAAAAGTGAAGCATTATCCAACACTCTCCTGCAACCTCCAAGAGTCTGGAGTCTGTCATAACCCAACTGTGAGTGCCTTTGAGTTATGTAGGAGGAAGGTGGGCCAAGGCTATCAGGGTAGCCAGAGCGGCAGTAAACACCCAGGACAGAGTAGTAGTGAAACTACAAGACCAGGATGCCTATTTGTGAACAGAAAACCCGGAATGTATTAGGGGTGGATGCAGAGGGAGCCAAAAGGACAGGAATAAGAGGGGCAGAGCAGGGACGAACCACCCTGCCAGCACACCATACCCAGGAGGCCCGTGGGCTCATATGCTGGGCACAGATCCAAACAGGATCCTGGCTGGTGTCTAGATTTGACAACAAAAAATCTCCAGAACACCGGGCAACTTCAAAAGCATCTACAAAGAATGGGCTCTTATTTTCATCATTTTCAGATCCCGTGTTTGTTCCGGTATTGCTATGTAGCCCAGGCTGACCTCAAGCTCACAATCCTCCTGCCTCGGCCTCCCACATGCTGGAATTACTAGCGTGTGCTACCACACCTAATTTGATTAGGTTTTCTTGAGAGAAGATGGGCCATACTGCAAGGCTGCTGCCCTTAGCTCTGTTGTCTTTGCATGTCACCTCACTACCTCCAGAGGCTGTACCAGGCTGCCCATCTCTCTGGCCTCGAGAGCAGCCTTGTCCTTTTCACCTTCTTCTTCCTGTCTTTGTGCTCTTATGTCCCAATAATGTGTGTCTCCCCCACCCCCACCCCATGGCCTTATCATCCTTCTCCTGGGAATCCTAGGTCCCTTCATTCCACACACAGTGAGTACCATGAGTTCTACGGAACACTTGTCCACCCTCAAGGTGGTGCAGTTCCCTCCACAGTGAAACATGCCCGAGGTTTCCATTGCCAAGGCACAGCAATTGGTTCCAAAAATTCCAGTGTGAACTACTCAGCTCCTAGCTAATGGGTTGCTTCAGCCGAAGATGCCCACTTGACTTCTCTGCCCCTTCTCCATCAATAACAGACAGCCCAGGCAGCCTAGCAGGAGGGCAGGCTCAGGCAGAAGCCTGCGGGTCTCTAGGAAAAGGCTGAAGAGACAGAGATGTCTGCCTGTGTGCCACTTCAGCCTCCCCACTGAGGCAAAGCCTGCCCCTGACTTGGTGACAGATGGGACTCTTCCCAACCCACCGTCTGGCCGTCTCCCTGCCAGCCCTGGGTCTCGGCTCCCTCTGAGTCACCCTGACCCTAGCTGCCACCCGCAGCAGGCTCTGTCAGCCACACCATCTCCTTGCTAAGTGACAGCTCCGCTATATTACTGTAGCCAGGCAGCACCCAATGTCCTTGAATTTCACCTGTCTACAGTGTGTGCTGTACTGTCCCATCTGCTGCAGATCTGTTCGCCCTCAGTGGCCCCCACATGGTTGCAACATCCTTTCTACTTGAGGAAGCCCAATTCACTCTCACTGTAGCCCCTCTTTTCCCACAGCCCTGCTGATAACCTTGACAGATCTCTTGTCCTCTCCTACAGCTTCTCTCTTCCTGAGAGTAGTAATCATTACACCCACTTGGCTGCCGTGGAGGTGAAATTGGTCCCTGTGAATGACAGTCGTCAGCTTTGCAATTTGAACAGTTCTATAAGGTTCTAAGACAATGTCACCGTTGTTACTAGGCAGATTATAACCCATCCCCGAACTGACCATGATAAAGCTGAGATGGAAGAAGTTTTGATAGCCACGGACTGTCTCCTACTTTCTGTCAGGAGATCCAGCTCAGTCATTCTCTCCTTACCCCAAAGCTCAACCTCACCCATGATCATGATGGTTAAATGTATGCATAAACTTGATTGCTTGGGGCTAGTAATGGGGCTTACAGGGTAAAAGTACTTTGTAGCCAGGCATGGTGACCTGAGCTCAATCCTGGAACGAACACCTTGAAGGATAAAACCTGTTTCTATAAGTTGTCCTCTGTCTGACCTCCACATTCACATTGTACATGTGTGTGGGGATGCACACACACACACACACACACACACACACACACTCAATCAAAGAAGTGTAATGATCCTTAAAGAACTCTGTATTTGGTCAAGCATTGTTCTTCTTGAATCTTGAAGTGACTCTGACAATACTTAATATTTGAGCTGGCAGGCTCGGGAAAGGAGGCTGCGCTCCCCAGTGTGGCTGCCTTCCTCCAGCCTGGACAAAGCAACTAGGCTGACTGTCACTGTATAGGAGAGAATTCCTTCTGCCTGACTTTCTTCCAATCAAGACACTGGATCTTGCCTATGTTCACGTTTGAAATGAAGCAGCAGCCCTGTGTGAGCCTCCAGTGGGCCACCCACTGACCTTTATAGCTCATGAGCTGCAAATCTTTGGATGTCTTAGCCTGCAGAACTGCACCACCCAATCCTGCTAATAAATCTGTACACACACACACACACACACACACACACACACACACACACACACACACACACACCTATGCGAGGGGTTCCCAAGTTAAGATGGGCTTATGTCTCATAAATCCATTGTAAGGTAAAAAAGAAGTATGCTGAAAATACCTTTAACACAGCTAACCTGCTCCACTCGTAGCTCAGCAACTGTGCCCTTACAGCTGCATAGCTAACTAAGAACCATCTCAAGAGAGGATTCTACTGCATAGCACTAGCCCTGAAAAAGATGGAAACTTGGAATTCTAAGCACAGCTCTATAAATGCCTATGGCTTTTACCCCATTATAAAGTCAAACCATGGAAACGGTGACCGTTTTTGGTGTGTGTGTGTGCATGTGTGTGTGCACACGCGCACGTGCATGCATGTGAGTGTGTGTGCACACATATGCATGTGTGTGCATTGCGTGTGAGTGCATGCGCTCGTGTGTGTTGTGTATGTGCGCACACACATATGCATGTGTGTGTGTGTGTGTGTGTGTGTGTGTGTGTGTGTGTGTGTGTGTGTTGGTCTGTAAGTAGATACACACACTGTTGGCTCTGTTTCTCCAGAGAGCCATGACTAATACAGTGATCTTCCAGGGGTCCTCATGAGGCAGTGTGTGGGAATGGAAATGGTTATGGGGATTTTTCTTGGTTGTCAGAATGAATCGGGAGAGGAGGTGCTACTAACATTTAGTAGGCGAGGGCTAAAGATGCTTAAATGTCACCTAATATCCGTGCCTGCCTCGCCCAAAATGCCACCAGGGCTCCACTGAAAGAATGTGGCTGGAGCCTCTGCCATCTTCTCCAAGCTCAGCCCTCTACTCCTGCCACGCAGAGCCACACAGCTGCCTGATGTCTTTTCTTCTTCTCAGACACCCCTGAGTATTTGCTGCCCCTGGGTTTCACATTACTGCTTGAGGTCATCTTTTCCCATCCCCAATAGTTAGCTAGTCCCAAAGGTTAGATTTTTCAGTTGGCTCTCTCTTGTCAGTCAGATCTCAGCTCCAAGAGCACCACCTGACCTACTCAACTCAAAGTGGTCCTCCATCACAGGATCAACTCACCTGCTTTATTTCCCACAGAGCCCCCCAATTCTCCAGAAAACAAGTGCTCCTTACGTTCTACCTCATTGCTACCTCTCTGCTACCCTAGGATGTAAACCCCGTGAGGATGGGCTTCGCGTCATCATTTCTGTATTCCCCGAGGAAACCCTGCGATTGTGCATTAAACCTAAATCAAGAAGCTATCCTGTGTGGTGGTGTTCCAAGCATCCAAAGATGCAAAGCCGTGTAAGCTGATGCCCACTTTATGGGTGAAGTATGCCTAGAATGCATTTATCAAAGCCATTTCAGTCGTGGCACTCCTAGGAAAGAGCACTGGGCCCCTATATGACCTTCAAGGGGCTGTCTATGGTGAGTCCCTACATCTGTTCACAGCAGAGTTGGAGGCCTCTCTGCCCCTCCAGCCTTCACATCAGAAACATAGTTTCTCTGTCTGCTTTTGTATCCCCAGCTCTTTCCCCTGGGGCTGGATCCTGCCCCCCTTGGACCCTACTTGTCTTCATGACTAGCGAACATTGTGCTGGTGACCACAGCAGGCTCTTGTCTCCTGATGGGTCCCACCAGCCCAAGCGACCCATGACCGCCATTCCAGAGCAGCTTGGGTCTGCTTTACCTCTCAGCAGGGCTAAACAGGAGCGTGTTCGCCAGCACTCTCACTCTCTCTAGACCCCCAAAATCAGGTCTCAGACCCAGCCTGCCTTGTGCTCAGACCCTCTTAGCTTTGGATGGAACTGACCAGCCTCCCCCCAGGATTAGGAAAAGGAAAAGTGTGTCCAAAGTGGACTGACCTTCAGCTTGACCCCAAAACTCCACCTCCTTACTGGCTGTCGTAGTTTGCTTCTGTTACTATGAATAAAGCACTAACCAAAAAGCAACTTGGGAGAGAAAAGTGTTCACAGGCTAGAATTCAACTTAGAGGAAAGCTAAGGCAGGAACTTACAGGCAAGAGCCTTGGGAGGAATGCTGTTTACTAACTTCATTTTGATGATTCAGTTTACTTTCTCTTACAATCCAGGACCACAAGGCCAGGGGAAGCACTGCCCACAGTAGCCTAGACCCTCCCCCCCATCAATCATCCATCAAGACAATGTCCCACAGACATACCCACTGGCCATTCCTCAACTGAGGTTACCTCTTCCTGGGCATCTCTAGTTTGTGTCAAGTTAAAAACAAACAAACGAACAAACAAAACAAAACAAAACAAAAAACTAAGCAGCACACTGGTTTCTGTGGCCAGCCAGGTCTCTGGAGCTCACCAGAGAGTCTGCTCCTTGATGGCCTATCTGGAAACTGAGTTCAGTAGTTGTAAGACCACACGTGGCATCAGAAGGAAATGCACCCAGAAGCCTCAGCGACAGGCCCACCAATCCCACACGTGAGAACCCTTTTGCTCCATCCTGTGGTATCGACTCCTTGCTTCTATGTTCCGTTTCGCTTCCTTTCGTTTTTCTATCATCTCGCAGCACAGCGATGGAGCCCAAGGTTTTCCGTATGCTAAGCACGTCCTTCACCACCGAGCCACCTCTCCAGCCCCTGCCTTTAATTCTGACACCGTCTCCAGAAGCTTTTTGTTTAAAAATGGAAATGCTGTTATTAATATGCAGCCGAGGAGGGGAGGAGTCTCAGCATTGCCACGGCAGAGTTTCATCCTGCTAAGAGATCAGACACCTGAGGCGAGGGGAACCTGAGGAGAGCAGAGGGGAAAGCATGGGAAGGAGTAATGGAAACCGACATTTTTGTTTTAGAGTTTCACCTCAAGTCACATCTTTGTGATATTCCTTCAGGAAGAGAACACCCCAGACAGGAAGGGATCTCCAAGTGTTAGTCCCAGCTGGCTGCCTTCACAGTCAGCTGCATCGCTGCCCTGGTGGAAGAACCCACCAGCACCCCCTCCTCTGAAGGATGATAACCCAATCATTAGACTCTGCTTTTGTCTTAGGTCAGATGACACAAGGTTGAAATTATCCAAAGAGAATTCTCAAAATAAAAAGGGGCAAAAGGCACAATGAGAAGCCATAATTGTCAGTATCCATGGGGAACTGGCTGCAGGAATCCTATGGTTGCCAAATAAAAAGCCTATTATATAAAAAGGTATGGTATTTGCAGGTAACTTGCACAATCCTTCTGTAAATGTTAAATGATCTCTAAACACAATTTACACACACACACACACACACACACACACACACACACACACCACTATAAAAGCAGTTCTTATGCCAGCTTGTTTAGAGAATAGCAACAGGCGGTGGGGGGTGAGGGGGACACATGTTCAGTACATATAAAGCTTCCTCGTATGTTCTTCCTATGCAGAGTTAGTTGACTCTGCAGGTGCAGCTGTGGGGCTGGCTGTGTAATCATCTTCTACAGGTAGGCATGGCTCTGCTTACTGAAATAATTTCTAGGTGTCCACAGGATTTAAGGCTTCTGTTCAATAACAGTCTTGCCAAGGGGCCTGAGAGATGGCTCGGCGGCTGAACGTACTTGTTCTTGCAGGAAAGCCTGGACCTATTCCCAGCACCCACATGACAGGCCACAACTTTATATAACTCCAGTTCCATAGGATTGGTGCCCTCTTCTGGCCACTGTGGGCAGCAGGCATGCCTGTGGTGCAGATATACAGTTGTGCAAAGTTATCCTAGACATAAAATAAATACATCAAAAATTTTTAAAAATTCTGTCAAATCTCAGATGTCCTATTGTGTTGGTTGTACTATGTTATGATGCAGCTTACAGGTGCAAATGCAGTATGGTCTGATAACATAAACAAATCACACTGTAGATTATAAATCAATTTTCTGATAATATGTGCTCTTATTTCATCTACATATTTTCATTTTTGTTCATTTTTACATGTACTTTTTATTATGTGTATATGTGTGTGTACACATGCACATGTGTGTGTGTGTGCACACTTATGAGCATGCACACGTGTGTGGGTGTCAGAAGACAACCAGCATCTCAGCTCCCTCCTGCCATCCTGTGGGATCCAGGAGCCTAACTGAGCTTATCAGACTTACATCAGCAGCTTACAAGCTCCTATACACACTGAGCCATTTCTTTTTTTTTTTTTTTTTTTTTTTTTTTTGGTTTTTTTTTTTTTTTGGTTTTTTTTTTTTTTTGGTGTTTTTTGTTTGTTTGTTTTTGTTTTTGTTTTTGTTTTTTTTGGTTTTTTGAGACAGGGTTTCTCTGTATAGCCTTGGCTATCCTGGACTCGCTTTGTAGACCAGGCTGGCCTCGAACTCACAGTGATCAGCCTGCCTCTGCCTCCCGAGTGCTGGGATTAAAGGCGTGCGCCACCACGCCCGGCTCACACTGAGCCATTTCATCAGGCCTAAAAATGAAAATTCTGGGAAGAAAAAAGACTCATAAAGAGCACGAGGTATGTGGTCTAAAGGACTGAGTAAGGAGCGGGTGGGCTAGAGCCAGGTCGGTTTGGTGGCAGGACAGGACCATAATGGTCCCGGTGCTTGGTTCCATTGTAGACTTTGTGCAGCCTGGAAAAGCAGAGGGTACCACTGACATTTTGATGGTTACACATGAATTTGCTGAGGACTTGGACATGGTAAGGAGTGAAACAGAGAACAGGTACAGCTTCCTTCAGTGGGACATAGTTTCTTTGATGCAAACTGGAGTGTTGTAGGAGAAGGGGGCAGTGTGAGCGAGGGGGATGGTTTTAGTTTTGAACGTACAACATCACTGGGTATATTAGCCATACTAAACGGTAGGCCCCATGCCTAGCAATACATGGTAAACACAATACAAATGCAATATTTTTGTAGGCTTTTTGTCTCATAGTTCTATATTTGGGTATTTTTTGTCTTATTGGTCTTTTGCTTCTATAATATAATTCCCAACTTTGTATTTTTATGGTGTGTGTGTGTGTGTGTGTGTGTGTGTGTGTGTGTGTGTTTTCTCCTCCTCCTCCTCCTCCTTCTTTTTGTTCTGTTTTAAATTCTAGTTTGTTCTATTTTCTTTTTTGTTTCCCAGAGAGAGAGAAAGAAAGGTCATGGAGTTGGGTGGGTGGAGAGGGTCTAGGAGGATTTGGGGGATGGAATGCTGTGAATAGAATATATTATATGAAAAACAATTAAAGATGGTAGCAGGGCATTTAGAGAACCTGCCATAAACATAGAAGTCTCCAGTTAAGAATCGTGAAAGGTCTGATTTTACTCCAATTGTGAGCTAACATGGAAACCAGCCATAGACTTAGCCATGAATGAGGGCAGCATTCATAGCTCCCAGATCAGAAACAAGAGCAGCGGCCAAAAATCAACATTTCCTAAAGCCCAACTCCCACAATCAGTGGGGAAGGCCAGATGCTGCTGCAGCGGGTGGGAACCACAGGAAGCACACATCCTTCACAACGGGCGGCCAGCTTGCCTGACACCAGTCATTGTTATATTGGACCACAACAATTTTGTCCTTTGCTCTAGAGGGAGACCTTACCCAAATACCCTAGATAAAACAGTACGGGAAGTGGGAGTTCATGTCTCTCCTCAAAGACCCATATGGATGAACTCACAACAATCTGCCTCTTTAAAAGAAGAAAAGAAGTAGCAACAAGATGTTCAGCAGGCAAAAGTGATTTCTGCACAAGCCGGAAGACCTCAGCTCCATGCCCAAAACCCATGGTGGAAGAAGAGGACCGACTCCCGAAGGTTGACCTCTGACCTCCATCCATGATGCCTTGGCCGATGAGCTGCCTACAGTCACACACACACACACAAAGTGCAACAGTAATAAACACAAATTTCCATGAGAAGAGGAGGGATGAGACTATAGCTCAATGCTAGGGTAACTTGTGCAACAGATACAAAGCCCTGGGTTCAGTCTCCAGCACGAAAAGAGGAAAAAGAAGAGAGGCAGAAGTTGGAGGAAGGAAGGAGAAAAAGAATTCAAGTTAGGGACCCTCAGCCTGATGTCCGACCATGGGAATCGGTTTGCATTCTTTAGGAGTCTTTATTGGTCAGGATCTTGGCAGAAAATAAGAAGAAACCATCCTACTCTTTGAAATGATCAGGTTTTGTTGTTGTTATGGGATTTTTGTTTATTTGTTTGTTTGTTTGTTTTGTTTGAGACAGCGTCTCACGTGGCCCAGGCTGGCCTTGATCTGATATATATATATATATATATTTGACCTTAAACTTTTGCTCTCCTAGCTTCCATCTCTTGAGAATTGGTGTTACAGGCATGCACCACTATACCAACGGTTATACAGAGACCAGCCTACCAACTGAGTTACAGCCCCAGTTCCTGAAACAAGAGTATGATGAAAAGTAACCACAGAGGCGACAGAAGGCAGCAGAGTGACACGCAACCTGAGGCAAGCACTGCTTTCTGTTTGGATAGTAAAGGTTATAGGTCTAATACAAATGTGGCTCCCTGGGACACAGTGACTTCCCTTGCACCTCACTCTACAAACATGCATAGGCATTGTGCCCTGAGAGCGCCCAGTGCTAGCCCGGCTACAGTGAACCTAACAAACTCTTGACGTCTGCTTATACAGAGAACCGGTTTGGCTGTCAGCCTATGGTGGGAGAGACTGCACAGGCAATCGGCCGCCTCCTAGCCAATAACCTGGGTCACAGCATCCCCTTTGAAGGCTGTCCCTGGTGACGTGAAACACTTCCCACTGGGTCTCATCTCTTAAAGATTTCACACCTTCTAGCAGTAGGCTGTGGGCTAGGACGAGCCTATTAACATATGGGCCTTTGCAGGCTACCTATCCAGACTCGCTGTGCACTCGCTGTGCAATAATCGCCTCTAGAAGGAAGAAATAGAAAATGTCACAGCCACGACGAGCTCTCTAATGTACACCAGCTGAAACCAGCTTGTACTCTATAATCCCCTAAGATTGCCACTGCCTCTGAACACAGAGGAAAGACTTTGTTAGTCCCTAAGGTCCCCTGGGATCTGGCGACTTCCTCATCTTCCTTCCTTGGTACTTCTAAAGTAAGCCAGCCTCCCTGCTCTCCCCTCAACATGCAGGCCACTGGTCACACCCAAGGACCTCTACACTGACTCTGGCTCATTTCCGCTACAATCCTCATCCCCTCCAGCTCCACTTGCCTTGTTCCCTCACTTTATTCAGGTCTATACTAAAGTACATTTTTAAAAAATACACTTTTCCTAGGAAGCCCTTAAAGGAAGCCACCTTAAAGCAAGCACACACACACACATACACACACACACACACACACACACTCACACACACACACAACATACACATACACACACACACAGACACACACATACTCACACACACATACACACACACTCACACACACATAAACACACATACACACACACACACTCATACACACACAGGCAGTCCCAGCTATTTCCTTCATTACTTGGTAGTTTAGTTATCTATTTAGTGTCCGTCATTCCGACCAGCAACAAAACTCCATGAGGGTAGGAACCTTCCTTTTCCCTGTCTCCTTCCAATACCTGAAGCAGGTTGAGAGAGGGGTAGGGGAAGGAGAGAGAGTGCACACATACACACAGATGAGCATGTAAAATGGGAGGGGCGTAAAAGAGTGCAAAGGAGTCAAGGGGGCCCTTCCACCACCCACACGCCGTCATCTTCCTCTCCTCCCGCCTCCTGCCTGCTGCAGGTTACACCTGTGATCTTCTGCATGTTGACTCGGTGCACTCTCGCAGAGCCTTCTGGGTGGAGCAGATGTTGGATGTCAGGTGGGGGTTCGTCTTGGAGAACAAATGTGGGAAACACTCTCAACACTTCTAGCTCCAGATGCCAGAGTCCCTCACACGGAGAACTGTGGGAATGCATGCCACCTCCATCCGTTTCCTGGTACCTTCAGGGCTCTTAGGATAACTGTCTCTCTGCCTCACTGCACCTCTTCCCTATTTACACAAGTATGAATCACGTGCAAGCGAAAGGTCCCTAGTTTGCATAAAAGCAGAGAGTTTGTAGTTGCCTTTGTCTGTGCACTTTAGAACACTTGACGTGTGGAGGGCCTCGTGACAGGACCTCAGGAGGCTAGTTTTTATAGTGGCCTCATATAGAAAAGGTGCCTGTACACAGTAGAAGCTTACATATACCGTGAGTGAGTGAATGATAAATCATGGCCAGTCTTGAGTCAAACCTCAAGTTTCTGCTCTTGCACTCCAAGAGGAGTGTGGTAACCCCCTGAGGTTGCTCAAGTCATCTGTCTGCACCCTTCTTGTGACCTGTCTCCAGGAGACATAAGTCCTGATATGGAGACCTTAAACAGTGAGTGAGACAAAGCCGCCTTTGAAACTCTGGAAATGTACGATTAGAGTTTCTTTTTTTTTTTTTCCAGACCATTTGCTGCTGACTAGGGATCTCTAAATGCCAGATTGAAACCTCTTTTCGAAAATGGAGACTGCTATTATGCTGCCAGCACCTGAGGAAGGGGCTGTGAAAGGTGACAGCAGCAACAGATGGGACAGCTGATGAACTGATGGGGAAGCCAGGGCCCCTGGTGCACAACACTGGTGGAGAAGCACAAGGCGCTGCAGCCTTCTGGTCGGAGTAGGAAGAGCAGAGGTGCGGACGCCATTAGGAATGGTGGGGTGGGCACCAAGCAAGCCACTTTGTCCCTCTCTTGAGACTACTGTGGTGAAGATGTCACCAAATCACCAAAGGGCTTCATGTTTGGGGGAGAAAAGAAGTCCAGGTCGGATTGAAGGCCTTCATCTGCAAATTAGAAAACCCATTTCCAGTGTCAGCCCTGCCACTGGCGCACTGAGTGCCTTCGCCAATCTTGCAGGTAGCTAGGAAGGCACCTGGGAGACAACACCTGCTGCTGCGTGGTGGGTGGAGGCTTCCTTCCTTCCACAGAGGGAAAGAGGGTGCTAGCAAGTCTCTCAGGGAGGCAGCCAGGCAACAGGGAAAAGAGGCAGACATTGGCCACTTCTCCAAAGACAGGAGCTGGCTCTGGGTATCTGTTCCCTGGACCACCTGGAGGTTCTTGGCACTCTTCCAAAGCAGGAGTGTTTCCAGCCCGGGGAGCCGGGGTAGGGGGCAGGCCTGTAAATGCGTTATTTCTTGGTAAGAAGTTTTGCTGGGAGACGGTGAAAGTGTGCAGATGGGGCGAGGGTACCATGGAAACACAGATGAGCGATGAGAGCGGTCATATCGACAGTCATATCGAGGTGGTCTGCTGGAAGGCTCCACCTGATACACCACCACGAAGGTTTCTTTCTTTCTTTTTTTTTTAATCACTAAGGCTTCCCCTCTCCTCCTCCCCTTCCTCTTCCCTTTCATTCTCCTCTTCCTACACCTCCTCCTCCCCCGCCCCCCCCCCCGCCTCTATTTTTTTTTTTTAGACAAGGTCTTACATGTTCTAGGTTGGTCTCAAACACAATATGTATCCGGGATGCTCTTGAACTTCTGACTTTCCTACCTTCATCTCCTGGGTGCCAGAATTACAGACATGCACCACCACACCTGGTTTATTTGGTAGTGAGGCTCAAACTCGGGGCTTTGTACATGCTAGGCAAGCATTCTACCAGCCAAGATACATCTCCCGGCGCTTGCAAGGGTTCCTCTAAGGTGACAGACCATCTTGGATGATCCGTACTAAATCCAGGACTGAGCACACTGGGATGGTATCTGCATCTCTCCGAGCATCTGTGCGCTCAGCAACCAGGCAGGCAGCCTTGTTTGGAACCAGCTCTTGGTCTCAGATCCGTCCACCTGCCCAGAAGCTCTCCAGCTCCTCCACCTCCCTTTACCCTCCCGTTGGCAGGACCGTGCTATCCAGACATGGAAAGAAGCCGGTGCCTAGAGAAGTGTTCTGTGACAGGGCTAAGGTTTCTAGAAGCTGAGCTGGGGTGAAGGCAGAATCCAGATGTAGAAGAAAACCAGACAAATCCCCCCTGAGCCATTCCATTAATGAAATACCACCCACGCTTTGACAAAGCTGGTCCCAGCCTCCCAAACCCTATCCCCTTGGGGCTCTCGGCATGTTCCAATCTCCCTCACTGTACTTGCGAAGGAGATGACATCTTGCTGACAGCTTTGACAGAAACACATTTAATTTAGACACAAAAGCAAGGCTGATACCCCTTCCTAGGTCTGCCATCCTTTGTACCTCTGGGGACAATATTAACACAGAGGAGGACCCCCCCTCTACCCCCACCCCACCCCACCCCGCTGAAGACTCCGAGCCAGGGGCAGAGGCAGCTCCTAGGTTAGAAGCGGTAGCTGAGAAGTCATGCTGTTTCTTACTTTGAGAGCCTCCTAAGCTTTGCTAAGTGCTCACCCGTGAATCTTCTGTTTTGATCCTCCCATCAGCCTGGTGAGATCCTAGGAGCCTAATTCGTTCAAGGTCACAGTGGAACTCCACTTAGAGCCAAGCTCCCTGCTCCTTCTTGCCCCTGGCCTGTTTCACTGTACTCAGGAAAAATAGCATCCTCAGTGAGAGGCTGGAAGAGTCTGGATCATTCAGAGAGATAAGGAAAGTGTCACACATGTTCAGATAAACCTCAAGCTGCAGGCACCAAGAACCTGCGATGTGGCCCAGATGTCACTAGGACATGGCCCAGATGTCACCACCTCCAGAGCCCTCACTTTAGAACTTCTAAACTCAGCCTGAAGCCAGAAGAGATACCTTTCAAGACAGACTTTACCTGCAGAGCTGTCGGCGTGAACTCAGCGGGTCTCTAAACACAGGCACTCCTTCCGACAGATACCAAAATACAATGGAGGCGTCTGCTCTTTCAAAGCCGCATTTTCTATATTTTGTCCAAGTCAAGGAGGCTTTCAGCAGCCGCATGAGAAGGGTAGGTAATAAGCCCAGTGTTAGGAGCGGAAATGACATCCTGCCTCCAAGATACTACCTACCGCTCAAGGGAGAAGGTAAGCAATAACGAGTGTGGGCTCCCGAAAATTCCTGCAACTTTGAAGCTTGTGTGACATTTCTTGTTCTGAACATAAAGTACATACACTCTTGGATGGAGAGTGTTGGTAACTGTCCACACAGGCTGAGCCCTGTGGTTTTTCTTCCTGTCTCTTCTCACTAACTAGGGGACCATGACATTGAACTTCATGCCTCAGCTTCAGCATTGCAGAAACAGGAATCCAAGGAGGAAGTGTATACAGACTCTCACACCGATTAGATGTGTAGAAACAAGACATCCTCTTACAAACCCTGGCTTTTCAGAAATGCCCTATAAATCTTGGCTAGTATTACTTCTGTGCTCAGAGAGGCGTGGAAAAAGAATTCTCATCTGGACTTTAGTTGTGTCACCCTCTCTGATTTTTAAACAAAAGAAATGTTTAAAGCCTTGGGAGAGATGCTATTGATCCCTGTTTATGGATGAGGTACTGGGGCAACCGGGTACAGCTAGGGAGGCAAAGATGAGGATATTAAGAGCCCAAGTGGTAGCTTGTAAGGCACTGATGATGAAGTCTATGAGGGCTTCTTCCTGCACTAAAATGGAAACCTAATGTCTGTGTGACGGCAAGGCGTGCTGCAAGTATCACCTGCTTTGCCTGGCCCTTTCATAACCTCGTTCATGCCACAGCCCATCCTTTTTGTCCATGCCATCACAGGTCAGGCTATTCTTACCCCCCTCCCCCCCAGAGCTCCACACCCTGCTATTCTCTGTCTGATGCCTTGATGGAGGCCTATGTAAATTAGGGAGATGCACTTTGATGGAGCCAGCATTCAGCCTAGACAACCAGTATAGATGTTGCATGGACTTGCAGAGAAGTAAGCAAACACCTATTTTACCCCAGATAGGGTGTCAATGAAAGACCAAAGGAGTGACTTACCAGGCCATTGAGGTGGCTCAGTGGGGGGAAGGCATTTGGAACCAAACATTAGGATCTGAGTTTCCCATACAGGGTCCACACAGTAGAAGGTTCAAGAATCAACACTCACAAGCATCCTCTGATCTCCACTATACACAAAACAAACGAAAAAAATTTTTAGTTGAAATGCACCCCCCCATGTCTATCTTGGTGAGCCAATGTGTTTAATTCCAAAAGCATGTATGATGCTTATAGGTGCAAAGACAATTTCTAGGCAGCCACACCAACAAAGTTCATAGCACAGTAGTAGAGCATGTTGGGATGTCCTCTTCCAGCGATCGTCAGCTGCAGGACTCTCCTCACAGAGGATCTGAGCCTCATGCACAGACTTGTGAGCTGCTCATGAGCTGCTTCTGGGCCCTTTATGCACTCCCTCATGTATGTCACAAGTCTTCCAGCTTCCTCAAGAGAAAATGGGAGTGGGCCCAATCCCAAGAAGGCCCCAAGTGTTAATTGCAGCTGTCCTGATTTCAACACAGTAATGACCACATAGTACGCAGGGGACAGACAGTATTCCACAGCCTCAGGCTGAATTTCAGAAGCATGTGTCTTTTACTGGACACCCACCCAGGTATTATCAATCAGCTTTTTATTATTATAATGTAATAAATGTAAGTGACAAATCAGCTTCACAAGAGGAGAGGGTTGTCTGGCTCAGAGTTTGAGATATCAGTGTATGTCCACTTGGCTCTGCAGTACATGGTGGTACCTCATGTTAGGAGTGTATGATGGAGGAAGACAATTGAGCCCAACCTGAGAGAGGAAGAAATGGTTTCACCCAACCCCCTGGGAGATGATGCTGCCAACCTACCTAAGTCCTCCACGTAAGTCCAACCTCTTTTCTGTTTGTTTGTTTGCTTTGTTTTGTTTTTCGAGACAAGGTTCTTCTGTGTAACAGAGGCCTTGGCTATCCTAGATTAGTGTGGTAGACCAGGCTGGCCTCAAACTCACAGAGATCCACTTGCTCTGCTTCCTGAATGCTTGGATTTACAGGCATGAAAGCCTTTACTGTGATTGTCCCAAAACACCAAGCATGTGTACATTTAGGGGACAATTAAGATCCAGGTAATAGCACACTGTCTACAGTGATAACCTGTCAGGAGCCAAGCCTCTTGTATATTCTGTTCTGCTAGCATTCATAATAATTATGATTGTATTTATTTGTCAACATTCCAATTAGACCCAGTGAGAACAGAAACTGCGTCTGCCTTACGGTACTCATTGGCACATACTAGATACAAAATAAACATGAACTCTGCGACCAACAGGATGAATGAGTGAGTGAATGAACAGAAAGCAGTATGCCTAAGTTAGCTAAGATCCTTGTTTGGATTCTGAGAGAACTGTTGATCAAGGGCAAATAGTATCTTGGGGGATATCTACAAACGAGCTGAGCAAACCAAAAGACTTGTATCTGCTTAAATTGCTCAGTGTCACATGGTAAGATTCAAAAATAATTATCACCACCTCAGTGTAAAGGATAAAGATGTGTACTTTGCAATCACAAGGTACCTAGCAACTTCCCTGGCACACTTCAGTACAGAATACATTTTGTGAAATTAGTAAGAGTTTCCAGTTGGTTTGATCTCAAAATCATCACGTTGTTGTATTTAGGGCCCTAGAAATGTTACACGCACATAGGCCAGAAACTGAGCTTTCTCTTTCTTTCTTTCATTCTTTCTTTCATTCTTTCTTTCTTTCTTTCTTTTTCTCTTGTTTGTTTCTTTTTATTCTTTCTTTTTTCTTTCTTATTCTTTTTCCTTTTTTACATATACATTTATATTATTACACATATATACAATAAACTACCTACAGCAAGAAGAACCACGAAATGATCAGGAATTATATAAATGTTACCTTCATAGTGTTTTGGCTGAGACTGAACTTTCAAACACCAAGATTCTAGGCGTCTTAGCTTCTGATGTGATAATGATGCCGTGAGAAAAGTAACTTCATGGAGAAAGGGTTTATTCTATCTGACGGATGAGTGTAAGTTCATCAAGGCAAGGAGTTCAAGGCAGTGGAAGATTAAAGCAGGCGGTTCCACCACATTACACAGTCAGGAAGCAGAGAGTGTTGAATGCGTACCACTGCTCAGGCCACCTCCTCTGCTTACATAGTACAGGGCCCCAGCCAAGGGAATGGTGTCACCCAGAGTGGATGAGTCCTTCCACTCCTATTAACCAAGGTCATCTGCCATAAATATGCCTGGAGGCCTTTCTTTCAGGTTACTCTAGATTTTGTCATGTTGACAATTAACACCAACTGTAACACTGAGTCAGGAGAGCTTGCTGCTATTGTCTCTTCATAAATAACAACAATACAGTGCACAGTATTGATACCAAAAAAAAAAAAATCACCACTCAGATCCTATGTCCACCCTTTATAGTGACTTGCTTTAGAAAAGTATCAGGTTATTGCTCTGGAAATATAGATCATTGGAAGCAGCTACCTCTGAAGGGAATTGTGAAGATTTAGCTACATGTTACCTGGCACATGATAAACATCTATTATTATAGTCACTTAACCAGAAGGTGTCATTTCAGAAGGGAGCTGCTTAGAACTCTGAGAACATTTTCTAGGAGAATGTTCCTGACATCATTCTATATGCAGAAAAAGTCCAGAAGTATTTTGAACTTGATATTTTAATAGGAGTGTTCTCTACCAAGCTCCACTTCTACCACAATCAACTCTCCAGTGTGAGGTAGATTGTGATTGAAATTAGAAGAAGAAGAAAAAAAAAACTTGGCAACAAGAATGTATATTGCAAAACAAAATGTGTTGCTTTTAAAGTGATTTTGGAGCCTCAGTAATTAGTCTAGCAAGTTCCAAAGATACATTCTGTAGTCATCACTCAGTATTTGTTTCCTTTGCTAATCTTCCCTTTAAAAAAAAAATCAATGGGGCAAAGCATGTCCTGAAGCAGCCATGAACCAATGGGCCCCTCAAGGCCTCTACTGGTCCCATGTTGTAAGGAATCTCCCATGAATCCCACGTTCTCTCTTCCTGCCAGGCTGCTCCTGGGTCACTTCACAGCTCTGATGGCTGCTGAAATGAGACAGATGCTGCTATACAAAATAACTCAAGAATATACCAAAGCCTGTTGCTTCCAGCACTTGGAAAATCTGACATTCAAATATGCAAATATTTTATGGCATGAAGAGAGAAAGAGCTGGAAAGTCACATTCGAAAAGAAACATACCAGGGATGTAAGCAAACTGGAATTTACACTTCTGGATTATAATTACACTCCTGCTATTATTGAAGGAGAGCATGGAATGGGCCGTGGTTTGCCACAGAGGTCTCTTCTGGATCCATCACCTTGTCATGAGCATCTGCCTGCAGGAGGACAGCTGTGTTTGCAGATGTGAAGCTCTTTCTCAGCCTGACCAAAGCACCTGCTTACCCAAAGGGCAGTGAAAGCATGCAGTGGAGAAGTTGGTGAACTCTTCTTAGCCTATTCCACACTGTGCTCGTGTGTGTGTGTGTGTGTGTGTGTGTGTGTGTGTGTGTGTGTGTGTGTGTGTTTTCATGGGTTGAAATCTTGCCAAATAATCATCAGTATTCACCCAAACATTGAGTTGGCCGAAACTGTGAAGGAGTAAGGAAAACCATCTTATTTCAGACACAGTAAAGCACAGGTCCAGAGTCAGGCTGGGTCAGTGGTTAGCAGCGGGTTTAATCACGGCTTCATTATTTAATAGTTTTGTAAACTTAGGCAGTTTGCTTAACATCTTGGAGCCCTGGCCTCTCCTGTGGGGGATGAGAGATTAACATGAGCTCTGTCACAAAGACTTGCAAAAAAACAGACAAATAAACAAATGCAAGGATGATGGTTTGACATAGGGGAAGCCCTGGTTTTATTCTTCTTATTCTTTCTTTTCTTTGTGATGAAAGCTACAAAATACAACTAGGTATAGCACAGTGAGAGAAGGCAAGAGGGGCTGAGATAGCAGCTACATGAACATGGTCAGTGCTGTATTAGAGCACTCAGAAGGCATTCTGAACATCTGGATTCGGACCCATTAGTCCGTGGAGCTGGTCTCCAAATTGAAAGGCCATTCATGGCACTCTCAGACTTGTACTTAGTCCTGCCTGCCTACAAAACGGATGGTAGGGGCAAGGAAGGGCACTAGGGAGACTAGGTATTGCAGGTATAACTGGATGGAAAGAAAATTCTGGCTTCAGGCCATAGAGGATGCACTAAGTCATCAACTCCAACCAAAGACCAAGAGAGAAGGAAGGAAGCCTTCCTTCTACGTTAAATCTCAGAGAAGCAGAAACTCTGCACTAAGTTTCGCCTGTGTTAGGAAGGTTGTCGGATTAGCCTCATGGAGCAAAACAAGAAGGAAACTAGGAAGCGTCTGAGGCAGTGGACTCCTGGGAGGACTGGTGCTGCCTATGTGTCCCCCTAAGGCAATGGTTCTCAAGCTTCCTAATGCTGCTACCCTTTAATACAGTTCCTCCTGTGGTGGTTACCCTCCCCCAACCATAAAATGATTTCGTTCCTACTTTATAACTATAATTTTGCTACTGTTGTGAATTGTAATGTAAATATCTGATATGCAGCATGATCTTGGGCAACGCCTGTGAAAAGGGTCTTTGGATCCTCCCTCTCCCCCCCCCCAAAGAGGTCTCACACACACACACACACACACACACACACACACACACACACACCCTCCACAGGCTGAGAACTGTTGCTCTAAGGGCTCAGGTGGTTTACTGTGTTAATGGTGTTTGGAGATGAGGTCTTCGGAAAGTGATTAGGATTTGATGAAGTCTTGGAGGTGGAGCCTACATGATGTGACGGCATCAGTGGCTAAGTAAAGGAAACAGGCACCTAAGCTGGCACTGTGTCTCACCATGTGACGTCTTCTGAAGGGTTATAATACAGCAAGAAAGCTCTCACCGGATGCCAAGCAGACACTAGAGCCATGCTCTTAGACGCCCCAGTCTCCGGTACAGTAAGCTGAATAAACTGCTACTCATTATACCAAGTGGGTTGTTATAGCAATAGAAAACAGACTAAGATATCCTATGGGGCCGCCGAGCCAGGACACAAGCAACTTAGTCATCTCTAAGACAGCTTTCTTCTTCAACAGTCAAAGATTCGATGGGAAGTGGGATTGCATGAGGACAGACAGACAGGTCCCGGAGACCCAAGTCCTACTTACAAGGCCTTCAGTTAAATGCTTTCACTTCGATACCATCTCCTATGAAGGTGTGCCTGGGATTTTTTTTTTTTTTAATCCTTAAGCGAGCTACACTATTGGAATCATGAATCAAAATTAACAGAGTGAACCCAATCTGTGTTTACAGTGTTTGCCTGAAGCCACCAATCCAAGGCTCTTTGTGTCTCATAAGACTCACAAGGTTGCTTTTCTAAAGCTCCTCTGTCCTTCCCTGAGGTATATCCCCAGGGAGTGCCTCCTGCCTGCCTTTCTGCAAGCTATTTGTGGGTGCTGAAGGATACACTATGGCCTCTGCTTCTGGTGAGTGTGCCTCCACTCAGCCCCATGAGCAGAGGTACCTATCCCTTGCTGCCCCTTTGAGAGCCTGAGTAATAACAAAGCCCACACAGGCTGTTTCTCTCTCTTCTCCTTCATCCCCTGAAGGTTCCCAAATGGAAGGAAGGGAAGGAAGCCAGAGGAAAGGCTACATATTGCTGCGTTGCTCTCCCTCAAAGCTGACAGCACAGAGCTGATCTAGTTCCCAAGGGTCCCCGGCACCATGCAAAGCGGATCTGATCTCACATGCTGGCGGTTTGTGCTGATGCTGTTTGCTCCGGTAAATAATGCAGTCGGGGCCTTTCTGCTCAAAACCACCTGGCTGCATCCCTCCAGGGAAAATACAGGACAGAGACTCGGTGGCCACTGATGCAAGGGCAGCCTGGACCTTGACTCCATAAAAAAAAAAAATGGCATTATCTGATTTAAAATGGGGGGGGTGGGGTGTGTTCCAGAGAGCTGGACCTTAGGGCCTTGTCAAAACAAGAGGTTCACACGCTTTGGTACTCAAGGTGGGGGGCAGGTGTGGGCAAGGAAAAAGCTAATCCAATAAAGCACGTTATGCAAGAGGCAGGGCTGCCCAGTGTGAGCTGAGCATCAAATGCCAAGGGCAGGAGGACAGCATTCCTCTCCCATGAGCCCTTGCTTCCACGGAAAGACAGCAAACCTTCCACAAGAGCTTAGAGCTGCTCCCCTTTAGTAGGTGAAGAGCCCCACAGTGAGACCTGTGGGGCTCTTGACCCCTGAGCCCTTTCTATTCCACAAAAGCCATGGCAGACAACAGATGCACACTGGTCACATTTACTCTCCCAGGAGAGATAAGACCTGGCTAACTCCCATCTAGCCATCTTGGGTACATTCTGTCACATACGGAGCCACATCTTAATCTGTTGTAGAGACTGTTTGTCCCCAGTACACATTCTCTTGCTTTTTCTAGCACAATGCCCCTATTGAAAGGAATGTGCACATCCTCTCCTTTAATGGGAGAAGATGCCCCCTCCTGATGGCTTAGCAAACGATCCTTGCTTTCAGAAGGGCTTATATAGTGCCCCCCCTCTGTCTCTCTCTCTCTCTCTCTCTCTCTCTCTCTCTCTCTCTCTCTCTGTGTGTGTGTGTGTGTGTGTGTGTGTGTGTGTGTCCTCTCTCCCTCCCTCCCAATCTCGTCTCTGTAGAAGCTAGAGATACGGCTCAGTGAATAAAGACATTGGCCCACAAGCCTCATGACCTGAATTCAAATCCCCAGGACCCCAACTCCCCTAAGTCGTCCTCTGACCTCCGTGCACTATTACACATACACTAAAGAAAATAAATGTATATATGTGAATTTAGAAAAATACAGTTGTCTCAAAAGAAAAATGAACAAGAAGCCTGAATACTGAATAGACAATTCATACCAGACAATATCCAGTGGCCACTCTATACACGATATTATCTCAGTGTCCAAGAAAATGCAACTCGAAACTACAATGAGATGCCACCACATACTCACTGGGGAAGTTAAAATGAAGACGACTAAGCGTGTAAAGTTCTCACAAGACTGCAAGAAAAGAGCTTTCATGTGCTGCTGGTCACAAGGAAAAATGGTCAGTAGGTCTAGCATGACTAGCAGCCTTTCTGGTATTCACACCGGGACTCCGTTAGAATGCTAGACATTATGGCTTGGTTTTGGGGAGTTGGGTTTCAATTTTTGTTTGTTGGTTGGTTTGTTTTGTTTCGGGGGATTTTTGTTGTTGTTGTTTGCTTTGGTTCAGTTTTTCAGGACAGGCTTTCTCTGTGTAGTCTTGGCTGTCCTGCCGGTCTGGCCTTGAACTTACAGACATCCACCTGCCTCTGCCTCCCCAAGTGTTGGGATTTTACGCATGCATCACTGCACCCTGCTATAATTAGGATTTGTAAAAACAACACAAAACACTGACAAGCCAAATATCTACCACCAAGAAAATGAATAAACAGTTCCATCGGCTCACGGCTACAGCTACACAGGATAATCTGTAGTATAATCTTTAGTACAGTATACTATACTAGTATACTGTAGTAATCTGTAGTATAAAAGACGCACAAACACAAGTCATATAGATACTGTTTATGTAAAATGTGTAGATGGATACAACTACCAGTCTTCACAGATAAAAAGATACAAGGCAGTATCATGATGGCTTCCTGGGAGAAATGATAAAGACGATCTCGTGGGTCGCAGGACAGATGACAACTGGGGCCTTTGTAAAGCAGAAGGTGGGAGGGTATCCAATGCTGTTTACCTGACTTTTCATTGGTAGACACACAGGCACTGGTTGTGATAACTCACTGGCTTGTACTTTTTTTGTTCCCTGTATTTTTCTGTTTGCAGGCATATTTAACAAATAAAAACAGTGACTCTTCTTTAAAAAGTGATTTTTCTGGCCTGTATCTATCTTACAGGAGTCAGGCTAAGGACACGGGTTTGGCATATAGGATTCGATCTTAGCTCTAATTTTAACACCTAGGTGATCTTGGTAAGTGACCTAACTGTCTATGCCACAGCTTTCTCTTTGAAGTGTTAGAGACGATGATGGTGGTAAAGTGCAGCAACGGACGGCTCGCATGCCCTGCAGTAAGCCAAGAGCCCGGCACAGTGCTACAGCTGACTAGATGGTTGAGAACAGTCAGAGTGGTAGCAGCTGGAGCTTCTTGTTCTGCCTTAGGTTTAATCTACTTTCCTGTGTGAGTCAGCTTTTTGTTGCTATATAAGAAAAAAAAAAAAGATCCGAACTAAATCAACTTATAAGAAGTCACAGTTTATTTTGGTTCAGTTCTGGAGAGATCAAGCCATGACTGGCCCTGATACTTAGGATCCGTGGTAGCACATCATGGATGGAGAGTGTGGCAAGGAAGCTGCCCACCTGAAGGCCATGTCTGAAAACAGAGAAGAGATCAGTGTCCCAAAGCTGCTCCCCCGTACACATACCCTAGAGAGCTAAGACTTCCCACTAGACCCCATCTCTTTTCTAAAAATATTTTTACATATATATTTATATTATTACACACATATAAAATAAACTACATATAGCAAGAAGAACCACAAAACAATCAGGAATTATATTAATGCTACATTTATAGTGTTTTGGCTATTTGTATTTGGTAATCTTAAAGAAAACATCTTTCTTATTTTGGTGAGCCTAAAACTCTGAATGTAAATCAATATCTATCATGTCTCATCTCTATCAACTTAAAACATCTACCTAGACCTAAAAACATCTTAACCTCTAAACAACTAAGATTAATTATAAAACTAAACTATTTGGTCTTCAACCCCATCAGAGATTTGAGAAGGAATAAAATTAACTACCTGAGTAAACAGGAAGTGCAGGTTAGATGGGGGAGGAAATGACAGACAGTTTGCTGCCTGAACGGTCCCAAAACTCTCTATAACATTGGAGCATCATCTTCAGCCTTCTAGCCCAATATATCTGACAGACATATTTGTGAGGTAGGAACTATTAAGGACTTACTTACCCTGTCTTGGCATTCAAGCTTGCCTATTTTTTGACAATAAGACAGGTTAACTCCTGGCAATACCCAGCCTACCTCAAAGAAGATGATGAACATCAAAGAATCTCCTTATGGATGGCTTCTAATGTGGCAAACCAGCAACTGGGGAAAATGTCCTTGTTTTGGCTACAGAATTCTGCCTAAAAATAGGCAAGCTTGAATGCAAGCAGAGTCGACGGCCAAACTCTGCCAAGACAGGGAGTCGAATTGCCCCAACCCAATTTCCTAACTCATTGGAGTGACACTTCTCATCCTTACTAATGCTGGGACCCTTTAATACAGCTCCTCATGCCTCGGTGACCCCCAAGTATAAAATTATTTTCTTAACTACTTCAAAGCTGTAATGTTGTTACTCTTATAAATCATAATGTAAATATCTGTTTTTCATGAAAGGGTCATTCGATCCCCAAAGGGATGTGGAACTACAGGCTGAGATCTGCCATATTACAGAGAACATCAGACCATCAGAAGGAGTACTTATAGTAAGAAAAGCATTCACACTAACAGTGAACTTAACAGTTGTTTGGGTTTTTTTGTTGTTGTTGTTGTTTTTGGTGGGGAGGGGATGTTGGAGGGATAATCTCACTGTAGCCCCAACTGATATAGTTGAGACTACCCTTAAACTCACAGCAATCTTTTTGTTGTTGTTGTTTGTTTATATGTTTGTTTTTTGTTCTGTTTTTCAAGACAGGGTTTCTCTATGTAGCCCTGGCTGTCCTGGACTCACTTTGTAGACCAGGCTGGCCTTGAACTCACAGTGTTGCATCTGCCTCTGCCTCCTGAGTGGTGGGATTAAAGGTGTGCACCACCACACCCGGCCCAACTCAGAGCAATCTTAACCTATCTCCACCTCTCTGAGACCACAAACATGAGCCACTGTGCCCAGCAGAAGTCTAATAGTGTTTTAACAATGCTTGACACCTACACACTGCCACAGGGACAGATGCTGCCCCTCATCTGTCTCAGGAGCAGATTATACACTTTCTTATCTGTTTACTACTGTCTTTGTCTCTCTTTTTTTTTTTTTCCTGAAGTGCTAGAGATGGAATCTGGGGTCTCATGCATACCAAGTAAATAGTCTAATACTGAGCCGCATCCCCATCCTTTTCCATTTTTCCATTTTCTACTTTTCTATTGCTGTTCAAGAATATCAGAGACTGGGAAATTTCTAAAGAATACAGCTCTATTTATCAACAGTTTGGGAAGTTGGAAGTCCAAGACTGGGCAGTAATGTCTGTCAAGGGCCTTATGCCATTTCACAATATGGTAGAGAACATTGCAAGGGCAAGCCGACAGGTAGATAAGGGACAAAGGCAGCCCCCTACACTCTGCAACTAACGCACTCCCTCCAGAGAGAAAGCCATTAATCCCTCTTAAGGGCACAAAAGCCTCATGAATAGCCAGCAGCTCTCTGAACTCTTACTCCAAAAGTAGAATTTCAACATGGGCTTCAAAGGGGACAAGCCACATTCAAACCATAGCAACTTCCTTCCCCGAGTCTGTTTTGTGTCAAAGATCTCTCTGCCCCTGCCTTTTCTGTTCTCTACCATACAGATTACATCATTTATTCATCTGGGAACCAGATCCCTATTAAACACCAACTACGCAGAAACTAAGTAAAACTGTTGCCTGCCTGCCTGCCTTTATTTTCTAGTGGAAGGTCCCCACTGCCTCCCGAAAGGTTAGGCAGCTCCTATCCCAGACAGAATTTCAGAAGCACAGCACCCATACATGGCCCAGGTAGAGGACAAAGGGCGTGTGGTCAATCCTGGTGGAGGCTCTGTGGGGGAATCAGGGATAGCTCTCCTGAGTGGAGCATAGGGCCAGTGGATGGAGTAGGGAAAGGATGGCCTCACTTGCTGCTCTGGGTACAGTGAGGACTGTGTGATGGGGGCTGTATGGCGCCTGAGCTGGAGCATCAGGAAGTCAGAATAGCTGAAACACAGACTCTTCAGATTCACCAAAAGCAGCAGGATGGGGGAGTGCACTGTGTCTGACAGGAAGGAGAGCCAAGGGAAAAGGCGGCCCAATGAGGCCTTCCTCTCTCTCTCAAAGACACAGGCCACTACCAAGGCCTTGACATGAATGTGGCCCTCTTGCAGTGACGTTATAAGTGAGGCCAATGGAGTAATCCTTCAATCAAGAGAGAAGTTCTAGGGCTGGAGAGATGGCTCAGCGGTTAAGAGTACCGGTCGTTAACTGCTCTTTCATACGACCTGGGTTCAATTCCCAACACCCACGTGATGGCTCACAACCATCTGGAACTCTAGTTTTTCAGGGAACCTGATGTCCTCTTCTGACCTCCATGGGCACTGCACACAGACGTACATGCAGACAAAGCGTCGATACACCTAATATTAAAATTAATTTTAAATGAGGGGAGCTCTGCTTTTCAAAGGCACAAGGGGCTGTACTGATCAATGCTTGCTCCTCAGTCTCCTCTGAGAATAGGGTAGTGGGAGGCATAAGAGGAAGAAGCAGCCTCTGGACCCAGGGAGAGTATAGCAGCTTCAATCCCCTGGGTCCCACCCACCAACACGCTCAGCTTTCTCTGCCTTAGAACTCAAAGCACTGTGGAAGCAAAGCCTACGTTCCCCTCAGCACACTCCCGTGTTCATTTGCCCATAAGGTAACCCGGGTGCTATACACAGTATACCTCCATGGCGCACTCAAAGTGAAACTAGCCCAGTGGGTCAACCCTCAGCAAAAGAAAACAGGTATTTAAGCTTGTTGGCAAACTTCCCAAAAGTCCACCAATATTACTCAGTTCTCCTGACTCACCTGATGGCCCCTAACTTAATCGTCTCTCACAGCTGGCCACAGGACTGCACAACCAGAAGGTCACAGGGATCTGACTTTTGTCCTCTTCAAGGAACAGACTTTGGGAATAATTTAAGGTACCAAGGAAGAGAGGATTCCTGAGGGAACAGCCAGGAACAGATTAACCAAATTACATCAGGGTGACTTACCTTGATCTGCGCATAATATAAATGCATAATGTCACATTTCGTGTCGGAATGTCTTTCGCTGTGTCCTGTGGGTGGTTGCTCATATCGTACTGTCTCTGACTTGATTTCTCAAAAACATGTCTCTTCCTCAAACTATAATTTTTTTTTAAATTTAAAAACATGAACAAAGTAAAAGAAGCCCGGGCCAGAAAATTAAATCCTGTATATTCTTGCTCAAATGAATGAGCTAAAAATGTCCTCAAAGCAGAGAGAAGTGGTTACCAAGGCTGGGAAGATGTGAAGAGGGAAGAAAAGAAAGGTTGGTGATTGGCTATGAAAACCCCATTAGGACGAATTCAAGAGTTGTATAGCACAGTAGGGTGACTACAGCTAACAGTAACATGGATTTCAAAATAGTAAGAAGCATGGATTTTGAATGTTCCTGACACAAAGAAATGATAAGTAATTTAGAGGATGAACATACTAATGGCTTGATCATTATATAGTGTACACATATCAAACAAAGCCACAGATTCTATGGCACAAGTATATGTAACTATGTAGCTAGCATATACATTTTTGTGTGTCATTTCTTTTTGTCTTTTAATTTGTTCACTTTACACTCTGTTTGTAGCCCTCTCCCTCATCGCCTCCCAACCTCACCCTCCTTTCCCTAGTCCTCAGAAAGGGGATCTCTTCTCCTCTAACATCTGACCTCAGCCTATCAAGTCTCGTCTGGACTGCCTGTATCCTCTTCCTCTGTGGTCTGGCAAGACCGCCCCATCAGAGGGAAGCGACCAAGGTGTGGGATCCAGAGTCCATGCCAGAAGTAGTCCCTCCTCCCCATATTATGAGACCCACAAAGAGACTGTGCTGCCTATCTACTACATCTGAGCAGGGGGTCCACAGCATGCATGGTCCTTGGTTGGGGCCTCAGTCTCTGCAGCAACCCCCTCTTCCACCTGATTTTGTTGGCTCCATTGGTCTCCTCCGCAGCTCCTGACCCCTCCAGGTCCCTCTATTCCCCAACTCTTCTATAGACTCACTGTGACTCCATCTTGGAGTTTGACTCTGTGTCTCAGCATCTGCTTGGATCTCCACCTGAGTGAAGTCTTTTAGAGGACCCCTATGGTAGACTTTCTTTCTGTTCCTTCTCTTCAACTGCTTCCAGTGTCTATTCTATTTGTTCTTCTTTTTTTTTTTTTTAAAGATTTATTTATTTAGGGCTGGAGAGTTGGCTCAGTGGTTAAGAGCGCTGCTTGCTCTTCCAGAGGTCCTGAGTTCAATTCCCAACAACCACATGGTGGCTCACAACCATCTATAAGTGACCTGATGCCCTCTTCTGCAGATAAACCACTCATATACAATAAATAAATAAATCTTTTTAAAGATTTATAGATACAATGCTCTGCCTGCATGCACACCTGCAGGCCAGAAGAGGGCATCAGATCACAATATAGATGGTTGTGAGCCACCACGTGGTTGCTGGGAGTTAAACTCAGGACCTCTGGAAGAGCAGACAGTGCTCTTAACTTCTGAGCCATCTCTCCAGCCAGTACTTGTTCTTCTGAATGAGAATGAAGCATCCTCCCTAGGGTCCTCCTTGTTATTTAGCTTCTTTAGGTCTGTATATTGTAGTATGGTTATCCTGTATTATATGGCTGATATCCACTTATAAGCGAATATATACCGTGTGTGTCTTTCTGGGTCTGGGTTACCTCTCTCAGGATGATTGTTTCTAGTTCCATCCATTTGGGAGGTACATTTTTAGAAAAAGGAACAAATAAGTGATTCTGCTTGTTTTTCTTGGGCTCAAGAAAGAGACTGTCCCCTCTCCTCAACATTCCTTTCTCCTTTGTCCCACAGTTTATACAAATGGTTATGTAAAACTTAAAACCATCTATACAGAACATTGAAGAGAGGTAAGAGAGTTTCTAACTGGAGCCCAAGAGTCTGGTCACTATTGGACATGCTTCCAAAGACCTGGAAGAGAAGCAAGGAAGAAAAATTTCATAGTTACGTGTCAGGAACATGTAATTAAGAATTAACGTAAGATGGGACTGGGAAGGGATGCTCAGTGGTTAGAGCATGTACTGCTTTTGCAGAGGATTGGAGTTTAGTTTCCAGAACCCATGTAGGATGGCTCACCATCTCCTATAACACCAGCTGCAGGATATCGGACACCTCTGATCTCCAGGGACACAAACACACAGGTGCACATAGCCACACACAGACACAGAATTTAAAACAACACAAATAACTACAAAAAAGAATTAGTAAGCAGGCTCTGAGGTTGGAGTAGACACAGGCTTGGAAGGCGATAAAGGTCGGTTGCAATGGTAATGAAGGGCAATGTGGAGTAAACACAAGGTTGTCACAAGTCACAGAGGGTAGCTGAGGAGAGGCTGGCCAACGCGCACGGCACTCTTTCAGCTGGAAGGAAGGGGTTTGAGGTTCTGTTGTATAACACGGTGACTGTAATTACTAACAATGTACTCGTGCTTGATAATTGCTAAGAGAGCATGGAGTTTGTGTTCCTAATTCCCAGATAATAAACACGAGGCAATGTTTGTGAGTTAGCTCAGTATAGTCATTCTGCAATGTGTACATGTATCAAAACACGCTGTCGTGCCATAAATATTTGTAATCATCCCTTTCAGTTTTAAAAAAGTGAACAAATAATTTATAAAAAATTATGCAGAATGCTTTATTCATTCTTTGGAGGCAGGTTTTTATTTATTTATTTATTTTTAATTTATCTCACACATTTATTTTCATTCGTTTTTCTGAGACAGTGTCTTTACCATGTAGCCTAAGCTTAGCTTCAAACTTGCAATCCTCCTGCTTCAGCCTCTAGAGGGCTGGGGTTTATAGCCAGGTGTCACCAGACCCAGCTGGAAGTATCCATTCTTAATGACTAGTGTAACAATGAATAATGTGATAAATGGCATTGTTTTTTTTACAACGTGAACTTTCACCGAAACAGCATGGAAACGCAGCCATTCAGCAACACTGGCTTTCCCAAACAGTGGTCATATCCGTGTCAGGTGGCAGGTACTCATTAAATACCTTTCCCGCGCTATTGCACCAGACTGGCACAGTTCCCCCTAGCTACACCCAGCCGATTATGGCTCTGTTGCCTGGCACAGGAGCCTAAGCTATGCACCAAGTCTGGCTCCTGTGTGGAGTCTCACACATTCCGTGAAGCCCTCACACTCATCTCTGCTTTCTCCTTGATCAAGGCTGTTTCCTAAGTATTTTTAGCCTGGCATTTTTCTGGGTGCTTTCCAAAATGCTTATGTGCACATATTGAGGACTCCCAGATAAAAATATTGGGAATTCCCCCTGAAACCCACCCACTGTACCTTTTTCCTCCAGGCCCCACATAGGAAGGGTCTCATCTTGTTCTCTCTCTCATCTTTCCTCTTTGATGTGTTTGGATGCCTGGAGCCAAGGCTGGCTATAGTCTAATAAATCAAACTGAACTTGGGCATGAAACAAAAAGAAAAGCTTTTAAAGATATTATTTTGGGGGTCATGGAGCCAAGACTCAGTTCTCCAGTCCACTGGCCTGTAGCTGACTTTTAGGCTTATAAACTTAGGAATTGTGACTCTCTCACCTCAGCACGAAAAGGCTAGAGGAGGGAAAAGGAGGAAAGGCCACAAGAGAGGATTCAACCTTGCCTGCTGGAACCTGTGGGGAAACAGATACGAGTGGAAACCTTCTTGCTCTCCCTTCACTTAAGAAGCATAAGAATAGGGCAGAAAGGCAAATCAGAGCTTCCTTGGGAGAAGACTGCCCATGTGGCATGTACTTTCTGATGGAGGTCAAGAGACAGTTCAGTCATGTTCTCCACACTAGGCTTAAGGGCACTGTCCCTACAAGATGTTTAGAAAGGAAAGTAACCACATTTCAAAGTAGGGGTGGGGCTATCCAAAAGGGAGTTAAGATGCATGGGACAGCGTGGAGACGGCTACGGCTAGTTACACAACACAGTGCTCTGAACCTTCAGCCTCCCCTCGTATTAAGCAATGAGCTGGAGTGAAAGTCTCTAAGACCCTGTGTGACTCTTCCCCGAGCAGATCCCTCCAAGCCAAAGGACTAGACTCTGAGTCACAAGCCCCTGAGCTTATCCTTGGTGCTTTCTAGTATCCAAGCAGAATGAGCGCTCACAGGAAACCCTGCTATGATTAATCTGAAGAGCTTCTCACACAGTAGGATGAGCAGAGAGGATGGAGCTGGAAGAAGACAAGAAATACATAGGAAGAGAAGCAAGCACTTCCTGAGAAAGTACCGCCATTTGTGGACTTGGTGCTGAGACAGAGACTTGCATATCTGCCTGGCCAAGGAAGAGACTCTGCCGTAGGGACACGTGCCTAGGTGTGTGCTTACTTGTGGGTTTGACAAGTCACAAATGTCCTGGGAGGCACTGACCCTGTTACAGTGCTCACTCCAAGGTGTTTAGTGTCCCACTTCGGTCCAGGACAGATGACTAGGAAGGAAGATCATCTGCTCTTTCCAGTGACAGATGTTAATTTTGTTGCAGAGTGGCGAGCACTTGGCTGGAAGCAAGATCTTCCTGTGCCAACTACCTGTTCAGCGTTGCCCTCCCGGATCTGGAACGCTTGCTGCTGCATCGTCCTTCTGTCAAGTCCATCAGCATTGGCTTAAGCACCGGAGTGGTCCAAAGCCCTGAGACTGACACCAGATGCACACTTAGCTGATCTCCCCTGTGTAAACTTGCCACTTTCCTTATGTATAAAATGATGCTAACTTACATCTCATCTTGTAAGGTGGCACAACATGATCACATCGATGTGTATTTCTGAGCCGTCCTGACAAGCGTCAGATTCAGTGGTAACACAGAGTGTTGTCATCACTGCCCTCTGTTGTCTGCACGGCTGTCATCTTAGACCTGTTTGCCACACAGGACATCTCTGCCACCTGGCAAATGCATCTTGTCCCTGTCAGTTTTAATAGTTGCTATCACGCTCCCTTTCTTGTTTATAAAATCCCACAAACATACATTTTGGGGGAGTTTGGAGAAATGCCTCTACAGTAGATAAGCCACTTGTCCTAGTTGGGGTTTCTGTTGCTATGGTGAAACACCATGACCAAAAAGCAAGTTGGGAGAAAAGGGATTATTTGACTTACACTTCCATATCACTGTTTTTTCAAGACATGGATTTTCTGTATAAGCACCCTGGTTGGCCTGGACCTCACTTTGTAGGCCAGGAGGGCTTCAAAATCAAGAGATCCACCTGCCTCTGCCTCTCAAGCACAGGGATTACAGGAGTGCACCAGAACTGCCTGGCTAAGAAAACTTGGGGGGGGGGGTTGAGACAGGGTTTCTCTGTGTAGCCTTGGTTGTCCTGGACTTGCTTTGTAGACCAGGCTGGCCTCGAACTCACAGCAACCTGCCTGCTTCTGTCTCCAAGTGCTGGGATTACAGGAGTGCACCACCACTGCCTGGCTAAGAAAACTATTTTTTAAGCTGGGCATTGAGGCACTTGTCTAGAACGCCATCACTAGGGAAACTGAGACAGGAGGCTGGATGGGGCCTGCTAGAGCTATCTAACAGGATCTTACCTTTGAAGAAGAGGAAGAGGAAGGGAGAAGGGAAGGAAGAAGAGGAAGAAGGGAGGAGGAAGAGACCAGGGAAAAAAGAAGAAGGAAAGAAAAGCCTGTTCCTTAGCTGATGCTGCCTAATTTCTCTCTCCCTTGCCTGTTATTCCAGCAGCTCTGCTATTTAGCACCACAGTGTCATAGCAGACAGTTGGTGGGAAAGGAACTGTGCTGAGTGGCCCTGCACTGAAAGCCAGGGGTGGCTGCTGCACAGTTAGAAAACCCTCGTAAATCTCATCCTGGTTTAACTACCTTGCAGAGAGCTCCCTTTGGTAGGAATAAAGAAAGACCTTTAATTTCATCACTCCCTGGCTCTTATGTGTACAACACACACACACACACACACACACACACACACACACACACACCAAAAGGGAATCCATGGAACCTGAACTGTCAATATAGGCATGTCCATAAGCATTTTTTCTTCCTGGAGAGAAAGAAATAGATGTAGGGTATAGGAGAACAGGTGTGTCCATGTGGCTTCAGAGCCCAGGCCACTCCAGCTGCCACATTCTTGCTGAATAGCTACATGGAGTTTGCAGATGTGTGTGTGTGTGTGTGTGTGTGTGTGTGTGTGTGTGTGTGTTCTTTTCAATGCATTTGGAACATGCATTTTTTTTTAAAGGCCTCTCGTTTTGGAAACTCAAAAGGACACACAGGCTGCCTGGCATGAGCAATGACGCCAGCCTGACCATCAGGATCCAGCGGGTCCACGCCTGGCTCTGCCTTTTACTGCCTGTATCACTGTGAGCAATTTCCTTCTCAGTATGCGGATCTATGGCTGACTTTATAAACTCTTGGGAAATCAGTACTTCTGCTACGCAGCAAGAAACATATGACTTGGTTGACAGAAAACCAGTCGAATCCTAGTCCTGCCACCACTGTGTTGCTTTACCCTTTCACGCCTTGGTGTCCTCATCCTTAGAATGAGAACCGGATGATGAAAGATACAGACCTATTCACATACAAAATGTTTCCCTTCCTGGATTTAAAATTAGGTTCTGCAGATAAAGCCGTATAAATTCAGTCCTGCACCACTGGGAAGAAACTTGATAGCGGGCACTGGGACTTGATGACTTCTTATTTCTTTGGAATTTTGTTTTTGTTTTTGTTGTTTTTCAAGGTAGGGTTTCTCCACATATTACCCCAAGCTGTGCTGGAACTCACCCAGTAGACCAGGCTGGCCTTGAACTCAGAGATCCTCCTGTCTCTGTTGGCTGAGTGCTGGGAATAAAGGAGTGCACCACCACTGCCCAGCTGTTTCTTTGGTCTTTTGAGACAAGGTCTCACAACGCATCACTGGTTGACCTGGAATTAGCTATGGAGAGCAGGCTGCCCTCCGACTTGCAGCAGTCCTTCTACTTCTGCCTCCTGAACCCTGGAATTACAAGTTAGGGTTGGGTTTATAAATTGGAATTATAATTATCAATAACTGAAAACCCAATTATTTATTGGAAAGCTACCCTTCTGAAAGGCTTCTGGTATAAATGAAAGTTACCAATTTTAGTGACTAAAATATGGGTAGTACGTGCAGATTGATAAATGATCGAATAAACAAAAGGTCCTTCCAGATCCCAAGGAAGACAAGACCATTCCAGATGCCATGGTAACATGCACTGTTCATCCCATCCCCCACTGTCTCAGAGTTCCTCTCGACTAAATGTATTTCCATTACAGTTAGAAGAAGCCAAGCAAAGTGGATTATTGGGAGGGATAAAAATTCCAAGTGTTGGGGCTCAGGGGATGGCTTAATAAAGTACTTGCCTGGCAAAGGTAAAGTGCAGATCCCCAAACCCACGTAAAAAGCTAGGTTTGGGGAACGTCATAAGCTCTAACCCAATACTGCTGTTTAACTAAACTGACACAGTATCAAGCTGCCTTCTAAATATTTATGTGTATTCTCAAAGATAAATTCTGCTCTTGACCTTATTTAGAGAAGTCTCTCCAGTGGACAGGGAGACATGTGGCTGAACAGGGTGTGAGAGTAAGTCATGATTAAATGTTTGGCCCTAAATAGGACATTGATACCATCCCCTTTGGAGGGTAAGAGCACATTGCAGGAGAGCGTAGAAAGACTGTGGGAGCTAGAATGTAGGAAGAAGGGCTATGACATCATACCTTCTGGGCAGGGAATAACCGTTCTAATCTTAAATTCATACCAGCTGCTGCCGCCTGTACTGGGTCTGCACAAGACGGAGCTGTCATGAGCCAGGCACAGATGCAGGAGGGACTCAGTGGACCCTACTCACCACTGAATTATGTATTACTGATAAATTGTGAAATAGGTGAAGTCATCGTCTTTACTTGTGTACCTCCTAGTGACCCTACCAGGCTCCAAAAGATAGTCCCAACCCTTTGGTCGCACAGAAAGCCCTAGTTAGATTAAGTGGGTCATAAAAATCAAGCCACAGGTCATGAATCCAGGATAGGGACTTGTGGGAAGTAAGACAAATGACAGAGACGACAGGGAGGCACGAGAGGCCTGGGGAAGAGAGTAATCAGAACACATTGTTGGCATGTATTAAATTGCCGAGAAATTAATTTAATTAAAAACATTTTAAATGCAGGCTTAGTAGCCTATGCCCACAATAGTAACAGTGCCAAGATGGGAGGTGGAGACTGGCAAGCTCCTGGAGTTCATAGTTAGCCTGACTCATGTGCAAAGTTACAGCCAATGAGAAAACCTGTCTCAGGTAAAAGGTGGAAAGGCACTTAAAGACTGACACCAGAGGTCATGTTCTGACCTCCACACTCCTGTTGTACATGGACCCTGAGCACCTGAGCATACGTGTGCATGTGCGAGCGCGCGCGCGTGTGCACACACACACACACACACACACACACACAGTGTTTTTAGAAGATGTAACAAGCTACCGGCCCAGCAGTTCAGGGAGTGGTGTCAACAGGAGCTCCTCACAATGGCCTTATGATGATCCTGTGGAAGAAGAGGCCTTGCTCAGGCTGTGTTCAAACGGGAGTGCCAGCAAACAAAGACAGAAACACCACCTTGGTCTCATTAAGCACCTGGCCAGAATCCGAGTCTTTGCATTTCCCAAGATTTGAAACTCAAGCACACAGTAGGGACTTGCCTAGGCTGTAAAACTGCAAAGCAGGTAACCTGAAAAGCTGTAGCAAGCTCTGCCTATGGAAGCCAAGCTGCCTGGAGTGAAGGAAAGATGTAGCTGGAGTTCCCTAATCCTTCCAGACACGGGTTCAGGAGGACAGAGAAGCAGAGACTCACCCCACTGAAGGAAAGTTTCTCTTGATGCTGGGTTTGTGTTTGGGGAATAAATCACTTAGTGTAATGATGGAACTGTAGGCACTTGTAATGCACGTTATACTGATAAGTTGTATATTTGTCTGAGCTCACAGCGATGCTGGCTCTGAAAGCAAACTTGCTCCCAACTCCTTGTTTCCAACCCATGTATGTTTATCTTAAAGTGTCCCACCAAAAAGTCCCCTTGTATGAGGGTGGTCTTCTCCCCAACTCTGTGGCAGGGAGGAAAGAGAACAGCAAAACCACCTAAGAGGAAAAACACCCTGCTGTTGAAAAAAATGTAGAAGGTAAACAATTTCCAAAAGATGTTGTTATTGTTGATCCCATGATATAAAAGTGCCTACGGTGGAAAAGAGAGGCCAGAATTTACCCAGAAGTTCAGCCGCGGGGCACCCATCCATAAATACCAAGCTCGATTGGGAACTCCACGTGGCTGCCTCATCTTCTGGGAACTCTAGCCAACTGCCTCAACTTCTCCAGTTGGCTTCTCCTGGATGCTGCGAGCACCTAACAATGATATCTCTATCTGTTGCTATTTGTTTTTACTTGACAGCCTTACCCGAGGGGACACTGTGCTCTGTCTAGCTTGGGACGCTTACAATTGAGAACTCCAGCTTGCTGCCATAATGGGCTTCCCTAGTCAGTTGTTACTGGATATTTGTAAGCCTCTTGTGGTTGTTTTGATTGTCAACTTGACACAATCCACGATCACTTGGGACGAGGGTCTCAGTGGTTGTCTAGATTGGGTTGGCCTGTGAACACGCCTGTGAAGGCTTTTCTTAGTTGGGGTATTGAAATAGAAAGATCTGCCCTGCATACAGGCAGCACGATTCAATGGGCCATGTCCTGAGCTGTAGATAAGGGGGGGCTTGTACACAAGTACTATATTTTTTGGACCATAAGACGCACTTCCCACTACCACCACCAAAAGCGGGGGGGGGGGGGGGATTAGCGTGCGCCTTATGGTCTGATTGCTATATTTTACTATTTTTCTTGTTTTACTGCTCTAAAAACTGTGTGCATCTTATATAGTCTGAAAAAAATACAGCATTCATGCCTGTACTCAGCCTCCCTTTGCTCTTGACTGTAAATGTGACTAGTTCCTACAAGTCCCTGCCTGACTTCCTCACCACGTTGAACTGTAGCCTGGGACTGTGAGCTAAAATAGCCCCGTTGCTTCCCTAAGATGCTCTTTGTCAGGGTATTTTAGCACAGCAACAGGGAGGAAACTAGGGCAGCACTGATTTGATGACGCTGCCTTTCTGCTGGTTTGTTCTTTCACTTTGAAGCCTCACCCAAGGGGGACACTCTGCTCTGCCCACAACTTTTTCTGCTGGGAACTCCAGCTGCCTGCCTCACCAGGGCTTCCCTGGTCCATTTCTGCTAGATATTTTGAGCACCCAATTTGATGATGGTTGGCTATCTCTGTCTATCTATCTATCTATCTATCTATCTATCTATCTATCTATCTGTCTGTCTGTCTATCTGTCTATCTATCACCTATTGCTATCAGCTACCTATCATCTATCTCTTGCTGTTTAGCCTTTATCTATTCTTTAATTTTCACTTGCCATTTACTTGTTAAACTCACTCATTCTAAACCACAGGTATGAGGTATGGCTACCATAGATCCTTCTCTACTGTGCGGAATAACACTGGAGTAAAACATTGTGACAGGAAATTCCCACTGGCCCCTCAGTCGCGGTTCCCTTGCTTTGTTTTGAGGGAGTTTGTGGCCTGAACGCCCTCTTGCTCCAAGAGAGTCCTGACCCAATGAAGGAGATACACACATCAGTTTCTCTGCACGTCACTCTACACCCACAATAGAGATGGATCTTTCCACCATCTGCTCTACCTGAAGGCACTTGCCTGTCTCTTTCCCTGGCATTTGCCAGGTGGGACAGAACTGGCTTTCTTTTGTGCCCTTCCTCTAGCTCTCCTCACCCCCTTCATTGCTGTTCCCTTTCCAGCATTGTCACCTCCTCTGAAACATGGAGGCTGTCTTTCCATTTGGTTCTTAAAACCCCTGTGAATTTTGGCCAGATGTAGGTCTGTCACACTGCAGAGAATCCATTGGTTTTCCTGCCTGTTTCTTCACTCGACAGAGTGTTCCTGTGGGGGCACAGACTCTGCTTTTGGTGACCAGGTCCCTCTAGCATGTAGCATCACAGTGCCTGGCACAAAACAGGTATGCCATGAACTTTGTTGAATGGACACACACTGCCAGGCAGTGTCTGGTCTGCTGTGGGTAAGTCAGCCCCACTTCTGGGCGACAGCAAAGTTTCCGGCATCACTGAACCTTCCCGTCACTGTCCTCCAGCACGGGGGCAGAACAACACCTCTGATGGGACAAGACCAGCTGTGCAGTGCCCAGAAGCAGTAACAGGTGGAGCGGAGGCGTTCTCGGTGGAGGCAGTGATGGGAGGGAGGGTGAAGCATGCTCAGGCTCAGTTGTAGGAGTCACGATGATAAGTCCAAACACAAGGAACCACTAAATCACTGGAAAATCACGAGCCATGCTGGGGGCAGGAAGAGTCGGGGAAATGAATAGGAAATGACTGGCTTGACATTTTTGTTTTATTTTGAGCTTTATTTTTTAAAAAAAACTTTCTAAAATTGTATTTTATGTTTTATTTACTTGATGTGGGGGAGGGCGGGATTCAGAGGCTAATTCATGGGAATTAGTTCTTTCCTTCTCCCATGTGGGCTCTTGGCCATCAGGTCATCAGGCTTCATGGTAAGCACCTTTCCCTGTCGCCTTCCTTTAGAGCTTTGACTTCTGTAATGACTGGTGTGACCCAAAAAGTAAAGGTGACGTCTAACCAAGTTTCATACTCCATGGCCATAACAACAACTCTGAGTCCTATCTTTACTACCAGCTTAGGCAAACCCAAGAATGTTCATGGCTGTTAGAGCCAAACCAAAGATGCCCAGACACTGGTTGTTGCACAAGATTTCTGTTCATTTACCAAAACTATGCTTCCATGTCTTCCACACAGCTTCCTACTGGGAGGGCTCTGTCATCAACAGGAAAGGGAAGAGCTTGATGGCCCACAATTGATCCCTGATCTTCTACTAACAAACCTATCTTTGATGAAACATTTTCACCTCATGAGGTCTCAGCTCTTTCTTCCAGAACCCTACACATCTACTGGAAATCTTCTATAGTTACCTACCTCTTGCACCCTTCACCCAAATAGGATCCTTACCTGAATTTGCTGTCCTGGGTCCCAATGCACAGGGACTAACATTGCACATTATCTTCCTTAGATACACAAGACTCAGCAACAATTAGGTTGTTGCAGAAATACAAAGCTTGTGGGTTCAAGGATGGCCATCTGAAATCACCAACAGAGAGTGTGATATAAAATGTCTTCAGCATGGAAGACAGGACCAGGCAGCACATGGGTCCCTTAGCTTTGTTTACTTCCGCTCCCCCCTTTCCTTTCTGCTCATATATGTATAGGGAACTGGGAGGTTTCCTCCTTATAAAATCCTTTCCCCCTTTCCTTCCCCTAGTCCCAGAGAATGCCAATCAGTCCTTCCTTTAGGGAGCTAGCTTTCTCCCCAGAAAAGGCTAACTTAGCTCTATAATGTATTTCTTTTTTTTTTTAATAATTTTTTTTTTATTTTATGCTCATTGATGTTTTGCCTGCTTGTATGTGTGTGTGAGGGTGTCAGATCCTGGAGTTACAGATAGTTGTGAGCTGCCATGTGGGTGCTGGAATTGAACCTGGGTCCTTTGGAAGAGCAGTCAGTGCTCTTAACCACTAAGCTATCTCTCCAGCCCCTATAAATGTGTTTCTGATATTAGCAGCTCAATCTATATGCTGATTGCTGTGCTCCATGCAATGAAAGGCAAGAGGTTGCCAACCACCCCACCGAATGTTAAGTGAAGAGGAAGCGCCTCATGATAGAGATGTTGACTGTTCTGCAACTGATAGAGACACAAGAGGGTAAGAGAAAACAACCTTAAGAACAGGAAACACTGCTCAGAGCTGAAAAGGATGCTCAAAGGACCATCAGCCTCCCCTGCTGGGGAAGGGCACGCCTCTAAGCAGAGGCAAGAACTGAGGCCTTGTTTCTAATGATCTCTGCAGTAAAGGTTATGGTTTGTTAGCTACCCACTCTGATGGCTGTCTTCCCGCTGTCAGAGTTCTCGTGGCTAGTGTGCTCCGGATGTGCAGGAAAGGCTTCTGCAGGAAAGAATTCTGATGCCCCTAACAAATTATCTTTGGTTTCCCCGATTTCATAATAAGCCATAGGAAGTGAAAAGAAGGCTCTGCATGAACATTTTTGGACCGGAAGAGTCCAGCGCACAGCAAGTCAGCAGAACCTAGATCAGTTTGGGGGTCAGGGCAGCATGAAGGCCGGGGACAGCAAAGAGCTCCCTGCAGGAGCCCGACTCCCTAGGGAGTGTCACTCTCAGGCGATCTTCACAGGAGCCCTGAGCACCTGCAGCTGTGCCCTGGGACTATGTGGCTGTCAGGGACTGTGTGTTCCTGAAGAAGTGACGTCTCTAATCTGTGTGTGTGTGTGTGTGTGTGTGTGTGTGTGTGTGTGTGTGTGTGTGTGTTTAGTGTCTGCTATCACATTTTTGCATTCAAGCAATTATGCAAGATCTAATTTTCCTTTTTCTTATTGGCCAGGTTTCCTTCTTTTTTAAAATAAAGAAGTTGAATAGGTAGTTTATTGTATATATGTGAATAATATAAATGTATATGTAAAAAAATAAAAAATGTTTACATAATAAAACAAATAATAACAGGAAATAGAAAAATTAAAATAAAACAAAGAAGTTGGAAACAGTGAGCTCTTTCCTTAGAGCACGAGTTGGTACTGCCCTCGCCTGAGGAAGAATGTTAGATGTAAGATTAAGCCCCAGTCCCACAGTCCCAGCCCTGCCATGGGGACCACAGAGCAGCAGCCAGAAAAGAGCATCTTTAGTATTCCACACCATGCTCCTGAAAGCCTGCATCCTCCTGACTTCTCCTTTCCAGAACTGTGCCCCAGACACAAAGTAGTCCCATCTGAATCTCTTCAAAAACCAACTGAGCATTTGCAAGTTAAAGCCAGAGTTAGTACCAACCCAAGGTAAAGGCAAAGATTATCAATTCCCATATCAGCTCTCTATCTATTCATCTACCAATCGATCTATCTCTATCTACCATCTATCTATCTATCTAGCTTTCTTTCTTTCTTTCTTTCTTTCTTTCTTTCTTTCTTTCTTTCTTTCTATTTGAGAGTTAAGATCTGCATATTGTGTGCCTTACTGTTCCATTGTGGCAAACACACATTATCCTAGCCTGGTCCTTTCTATTGGTCCCTTTTTCTAGTTTCTGTTCAGTAAAGAGATGAACTGAAGAAAATCAAGCTGCCTCTTTGAAGGCACGTGCTCAGCAGCCAAAGCCGCCCCAGCCCAGGTCTCCTCCCAGCTGTGCTGATGGCCACATTAACACCAGCTCAGAGTCTCTCCCTACAATGCCCTGTAAACTAAACATTCATCCTCATTATACACACGAGTGGGGCCATCACTGCAGACTTTGCGTTTGTTCTGAAACCTTGGTATCCTTTTTTTAATATATATATTTTTTATTAATTTATTCATATTACATCTCAATTGTTATCCCATCCCTTGTATCCTCCCATTCCTCCCTCCCTCCCACTTTCCCCCTACTCCCCTCCCCTATGACTGTGACTGAGGGGGACCTCCTCCCCTTGTATATGCTCATAGGGTATCAAGTCTCTTCTTGGTATCCTTAACTAGCATCTTCAGTAGGGAAGATCTCATCTCCACTCCTTAGGGATGCACCGCAGCCACACATGTCCATGACCCCAGCATCTTTGTCCCATCTCCTGACCTTACATCTCAGAGAAATAGTCCTGTGTGGGACTTTTCATTTGTTTCTTATGAGGTTTTGGGGTTTTGTTTTGTTTTGTTTTGTTTTGTTGTTTTGTTTTTTTTTGTTGTTGTTTTGGTTTTTTTGTTTTGTTTTGTTTTGTTCAATGCTGAGGATAAAATTTAGGGCCTTGAGCATTCCAGAAAAGTGTTCTACCATTGAGCTACATCTCCAAGCAACAACAGGTCTTTGATTCTGAACCTTAGAAGCTTCCATGCATAAGAAAAGCAGTTTGGGGTTTTGTTGTTGTTGTTGTTGCTGTTGTTGTTTGGGGGTTTGTTGTTATTATTGTTTTTGGTTTCATTGTTGTTTTTTGGGTTTTGGTGGGTTTTTTGTTTGGTTGGTTAGTTGATTGATTGGTTTTGGTTTTTTTGGTTTTTAGAGACAAGTTTTCTCCATGTAGTCTTGGCTGTCCTGGAATTCACTCTGTAAACCAGGCTGGCCTCAAACTCACAGAGATCCACCTGCCCCTGCCTTCCAAGTGCTAGGATTAAAGACGTGCACCACCACCCCACCCCACCCCACCCCACCCCCGCCGCTGCCGCCACCACTCTGAATTACTCACCCCTCCTTTAGGAAGCCTCCCTCTTCCAGAAGCAGGTGCGGCAGGTGGGAGGGCAGAGCTGCCAACCGGCTTCAGTCCTGAGTCAGCTGTGCCTCCAAAAGTTCTCCTCCGTCACTTAATCACTCTCAATTAGAACTTCTGACTAGGCCTCCAGTCATTTGAAGTGTCACCTCCCTGTTCTGACCCTACCTTCCTACCAACAGGCAGATGACTATGCTGTGTTTTCCAGAATCCCAAAAACACCATACTGTGGCAGCTAAGTTACTCAAGAATAGGGGCCCACCCTCTTCCCCCTCACCATCTGCTGCTCTCAGCGCCACGAGTCTTCTGGGGGCAAAAAGAGAAGGGAGCAATGTTCCTTCCTTACAGAAGCCTCTAGAAGACCATGAACCCTCCATTAGCTGATTGGATAATACCTGTTGTGCTTCTCCTTAGCTGTGACTAATAGAGCTTGTTCTCAATTCATGAATTACTCAGCCTCCCAGAGAAGGCTGCCACGCCCCCAAATATGGTCTGTGACACCTCGTGGAGGGCGTCCGATGGCTTTACCCACACTCCTGCCCTTCCCTCTGGCCTCCCATTTACACCTGCCTCCCTGCCATGGCTGGCAACGAAGGCTGGGGTCCTGCTGCCTCTGTGGAATTCCTTAGCATCCTCATTTTGGCTTCTAGCCCAGGCACATGGGTATCCAAAGGCACCGTGCCATCTGTCTGCCTCAGGGGTTAGCACACTGGGATCCCTGCCTTCAGCCACCAGCTGAGGGTAAGGCACACATCCCGAGAGGACATGAGCAGTGACCAGATAGCAAGTAGATTTATGTAGTGTGGCACTGTTCACAAAAGACTTCCCTGAATGGCTTTTTTTTTTAATTTTATAAACATAATAGTGATTATTATACAACAACTCTTCTCTGAGGAAACTTGATGGTGCCACCAGCCCTGGACATTGGACAGTATAGACAGTCCTTATAAGACAAGGAGCTCAGGCTATATTACCAAGAGCACATTACTTGGCAGCCAGTCATCCCTTGCAAAGGGGAAAAACAGAACAGAACATTGAAAGGGGCTGTTGGGAGACACCCATCCTCTCCTCCCAGAGGTACCCATCAGAGAAAGCACTGGATGATGGGGACTCTGTGGACTGGCACAGCCTCCAGGGCAGTGTGTCACATGCTCTACCCTCCATATGCTAGTTCTTCTTCCTAAGCATTATCGCAAGCCTTATTGTTAGCCAGTCCCCAAGATGATTCGGCAGAGCACATTTTTGTAATTAAGGATCTTACCTACTAGGGACCTTCATCATGTATGAGGATCTGAGAAAGAAATTTACAAATCATTTTTTTTTTTTTTTGGCCTGAAAATCCACACATAGGCAGATATACAAAGAATGCTCTTAGAAGCTCAGTGTAATAATCAGGTCACAGAGGGCTCTTCTGAACCCAAGTGGGCGAGTCTCTTTTCCATATAATCAGGAAGCACCCTTAAAATCTTAGTGTGGCTAAGATCACCAAATCCTTCCCTTTCCTTTTCCTCTCCAGCTTTGTCCTAGTCACAACACACACACACACACACACACACACACACACACACACACACACACACCATGCTTCTCTGGATACTGCCCCCTGGCCAGTGCAGAAGCTGTAGTACTGGTTACGATGGCAATAGGGATGGCTGTTGCTAAGACAGCCAGGAGGCCAGGGTGGGAGAAGAGAGTGGGCAGCCCAGCAGGGCAGCAATCTCCCCCCCCTCCCCTCCATGCATGTCTGAGAGCCTTAGGCCCTGGAAACGGTGTTCCCAGCTGGCTGCCATGGCAACAGCAGGCTTGGGAAGCTATTCATCTCAGGCTGGACAGGTTCCCCAGCCTGCACTTGTGCTTTCTTTTCCCTAAGTGGCTAATTGAGGTGTGAAAGGGTCTGTTGTGAATTGGTAATGGGGCACTAAGGGCAAAGGGTTGGCACTGAGCAGCTCCCCCAGGGAGCTGAAAGGCCAGGGGTAGGACTTGAACCAGCTCCCCAGCAGAGGACTCCAACTGCCGGCAAAGCAGCCCCAAGCAGAGAGATGCCTGTGTTTCTGCCAGAGACCACTGCCTGGAAGCGCCATCTCCTTACCCCATAAGCCCTCTTGAAAAGACCTCCTTATTCCCATCCCTGTCCCTATGGAAGTATCCCGCCAAGGTGACACCTGGTTGCTTCCAGCATAGCTATTAAGACAACTCAGTGGTTAGGGATTTTTGCTCAGATGTAGGGGAGGGTTTGCCAGGTGAGAGGTAGGGCTAGCTGGGTGGGTCACTGGCTGAAATGTATGTTGCTCTAAGAAGGGGACTGTGTTAGAGACTCCTGAAACCGGTTAAGGCCTTACTGGGATCCTAAGACCAATATTTCACTGGTCTGTCCGTGTGACTCATCGTTACTTTGTTCCAGAAGCACTGCCTTCATTGCCTTTGTTGAGTAGTGATTAAACAATGTGCCTATCTCAATTTAATTCTCAAAGCTGTCTGTCTGTCTGCGTGCTGCAAGCAGCAGCTGAGTGCACGTGGATTAAACCCAAGACCTTGCACATGCAAAGCATGTCTTTTACTGCTCAGTTACACCCCAGCCTCAAAGTAAACCTTTAAATGAAGTAGTATTCTCTGTTTATAGCTGAGGAAACTGAGCTCTGGAGAGGTGAACCCCTTGCCGAGGGTCCTACAGGCACAAAGGATTAAAGCTCACATCTAAGCTTGCATCTGTCTGCTTACAAACCTCATTCTCACTGATATTCCAGGAGACACCAGGGGCTCCTGAGGCCAAATGGATGTGAATAAAGCAAGCATCAGAGAACAGGGCTTCAGGTCCAGGGACTCTGTGCCTCTGTAGCCACCCATCTCGAACAGAGCTGAGAACAGTAGTCCAACACCTACTAGTCCAGAAATTCTGTTCATAAGTCGCCCCTGTGCTTTAGTGGCCTGGTCTAGGAATCTCCTGCAAAGGGGAAGTCCCTCAGTATATAACAACACCAAACTCTTCGGAAAGAGAGTTCCAGTAAGTTGCCTGGGAAACCATCATCCTAGGGTGCAGAGAGCTGGGCCTGGCTGGGCCTGTAGAAAAGAACAGGGCTTGGTAGGTCAAGAAATCCTGGCGTGTTTGCTTAACCCTCACAGTAACTCTACAAGGTCGATGACGTTAACATCAGGTAACTTAAATGTGCAGCCACGGAGGATTTAGGCCCAAACCCAAGCAGCTCCAGAGACTGCAGCGTTTCTGCTCCTTCCTGGGTCCTCCCTGATCTTGGCCGCTCCTTGTGGCCTGTCAGAAGGCAGATTTCCCCATCTCAGCTCCAGAGCTTGGACTCTAAGCAGTACACCTTCTTCCTCAGGGTCCCCTTGCCTACACAACAGATGGCATCTTTCCTCCTCTGCTATTTTTATTTCTCTTTTCCCATTCTTCTTACCCTTCTGGCTCAGTCCAAGCAGGAGAGCAGGAGAAGGAGCCAGGAGCCAGAATAGGGCTCTCAGGACATCTCCTTCTCCTTTCCTATGCAGAAGAGGAGATTGGGGGAGGGGCATTCTTCACAGTCCTGACGAATGGGGGACAGGGGGCGGGGCCTGCGTCTATGGCCTCTGTCTTCAGCTTGTCCTGGATGCAAGCTGTGCCCATAAACGTTCTTCTCTGATTCATACTCCCTTGGGAAATGTCTTAGGCAGAGCCGTGATGAAACATCATGACGAAAGCAACTTAGAGAAGAAAGGGTTTTATTTAGCTTATGTTTCCACATCACAGTTCATCATCAAAGGAAATCAGGACAAGAACCCAGAGACAGGAGCTGACGCAGAGGCCATGGAGGAGAGCTAGCTGCCTCCTGGCTCATTCTTTATGGCTTGTTCAGTCTGCTTTCTTTCAGAAGCCAGCAACACCAGCCCAGGCATGGCACCACCAACAATGGGCTGGACCCTCCCCCCATTAATCACTAACTAAGAAAATGCCCTATAGGCCTGATCTCTAGGAGGTGTTTTCTCATCTGAGTTTCCCTCCTCTCAAATGACTCTAACCTGTGTCAAGTTGACATGAGCTAGCTAGCACAGGGAACATGTTCACACCTGCTGCCTGGACCACAGGAAAGAGAAATGAAGGAGACATTTAATGTGACATTTTTCTGCTCTGGAGTAGACTTACCCAGCTCTGGCTGGCCCTTTGTCTCCATGCAGGAAGCAGTCTTGCAAACTCAGCCCGATTCAGGGGCACAGGGCTCTCTTTAGGATCAATCTTGAGAAGTAAATTGTAGTCATTGGAAGGGCTTGGGGCTAGAAGTCAAGATCTTCATTCTGGCCTTATATCTGTCACTGACAAACTATGCGACCCTGGGACTCAGTTTCATCTTCTTAGTAATTGGACCAACTAGCTCCACGTAACGTTTTAAGATGCAGGCATGATCTCTGCAGTGCCTTGATTCTGTTCCAAACCTCCTCGCCTCCAGCCAACTCTGCCTTCCACTCCTCAGTCTGATGTTCCTATCCCCTCCAGACACTGTCGAGATCGAAGGAGTCCACAGCCATGGTTTTGTTGGTGTTGTGACTTCTTTTCTTTTCAGACTGGAAGTCGGATTTAAATCGTGCCCCCAATCAGTACCAAAGCTCAGACGCTCTGCTCTCCTACACAATGGATGTAAAAACAGCTCACCTCTTATTTCTCTTTCTCTTTGTTCCTGCTCTTTTCCAATCACTCAGTGAAGTGATATGTATTAAGTGGATCTGTCTGCAAGGCACTGTGCAGAAATGTAATCCAAAATGACAAGGTCCTTGTCCAAAAGGAACTTAAGAATCCCACGAGGATGCAACATAGGTAGGGCATTAAAGGCGGCTGCTGCCCTCCTACAGCAGGAAGAGGATGAAAGATTTTCTAATACCTTTAATGTCTCAGCATTTCCTTTACCCACATTGGTTGTTAATTTTACAGTGCTTTCGTGCTTGGGGTATCTGTCTTCTGCTTCCTCATCCATGGGAAAAGCCAAGCTGCTCTATGTCACTGGTTCCTCCCCTGCAGACTCTCTCCCACCCATGCCCTGCCCAGCTAGTGCCTCACCTTCATAGCCTCATGTGCCAATCAAGCCCTCCATCTCTGTATCCCAATACAAGGGTCCGAAGGCAGTGGCATGGAGGATGGTTCTCTGAGCAGATGGAGATGCAGGGCAGGAAAGCTGCCTTCCTCTGCTCCCAAGGCCCAAAGGTCTCACAGTGTCTTCTGTTTCTAAATTCTTCCCTGAATCCCACATTAAGCCTTGTAGAAAGCAAGTGCTGCTCACTGCCTCCTCTCTTTTTTTGGTCCTGACGCCTGAACACTCATATCTGCTCCGTCCATAATAACTTCTCCAGAGCTCTTCACAACGTGAGAAGGGCTTGCACTTACAGTCTCTCATCTAATCTTCTCAGCAAAGCTGTGAGATAGGATTAGTCTGCTCTTTCTTGACAGCTAAGAACCAGGGCTCACAGAGATTTCGTGAGTGGCCCCAGACCTCACAGCGGGGCCAGCTGAGCGGGGTCTTCACAGGGCCTCGTTTGGATCCGGGCCCTGTGTTTCTTACCCTCCTGCATTGTCTTCTACGTGAAAGTAAAGGGAAGTTCGGCTTCTCCCAGTGCACTTATCACTCCCCCAAAATGTCACATGTACCCACTTCCTTGGGCTTGTTGTTAAGCTTCTGAGAGGTTTCACCTCAGGCTCTCACTTTGTCTCTTTATACGGTTCACAACAAATCTAGGCAGGGCAGCCTGTGCAGCACTCACAGCACTGGAGAGGCAGGGACGGACCGATCAGAGGTATAAAGCAAGAGCCAGGCATGGTAGTGCACACCTGTAACCCCAGCGTTCAGGGAGGAAGAGGCAGGCGGATCTCTGTGAGTTCAAGGCCAGCCTGGTCTACAAAGTGAGTCCAGGACAGCCAAGGCTACATAGAGAAACCCTACCTTTAAACCACGCCCCCCCAAAAAAAAAGAAAGAAAGAAAGAAAGAGAGGGGGGGGGAGAGACAGAGAGAAAGAAAGAATTAAAGTCTAGCCTTGGCTACATTTGAAACCTTGTCCCAAAAACACTGAAAAAGGGGACAAAGAAATGACTATATGGTTAAGAGCTGTTCTTATGGTGGGGGGAGCTATTTTTACAGATTCAGTTTTTAGCATCCATGTGAAAGTTCACAACCATCTGTAATTCAAATTCCAGGGCATCCAACACCCTCTATGGCCTCTCAGATATGTGGTAAACATACATATATTCATATATGTATACATATAAAATAAATCTTCAAAAAACAAAGGTTTTTAATTGAATTCTTCTTTTAATTGAAACAAACAATAAATTTCAACAATAAGCAGAAAAATAGACATAAAATAAAAATAAATAGATTCCCCCAAAATTTTGCCCGCATGTAGGTCTGTGTATCACGTGTGTGCAGTGCCCATGGAGGCCAGAAGAGGGTGTTGAACTCTCTGGAACTGGAGTTACAGATAGTTGTTAGCCATCATACGAGTGCTGGGAGTCAAACCCAAGTCTTCTGGAAAAGCAGACAGGGCTCCCAACCACTGAATCATCCCTCTAGCCCTAATGAACAAATCTTCAAAAAGAAAAAGCCCTGAGCTATTTAAGAAATTGTAAAAATAAGTAAAAACAAATTACAACAATTACAGAGCCCAGACATAAACACAATAGTACTACAATGGCAGTTTAAAAGAGACCACAGTGCATTTGCACAATGGGTTATTATCCAATTGTTAGGAAATCCACCAGGTGCAATAGGAATATGACAATGCTTCATTGAGTATATGGACAACACAAAATGACTGACCTCAAACTTAGATCCACCTGCCTCTGCCCCCTGAACACTAGAATTAAAGATATGTGCTACCACTGCCCACCTTAAGTACCTTTTTAAAAGAAGAATTTAGCCGGGCATGGTGGCACATGCCTTTAATCCTAGCACTCAGGAGGCGGAGGCAGGTGGATCTTTGTGAGTTCGAGGCCAGCTTGGTCTATACTGTGAGTCCAGGACAGCCAGGGTAACCCAGAGAAACCCTGTCTTGAAAAAAACAAACAAACAAACAAAAAAACGGAAAGAGGAGGAGAATTTGATTTTTTTTTTCAGGACAGAAAGAAAAACAAAATAAAATTTAAAAAGAAAGAGAGAGAAAGAAAGAAAGAAAGAAAGAAAGAAAGAAAGAAGAAAGAAAGAAAGAAAGTTAGCTTATGAATGCCAATGTGAAAACTCAGAAGTTCAGATCATGGAAGAAAAGCCAAGTTAGGTAACAGAGGCATCTCAGGACTGACCAGCTAGCTGTCTCTGGGCAGGGGAAGCTGGCGTGCATGGAGGAGGTGTTAGGGGCTCTCCCCAAGGAGACCTGGCTGCTCATTGCTGTCAGGGGAATCTCAGAAAGAAACCAGGTGAGTCTGTGCCACTGGAAAGCAATCCTGTCATGGAGGTGAGCCTACACTCCCACTGTGTCTCTAAAGGAGAAGGGCACAGGGCTGCTGGAGGCTCTGGGCAGTCAGCAGGTGAGGGGCCAGTATGAGGCATCCCAGACACAGGCCACGTCATTTGCTCCCAGCCGCCTTCCCCACCTTGAACCTACCCTGGTTCCTTTGGAGAAAACAACGCTGGGGGATTTGGCTTAGGAGGAGGCAAACCAGGAGGAAGAAGGGACAGGGATGGGAAGCTTCGAGGGAGGTGGACCTCAAATACATAGAGCAAACCCAGGAAGAGACTGAAGACGAGAAGAGGAAACATAAAACAGGGGGTCCAGGGAGTTAGATAATAGTTAGGGAGAGAAAGGAAATCGAGAAGCCAGAGCAGCTGGAAGAGTAACAACAGAGAGGGTGTGAGGAAAAGAAGGCTTAAGGGCCCCATCCCGGCTACTGATGCTGGCCATAGCTGGTGTAAGCAAGCAGAAGGTGAGGAGCCTGCCATTCATAACTTCCCCTCTGGCTCTTTCCTCTCTCACTCTATCTTTCCCTCTCTCCCTTTCTTCCCCTTCTCCCATTGCTACCTCTTCCCCTGATTGCTGGGCCTGGATCTGCTTGGTTGGTTTATCATCCCTCTTAACCTTGACCTTGACCTTCTATCTTCTGGGTCTTTCTAAACTCTCTGTTCATTTGCTCCTCACAGTTGGAGAATGCAGAAGCCAAGATTCCAATCCTAGATCTGCTCCCCTCCAGTGCTGGGAGCACCAGGGACTTCCTATCTGAACCACCTTTTCTCAGTTTATGAACCGCCCATGAGAGCTGTCAGGGATGGTGGGGCGCATACAATTGGATTGTAAAAACACAAAAGCATGAACACTCTTGTTCCTAGGTTTCTTCACGGGCCCGAGCTCCTTGGGTTCCTTTATGGGCAGGCCATCTAATACAGCTGCACAGCATCACCTGCACAGCATCATCACCTGCTCAAGGCGGTCAGGCTTGTCTGTGGGCCTCAACCCATAATTCGCAACACAACTGACAAGGCTGCTCTGTCCACCTCAGAAGAGGAGGCTCTGCAGAGCAGTCTGCGCTTTGGTGGCTCTCGGAGAGCACAGGTGGGCTTTCAGACCTCTAGTCAGTCTAGACTGGTGGTCTAACACAGGCTCCAAGAGTTAGAGACCAAGAAGTTTGATTGATGAAGCAGATCTAGGCTTTTCAAAGAAGCACTGAATATGCATGAGAGGGGAAAGAGAAAAAAAAAAGAGAGGGGTGAGAATATGGAATATGAATGTGGGATCCCATGGACCAGCTTCAGGAAGAAAGCCTCTATGACTTGTCCTCATGTCTCTGACGATGGGGGAAACTGGAAAGAAGCAAGTGGTGGATAAAAACAAAAAACAGGACACAACCCGAGATCTAATAGATGGTGAGAGAGAGACATGGAGAAGGATAGACAGACAGCATTAGCGAAAGCAGTTCTGGGAGAGCGATAAGGATGCTCTGAGGAGCTGAGCCAGGCAGCCGGTAGAGCAGGCAGATGGAACAAGAGAGACAGAGAGCAGAGCCACAGAGTGGGCACGCAGTGAGGCCTGGCAGCCAAGCCCTGTGGATTTCCGAGAGAAGCAGATGCTTCGGTGGGAGCAGCAGCTGGTGGTCCCTGAGCATGTGCGTCCTTGTTGACTCTAAGCCCAGTGCAGCCTCCTGGGCAGCCAGCCTTAGCCTGGAGGTACAGTCTGGGTCCAGAGAGGCAGGTGAGAGACAGCCTTGCCCCTATTGGGGCTCCATTTCTTCTCCACCATCCTCTCTTAGGCCCCGCCCGCCCATCCCATCTTCATCCTGCCCTCCCCCCAGACCTCATGAATCCCAGGAAACTCATGAGCAGGGACCCCAGTGACATGCCAGGAAGGAAGCAGGCTGTGTTGGAGGGGTGAGTGTGAGCCACCACAAGGGTGTATTCTCTAGTGGGAGGATGGCAGAGGAGGAAGAATGACTCTATGAGCCCACGGCTGAAAGCTGGTGCCAAGAAGACCGTGGAGCGGAGATTATCCTGCAGCGTTGATGGAGAGAAGGGGGGTGGGGACTAGTAAGCTGTATTCCCAGAAGCCCCCTCTCCCAAGGATGTCCTGCCATGCTGCCTACAGTTCTTTGCTACCAGCCAAGCCTCAAGATGCCACAACGTCTTTTGGGTATAAAGGAGTGGAGTGGAACCTAGGCCAAAAGAAAGCTGGGATTTCCCTGTCTGCATTCTGCACAGACAGCTGCCCCCTCTAATGGTTAGAGAGCAACATCAGTGGGCTTTGGTGTGGATGACACCTTACCCCCCAAGAATTTCCTCTAACGAAGGAGGAAGCTCAGAACAGCTTGGGTGGATCTAGCCCTCTTTCCAGTCCATGGTAACTCTCACTGCCTCCTTCCTACACACCCTTATCCCCCCCCCAGAGATCCTTGAGATAATACTGCAGGGACACACACACACCAGGCTTCTCTACTGTACTCGAGTCGACGTCAGAGGTCCTTACAGTGGCCCCAAATGGACAGGAGTCTCCAGGTTCCTGGCGGGAACATGGTAGAGGGAGAGAAAGGGCTTAAGATGTAGTATCCAGCGCAGGCACAGTGTGAGTGAAAGACAGGTACCAGGAAGCCAGATGGGCCAAGAAGAAACAGAAGTTAAGTAGGAAGAGACGGATAAACAGCAGACACCAAGCAACCAGCCAAGCATATGCTTTGCAAGCAGGCAACACAAGCACCCAGTAGGGTTTGGCGTGGGGGAGGGGACATGGGCCCGCAGCGAGAGGGACACGGGCTTTTGCTGTGGCTAAATGTTGCCTGGTCAGAACGTGTGATCTAATCCTTCTCCATGGAATCTCAGAAAAATGGAACAGCAGCTAGTGCTGGCAAGAGAAAGCGGCACTTGGCAGGGTGGGGAGGAGTGCTTATGCCTGTTGCCGCGGATCAGTCCGAGCGGAGGAAATGGCCCCGGACTTGAATAGCCAGGCGCCATCTCCAAGAGCCCAAAGCAGAGATCCATGAAGTCTGAAATGATCCACGAGAGAAGGAGAGAATTGTTGCGAGCCTGCTCAGGAAAGTCCTTCAGCCCTGCCCTGATGAAGCCCTTCTAGGCTAGAGCCCGCAGTGTGGGTGACGTCATCTCTTCCAGCTCCAGGCAAGAGAGGGGTGGAGCCACACTGCAGCCTTGCTGGGTTTGCAGGCTCCACCTCCAACTCAGTCTGCTTTTGCGCTCCCCACCCCAGCTCCGCCCCCCAGGTTTCTTGGCGTACGGTGCCAGAAGGCGGATGCTGCCGCAGCGCTCCTGAGAGAAGGGTTACTTAGAGTCAAGCCTTGGAGAAAGCCAGACCTCTACAGGAATGGGGTTTCTTGATCTGAGTCTCGTTCATCCTTTCTTCACTTACTCCCATATTCATTTGGGGAAGCCCTGAGGTTTCTTAGGAGGCCAGCCTTACTCTCCTCCTACCGCATGTGCGCTCCGGCGTGCTGCCAAGTACAGGGTGTCCCGAGTACTGGAATTTCTTCTCTAAGTACTGTCCCAAGGGAGGAGTGACTGAGCCAAACAGCACCGTGGCTCTGTCAGTGCTGAGCTAAAGGAATAAAGGTTCTGAGCTGAACCTAAGCCTCTTCTAAGTCCTAAAGCCAACCAGCAGTCTGAAGAGTGGTGCCTTAACCTCTCTCAAGGTCGGCTGGACACAAGCCAGCCCCACGCCAGCTGCTGGCCTCCTTCCAAAGCCTGCACTGGCTCCAGCTTTCTGCTTTCCTGCCTCCTCCCATAACCCAAACTAGTCATTCTGCTTGGAGCAGAATGACCCCCTCTGGGGTCGGTAAACTCTGTCTTCCTAACCCTGACTTAGATAGCCAGATGCTCGGGAGATTGCCTGGGGTAACACTGTATCTGCCCAGGGTAGCACAGATGTCCAGCCCAGTCTGTCTTGGGGAACACCACACTGCAGGGTCTCTTGTTTGCACTCAGCCGCTTGGCATGGTCCAAGTGCCTAGGAGCAGAAAGGAACATTGCCAAGTGTGAGCCTTAGGCAGTCTAGAGCCATACCTATATACGTCTACACGCCCAGGGTTGATGCTCAGATCAACAGCAGGGCAGTCTTAGCCGTTACTAAGTGCTGGATCTGAAGCCGTTTTATGTAGGAGAGTGGCAACAGTGAAGATGCGGTAACTTCTAGCAGAAGAGAAAAAAATAATCTAGGAATTAAATTTCTGCTTTGACTCATTGAGCCTTGGACCCCAGGCCTCTAGCCTACCAGGAAAATGTTCCTGGACGTTGCAGATGAAAGGAATTGTCCTACTAGTCCACACTAGCATATGCCTTACGCAAGGCTGCTTTCTTTTACTTCGGATTCAAGTCCCATGATACTTCTGCCATTATGAAGACGACATAACTTGATCTGTGAGTAAAATATTAATTTAATCTCTTCTTAGGAGTAGGGAGACTGAGGCAGGATTTGAGTATCTACTTATGAAAATCTTCCCAAGGTTTGTGAAAGTATACCAAAAAAAAAAAGTGAGCAGCAGAATAGTTTGTTATGAATCAGCTAAGCTGAGAGCCCAGGTGCCTGGACATCTAATATATAATCATTTCCCTGATTCACATTCTTAGCTCAAAATGAAGAGACACGACAGAATGATTGGGAACAGACGCTTCCACCCACGGGCTGCTGCTTGAAGAAGGAATGGGGAGACCAAAGTGGGGCAATTGTATGATAAAGTGGGCTAACACCTGACACGTGGGCCTGCTGGGTCTGCTTGACAGAGGCAGCTAGGCTTTAAAGAGCTGGAGGGGAGTGGCCTTCTTAGTGGGCGTGGCAGGAAGTGTAGTCTGAAAGGGGGCACGGCCCCCGTGTGATCTCGCGGACTAAAGGTGTTGTTTCTGGGAACTGGCGTACGCACCTGTGCTACATGCACCCACGTCTTATGTGTGTTTATAGGGTGTGTTCTGTAAGGTGTTACACGTTGAGTCTGTAAAGCTGCTTTATAAGACATGTATCTGGGGCTGGAGAGATGGCTCAGTGGTTAAGAGCGCTGCCTGCTCTTCCAGAGGTCCTGAATCCCAGCAACCACATGGTGGCTCATACCCATCTATATGATCTGATGCCCTCTTCTGCAGATAAAGCACTCATATGCAATAAATAAAATAAATAAATATATTTTTTAAAAAAGACAAGTATCTGTGGCAAATGTGTATAAGATAGAAAGGGAAGGGAAGGATGTATTTGCGTGGAGATGTGAGGCAGGGACCGTGCATGCTTTTTTATAGACAGGTTCAAGGATATGTGTATGAGCACAGGCCTGTGTTTGGAACCACTTCCTGAGCACCAACCATGAGGTTTTATTTCCTAGGGCTCCCCTACCACTCACCAGTGCTTGTCTCCCTACAGTGCAGTTCTTAGAGGATTCTTCATACTTGTTATTTTTTATTTTATTTATTTATTTTTTAACCTATAGACACACCCATAAGAGTACTCAGGCCCAGAAGATCTGGCAGAGCTCCTGTACTTTGTGGCACCTCCTTCGCTTCAGTCTCCTCCCCCTCGCCGTTCTGCATAGCACAGGAGAAGCCTTAGTTCTGGGCAGATCGATTGTGGCTAAGAACATTCAGATTTTAGCCTGGAAGCAGGAAGGATGCCCAGGAAAAAGGAAGGGCTCAAAGAGAGACGGAGCCTTAGCAGGTCTTATGCTTGGCACCTGAATTATCTCTTCTGAACCCCTTGGAGCCTGAAACCCCATGCTGGAATCAGGCTCTGAACCCCCTACTACCTTGTTTGGGTCATTAGAGCCATGGCTGGGTCCCAGGTCTGGCACTCTGAGGGCAATGGGAGGAAATGTCTCTACCTATATCTGTGAAAGCCCTACAGGGGGTGAAAAACAGCACCCCGGGGACTACGGAGCAGGCAGGCTACCTTCTCTGCCCTTCTCTGCTCTTCAGGTGGTGCCTAAAAGAGGAAAAGGGGAGACCAGGTCTTACCAGAGCCTTGGGCCTCACTCCACACAGGGCTGCGAGTCTCTCGGGGGAAAGTAGATACCTCTGCACTGCCACATACCTGGCCAGCTGCCAGGGGAGGCTGTCCACTGTCACCACAGGGCAGCCCCACCCGTCCTCCACCTTCAGCTGTTTGGGTTTGGGCTGAGCCTTCCCCTGTGGAGTGACGTTTCTAAGTCTACAAGCTGTGCCAAAGCCAAGACAATGCCGGCTTTAGGCTTTAATCACTGAGTGGGCTGCTAAGTCCTCAAGTCCAGGAGCAGCCTCTGCAGTCTTGGCCTCAGCTGCAGCCGCAGCGGGGAGGAGTCATCAGCAAAGAGGAGAGCGGGGGAAGGGGTGGTGCACAGGAGCAGAGGATGGTCGGTGCGATCACTGGGGCTATCTGGGACTTCTCTCTAGGACTGAGGTTCTTCCCAGGCAGAAAGGAATCATCTGAGATTGATTGGGTTCAATTTCTCCCCTTCACTATCCAAAAGGATGAACCTGTATGATAACATGGCAGAGCCTAAGGGTACAGAAGAGCTGGAAGGGACCCCAGCACCCCTTCCCATTTTACAAATAAGAATGCGAGAGTGCTGAGACCCCCTCTGAGGAAGGGAAGAGAATTAGCCGGTGTCCCAGAGGTCACTTGGGGCCACCTGAGTATAACTGTTCAGGAGCTTTGCAGTCCTTTTCTGCCATTTGGTAGCATTTAGAAATGCTTGTGAAGGTTCAGCAGTAGCCAGATTCCCTTGATCTGCATTGGGAGATGGCTGTGATTAAAATTCAGCTGCACAGCTCTTGCTGGGAACTGCAGTGTATATTATGCAGCAGTGCAGGGCCAGCGGGCAGGGCCTCCCTCTCTGCAGCAAGGGAACTCAAAGCCCCTCCAAGTGTCGGCAGGCCTTGGTGCAGGGGCTTTCCATATGCTTTGGAAGAGGGCTTCACAGTTTTAATTGATTTATAAGGCAATGCACTACCTGAACACGCTTGAGAACTGATGTCTTACCACGTCAGGAAGCTAGGCTCCAGACAAACCTGATCTTAGCAATCAATTGCATCTCGCAACACTCGGGGGCCTAAAAGGGCTGGACGGTTGTTTTCTTGATTTATGAGAACTTTTTTTTTTTTTTGCATACATTTACTCTAGAATGTAAGTTCCTCAAGCATAGGGTTCCTGTCTCTTTGCTTACCTACCAAGGTAGCTTAAAGGCTAGGCCAATGCCTGGCCATAAATTGATGGCCTGATTAATCTGCATAGTGTGTCCCCTCCCCTAGCCACTGCTTGGAGCACAAGAGTCATAGAGCTACTGTCACCGGGCACCTATGACAAGAATTTGCAACAATTATTTTGTAACTTAACATGGTGTCTCGGGATCTTTCACCTACTGTTTAAGACTCACCACCCATGGATAAAAATCAAGGCAGTGTACCCAGAACCGAGTCCTTCCTTCACGCTACTGCTGCAGAGGCGGAGGAAGGACCCGGAAAGAGATGACACAGATGTGCTCGGCTTGTGCTGGAACACAGTGCAGGGGGGAGCACTGTTCAGTCTTGGTGCAATGATTAAAAAAATAAGATGCCAGGCAACAGATATGATATGGAGAAGTTTATTGTAGGAGAATGGGAGAGCAGGGGAGGGGGAGGGGCACCCCAGGGAGAGAGACAGAGACAGCAAGAGAGAGGAAGAGAAAAAAGAGAAGAGAATGAGACAGTTAAGAGAAGAAGAAGAGGAGCAAGAGTTAAGAGAGAGACAAAGTGAGTTTGCCCTTTTTATAGACTGGGCAGCTGGTCCACCTGGTAGCAAGCAGGTATGACATCATAGGTTGCTAGGCAGACGTGGGGTGGGGGTGGGGTGGCAGTATGCTAACACATGGAGCCTGCGCTTTGACAAAAGAACTCTAAATCTGCGCTTTGGCAAAAGAGCTCTAAATCTGGCTAGGACCACACTAGACCTCTTTGTAGGCTGTTAACCCTCTGGATAAATTCTGTTGCCCCTCCCTCCCCAGCCCACCTTGCATCCTCTGCAGTTCAGCTGCTAAGCCACTGGGGCTTATTAATAAGTGGGGACAGGAGGCAATCCAGAGAGAAGCTTCTCCTGGGACAAAAAGTGCCCATTTCTGGAACAGAAGAGAGGAAGCCATGTGAGTTCTCAAGGCCCAACTGGCCAGCCCTCCTCCCGTCCCTCAGCCTCTCCCATAGTAGCTGGAACCTCCAGTGGAGAGACGAGCTCAGAGAGGCGGTGGACAGCTGCTGTTTCTGTCTGGAGCTAAAAATAACCTCCTTTCCCATATCTAGCTCTGGCTGGCCCAGAGCTCTAAAGAAGACTCAGGCAGGAGGGACAGAAGGTGGGGCCCCGAGATTCATGCCCTCCACGACAGGCAAAGCCCAGATAACGCTAGGGCAAGGATGGCACCTTCTCGGAGCTGCAGCTCAGCTGGGCTTTTCAAAAACTTTAGCAGGTCAGAGATGGAATTTCTCATGGCCACACGTCACAGGAGAAAAGAAGCACAGGACAGTGGCAGGTGGCATAAGGCTGGCCCTGATATCCAACACTGATGTGTACTTAGCATACCAGCTGCTGTTTAAAAGTGTGACAAGGACCCTGAGTCACAGGTACTGGTATTTTTATTCCCTCTGACAGTTAAAAAAAAAAAAGAGGGCCCAACAGAAAGACAATGACGTACCAAACTCACGGAGCCAGAGGTGGCCTGGATTTTAGTTTACTAAGCCTGGAGCAGAGCCACACCCCCCAACCACAGCTCAGAGAGACCACCAAGGAACTGAGAGAGAAAGAGAGAAACAAGGGCCCAGAATTATTATGCCAGGGCAGCACCAAAAGGAATGGTTTGTACCCTGAGGACTCACTTACTGGACAAGCCCGTATGTTGTCCAAGCCACCCCCCCAGTTGTCCTGTTTTGAGTTTGCATGTCTGCACTTCGCTGCCTTCTGCCATGGAGGAGGCACATTATGACTAGGCAACTCCAGCACTGTAGAGGCCCCAGGCTGTCAAGAAACATGAGATACAGAAACAAAGCAGCAAGTGCAATGAAGCCTTTGGTGCCTAAGTTGTTCAAAGCAGGTTTGGATTTGGATTTCATAAGAACAGGATGAAAGAGGTAGGGAAGGAAAGAGGGGGTGGAGGGGGAGAGAGAGAAAGAGAGAGAGAGAAGTCAAAAGGGGCAAAATGACATTCTCAAAGAGACCTGCCACCCTGCCTTCCTCTCAGCTAATGTCATCTAGTAGAGTCTTGGAGGGAAAGGCTAGTCCTGCAGAGCTGAAATGGAAACAACCACGCAGGACTGGAGGCAGAGGCCTGTTTCCATAAGCAGGAGGGGAAAAGGGAAACAGCGCCCAGGATTACAAGGCCTTGCCGGCTGCTTATGCATACTGCTGCAGCCTTGCCTCCTCTATGCAAGCCTCTGCTGGGCTTGCTTTATTTAAGGCCAAAGCACATGCCATTCTCCCACAGAGCCTCTAATGCAATTAACAAAACACAGTCATAAATCTTGCATGGCATCCTGAGCTGTCTTTCCCCCCCCCCCCCCAGCATAGGAGCCAGCTCCAACGATGCTGTACAGAGAGCTAGCTGACCTCTCCTGGCTGAAGAACAGAGCATGACCTTAGTGCAGCAGCTTCCTGCTGAACCCTATTGCTAGGGAAGAGGGGAAAGAAGGTAGGAGAGACCAGAGGAGGCTGGGGAGGGCAGGCAAACCTGTGCTTGCAGGAAGCTGACCGGAGGATTATGTCTTCGGAGTTCAAAGATAGCACTCTGCAGAGAGCCACAGGTTCACCTTTTTGGTGCATAGTTTTTCCTCTGAGGAACGGAGTCTGAATAAATGTGGGAGATGAAGGATGCCCACATAGCAGGCAATGCAAGCATGACTTGGCAGCTGGATGGTGTTTGTGTTTGCGTGTGTGTGTGTTTGCATGTGTGTGTGTATGCGTTCAGTCTAGAAAACTGGTGACTCACAGGTACTCAGAGCTTTCATTCTAGCTATTTTTACCTCCTCGCATCTCTTGTCTCTTCACCCCCTCATTTTCCCTAGACATAAAGGGTGCTTGGGGGCCATGAATGCTATATAAGCATGCTAACTTAAACTTTAGGTTCAGACATGGGCACTCAGTAGCAGGAACGCAGTGATACAGACATGAGGCACATGATTGCATTCTGTATGTATGTGTCATGCCAAGGACACAAGTAACCATGATGGGGCCAAATGACAGGGAACATACAGAAATGGCTAAAACAGCTAAGCACTCTCTCGTGGGTTATTATACACCCTTGGTCCACATAACCCACTGCTCCTATGTGTTCATAGGTGTACGCTCTACTCACTTCATACCTGCCCAGATGGCCACAAAAATCATGAATATGCCCCATACTCATCAACACGTACAATCCTAGGCACCAGTCATAGGCAGGGGCCCTGCCCTACTGTCTACTCCGTTCTCTGGCCATCAGCCTTTTCCTTGCCTGGAACTTGTGGCAGTTTGTCAGGTAAGCTTGTCCGTGATGGTAGACAGCAAGCATAAGAAATGGCAGCAGCTGTGCTGATCTTGTCCTCCAACTTACCCTACTTCACCAAACCAGAAGCCACCTGGCTGTGTAGACAGGAGCTGCTGCTCTCCCCGTCAGTGTCATTCTCCTAGGCCTGGAAGAGGGAGAAGGGAAAGCAAGCTCTGAAGGTCAGTGTGACTGCAAATGACAGCATTACAGTCTGGGAGCAGGCTGTGGCTGAACTGCATTCTTCAGGGTTCTAGAATGCCTGCATGCCTTGACCATGATTCTGTGTTGCTGTGACAATATATATGCATCCTGGTGCCACAGCCAAGAAATGTATCTAGTAAATGACCAACACTTTCAGGACAGCACAGCTGTAAAGGGTTCACGCCACATCTCCTTGGAGGTCTATGTGTTGTATTTTGGCCTCCCAGGACATACACCTGTGTACACACATTCATAGAAGAGAAATCAGGTCAGGGGGCCACTTATTATGGGCACCAAAGCAATCACTGAGAGAACAGTTTGTGCATAGTTTGAAAGTCCGAGGCAAGGGCTTGAGAGGTGACTCAGAGGTTAAGAGCACTGTCTGCTCTTCCAAAGGTCCTGAGTTCAGTTCCCAGCAACAACATGGTGGCTCACAGCCATCTATAATGAGATCTGATGCCCTCTTCTGGCATGCAGGCACATACATAAGCAGAATACTGTATAAATAATAATAAATAAAGTCTTAAAGAAGAGAAAAAGTCAGGCAAGGGACTAACACTAGGAGTATGCTGCTTCTTAACCTGTGTCCTGTGCTGGGTGGCTGTACTACTTCAAAGGAAGGGCTTTGGTGTCTTATTATCTGCCAGAGACTCCTGGTATCTACTGGGTGCTAGGCATCAACTACTTGAAGAAGCCATCCATCTATCCATCCATCCATCCATCCATCCATCCTTCCATCCTTCCACCCACCCATCCAAGCATTTAATTCCACTCAAACTCAGACCAGGGGAGGTGGCTCAGTATATAAATTGTTTGCCACTTGAGTATGGGAACTAGTATTCAGAGCTCTATAACCCACTAAAATCTGAGCGGGGGAGGTGGGTTAGCAGCCCCCCTGTAATCCCAGTGCTCTAAAGGCAGAGATAGGGGATCCCTAGGCCAAGCTGGCCAGCTTGATTAACCCAGTTAGTAATGTTTGGTTTCAGGAAGATCCAGCCTCTACAATAAATAAAGTAGAGGCTGATTAAAAAAGACTCTCCATATCAATTTCTGGCCTCCACACATATGTATATGTACAGACATACCCACATACATTCAAACACATGTACATACATGCACATCACGTACATACACAAAACAACAACAGTAGTAATAATAACCATAATTATAATCGTAAGCTATTGGGAGACTTGTTTGTGTGAGGCACTTAGCAAAGTTGTTACAAAGGAAAGCAATCCAGATTCCATATTCCCTACCCTGACGACATAGGCTGTCAGGGGAAAAGACCCCTGCTTGAGTGGCCATGACATAATGTGTACCTGGGCCGTGTGTACATGCACTCAGGAAGAAGAATTACCTCTCTTTTATAGAGTCTAGTGACCTTTATCAGAATCAAGGCAGACGTTTTTTCCTGGGCCATGGATAATAAGTGGATTTTCAGGTCCAGGGAGAACTTGTCTAGTAAGGGACCAGAGCTGTTTTCAGGTATGCTGTTGGGAGGCATAGACAGGGTCAGGAGGATAAGTTAGATCTGACCAGTGGACACATCTGGGCTCCAGGCCTTCCTCGACTAGTTGCCAGTTTTGTGACCCTCATCTCAAGATGTTTTGAATAATCTGTCTCTCCTTTTACCCAACATGGAAAGACGGGGTCTGCTCGTCCTAGATTTGTCTTCTTTCCAAATGGGTACCTTCCTTATCTGTGAGATGAATATGCATAGGTCCTGCCTCACAGGAGTGTTCTGGAGATTCAACAAGAGGCTTTGGGGGCTGGAGAGATGGCTCAGAGGTTAAGAGTACCGTCTGCTCTTCCAAAGGTCCTGAGTTCAATTCCCAGCAACCTCATGGCGGCTTACAACCATCTATGGTGATATCTGGTGCCCTCTTCTGATGTACAGGTGTACAAGTAGGCAGAAGATTGTATAAATAATTAAACAAACAAACACAAACAAATGACTTTGGGGAAAGCCTTTAGCAAGAGCTAAGTGAGTCTGTCCTGTTGGTGGCCACCATTAGCCTGTTACACGGCTTATGTTAGTGACTGTCAATTGATTACAGTCCCATGAGCACATGTGAAAATGTCTGAGGGGCTGGAGAGATGGCTCAGGGATTAAGAGCACTGCTTGCTCTTCCAAAGGACCCGGGTTCGATTCCCAGCACCCACATGGCAGCTCACAACTGTCTGTAACTCCAAGATCTGACACCCCCACACCAACAGACACAAATTAAAATTAAATAAACTATATATAAAAAAAGAAAATGTCTGAGAAACATTTTTTGGTCCCCATACCTGGCAGACATAGCCCGAGCTATGTGTGATGTGCAAACTGGTAACCTCTGCACCCAGGATTTAGAAGATCAGGAGTTCAAGGCTGGCCTAAACTGCATCTTTCAAAAACCAATGAACCAAATGAACAAATAAAAACTGGTGGGTGTGGGAAGTGACCTACTCCTACCATGTAAGGTTGGAGGCCAAGGATGCTGTTAAGCATGGGGTCATCACAGGGTGCCCTACAGCTATAGATCACCCTCCCTAAAATGTAAGTAGCTCAGAGCTTAAGAAACTGACTGTAAGTCTGTGATAGTATTAAGACAAAGGAGAAAATTGTGTTTTAAAACAGGAAATTTTTTTTAAAAATCTGTTTTAGCAAGAAAAGTCCTTCAAGAAACTCACCACCATATACAAAGCTTCCCAGAAGAGGTGGACACCCAATCCCATGCCTTGTTGCTTTTTCCATATAACTCCCAATTAGTGACAATGAGGCTGTGCAGGAGGGATGCCTCCCAAAGATCCCAGACAGACAGTACACACAGGTCAAGCTGACTTCTCTGGGCTATGGATGGCCAGGCCGTGGCATGTGTTTCAAGGGATCATGGCTTGTAAGTAGAGAGAAGTAACTCAGGGCATCCAGGACAGACTTGATCAGCAGAAGAACTGAACCCACTCCAGTGGCAACTGCCCTTTTCAGCTACGTTTGGAGGACAGGTTAGAAGGAATTGGAAAAACCTCATGTAGTTGGTATATGAACAGGGGACCCAGAAATTACCCTGCCATGTGCTTAGTGTTGAGGAAAACAGTAGGGCAACGTGAGACACTGGTCCTTACCTTCACAAACACGCCAACTTTATTTGGGAAAGCATGACTAACAAATAGAAAACAATCAAAAAACAAAGACAGAAGATAAGAGGCTCCAGGGATAGCATAGGCTCACTGGACAGAAATTAGACCACTGTCCCAGTGTCTTGGGCCCCATTTAAGTCCCTGTACCTCCAAAAGCTCCAGCTACCTCCAACTCAACCATAGATAACTTATCTCCAGTCTAGATGGGGATGGCAGTGCCACTCCTGATTGATTAGTACTGGCTGCTTGGAACTCTGAGTTGAGAGCTCGGAGGCAGCACGCAGCTTTATCGGGAGTGCTGTGATGACTGGTGATGCCTGCCTTCATGCCATAAGGATGTCCTGATCACATCCTTGCTGGTTCTTAACCATTGTTGATTAAGAGCAACTGGCTGGGGTTACTTCTAAGGACTCTTTCACTTCTCATATTCAGTAATCCTACCACCCAACTCAAATTTCCAGGCACTGGCTGAAAGTACAATGAGGCAGAGATCCGTGTGGGCTGGAATTATCAAGGAAAGAGGCAGCACTTCAGTGAGGCCCTGAGATGGGGGGGAAAGGGGGAGTGTGAGAGAGGCTGTGCGGGAGGTAGGAGGACATTTACGTGCATAAAAATGGAGCTGAGTATGGGCCGCTCTTGGTACAGAACAGAGGAAGCCAGCACAGCTGGGTGCACTGTCTGGGCTCAGTGTGGATAATATTAGCCATGAAAGGCTGAGTATGGATGAAAACAAGAGTTCACATTTATAGAGCGCTCGCCATGTGGTACGCCACAAAATGAAGATGATGTTCCATATACCGTGTCCTCCAAGACGCGTGCCTCTTCCCAAAGTTAAGTCCTCTGCCATTCTTCCCTGAAGAAGTGGAAACCACAATTCAAAGATGCACCTTGGAGCTTCTTTGTCTTTTGCCCCGGGGGTCAGAGGACTAGCAGCCAGTGGAGGCCAATGTTCAGTCCCACAGTGTGGTTGCATAGTTGCAAGTACGGCTTCTCTGTTCTGCGTTCTCCTCCAGGCCTAGACACTGCAGTGAGGAGCTTATGTAAAGCAGCTGAGACATAGTGGCCCAATCTGTGGATTCTGAATTCTAGGTGGGTGGGGGGTGGGGGATGGGGTTGGGACAGGGCAGGAGACCGCTATAGACTGAGAAAGAAAGCCTCTGCCTGAGACAAGCAGTTGTATGAACAGATCCAAGCCAAGACGAGGTCATGGAGGACACAGATCACAGGTGAGTCCTGGGGACCTTGAGTGGTGCCTCAGCAACGAGACTTTCCCCAAACACATGTCCCAGCACTGGAGGCAGGAGGGTGTGGGAATGAGTGAATCTCCAGAGGCTTAGGGCTCAGCCTGTGAGGGAAGGTAGGCACAGAGCCTGGCATGGCCTTCACATAAGCCCAGAAGTAAGCAGGGCCCTGAAAATAAAATTAAAAAAAAAAAAAAAAAAAAAGACTTCACTGCAAAGCTTTTTTACCTAGGGCTGCAGCCTGTGGCCAGCCTCAGCGCTGTCCCTGTCTGGCACCTGGTGGTGTGCTGGCGGAACTTCTGTCCTTTCTCTCTGTGCACTCAGAAAGGTCCTGGTGTATGTCACACGGCAGGGACCATAAGCCGTGGGAGACATTGTGTCTTTTCTTGCTTTGTTCACTCCCCCACCATCCTTGTCCCCATTTTTCCAGCAGTCTGCAACATGTGCCAGCATGGCTCAGAATCTTGCAGATGAAAATAAAACCTGCCTGGTAATGCCCTAGCCTCGCCCACACTCTCCATCATGGCTTTTCTTGGCTAGCTTCGTTCTTGGATGGGCCCATCCAATGTCAAGTGCATCTGGGGGTCTTCACTTATGGATTCTATATCTGATCCTATGGAGCTCCCCGGTACTGAGAAAGGGACGGGAAGATCCCGGAGCCTGGGTCTCCTCCTCTGCTCTAGCCACCTCTAAGCTCCTGTTCCTGTTTGATATATACCCATTGGCACACATCCTAACTCTAGCTCTGTCCAGAAGCAGGTTTTTTGTTTTGTTTTGTTTTTTGTTTTAATCATTTCTAGGCCTCTGGGCTTGGGTGGCCCACCTCCCTGCCAAGAAATCCATCTGCATTTTCCATCTTAGATTCTCAAAGGCGTCCATTCCTTCTTGTTCCAGAAACAAAGAGCTGGGAACATCAAGTCAATGACTGTACGTGTTAGTGCCCACCCCCAACCAAAAAAAAAATTAATGTGCTATTTTACATTCCCCCCGCCAGTGTGGCCCCAATTCCTCTGACTTGAAGGATAAGAAGGAACCCCTGTGTTCCAGTTTGATGCTCACAGAGACAAACTCGGGCTCTTCCAAAGTGCTCGGTTATCATGATGAGGTCCAGTAGAAGGTCCCGGGAGTCTCCACTGATTTCTGGCCTTTGGCGTGCCTTCCAGCCAACTAAGTGCAGGTACCCTCGGCCCCAATAAGCCATCAGCATCCATCTTGACAGGTTGGACACATCTCCTTTCGCAAGCCTCTCCCCCCCGTTTGAGCATCTCTGTCTGTTTATACTCACGTGCACACATGTATCAGGAGGCCCTATCTAGAGCTTCCACTGAAGGTTCAGATTATTAAGGGGAAACTGGCTCAGTAGCCTAGACAGGAAACCCAGCAATGCATCTCTGACCAAAGAGTCGGGAGACAATAGGACGGAGATGCCCTGAATTTGCCAACAGCACTGCAGGGAGCTGTAGCCTGGAGAAGAGGATATGCAGCTCAGCCCTGTGCAAACCCACGTGCTCTGGGGAACTGGCTTGGCCTTCACTCCCCCATCCCATGTTGAATTGAAGCTACTCCAACAGGGTTTAATAACACAATGTAATTGGTTTCCTAGTCATAATAAAAACATCTTTAGCCCCGCCCACCCCCAAGTACTATATTCTAAGTACAAGGCAGGACTCCCAGCACTGGCAGTTAGAAGAGACTGACTGAGAAGGCTAAGTGCTGTTACGCAATACCTGGGAGCCATTCTGACACCATCACACCCCTGTGCCTCCGTAGAGAGAAGTCCCAGTTACATAAAGCTTCCAGCTGACTTGGTATAAGTTGTGACTAAGAAAACTTCGCAAACTTTCCAAAGACAGTTGGTGATCCTCCACCCTCTGCCCGTCAGCCCGGTGAGAACTACCCCCACAGAGAGAGGCAAGCGGGGAGGAAGGCTCCCAGCTCCCGGTGGCCCTGACTCATGCCGAGCATAAACACTCCCCAACACTCTTTCCCAAAACAGATCCCCACCCACCCACCCACCCTCCTACCAGGGCTGGGTGACGAAAACAAACGCCCCCAGAGATCTTGCCAAATTCTGGGCCAGGCTTAGCCCAGGGAACAGGCAAAGAGCAAAGCTCCCACAGAAGCAAGGCATATATCCATGACGTCATTCAAAGGAAAATCACCTTGACCCTCCGGACATTGTTCTGCGAGCAGCTTCAAAGGAAAATGCATAAAATAGGAGTAGTGTCTCATAACTGCAATCCTAACACTTGGGAGGCTGAGGCAGGAGGCTCTCTAAGGATCTGACATCTGCTTGGGTTGCACAGTGGGTTCCAAATCAGACGGACGTGGCTAAGAATGAGACCCTTGCTCAAATAAACAAGATGAAACAAACAGACTTGTAATCACAAACATAGCTGAAAAGGCTCTTAGCCTTAGCTATTCTTTTCTTTCCTACTGCGATACATCTACCCATGTATTGGTTTATATATCTGTTGATTCATGAATAGCTACCAAATCTTCTGTCTTCACTGCCTGTTAGAGTTCTGCGACAGAGTCTGTTTCCTCAAGGAGCCATCATGTTGGAGAGAAACGAGTGAAGAGGCAGCTTCAGGAAAACCGATCAGTACCTTAATGTGAAGACGTAAGTCCTAAAGGTACTATCGAGGCATGCTCCTGACTTGGGGTGGTAGAAGACATTCACAAAATCTCACTGGGAAAAATCATGTTTGCGCTGAAATGAAAACACTCCCAAGAGAAGCACAATTGCAGTCCCAGGAAGAATTTAATTTAATTTAATTTTTAAATTTTATTTTTATTTATATTGGTGTTCTGCCACCATGTATATAGATGTGGGAGGGTGTCAGATCCTCTGTAACTGGAATTTCAGACAGCCGTGAACTGCCATGTGAGCACCGGGGTTTGAACCCCGGTCCTTTGGAAGAGCAGCCAGTGCTCTTAACCACTGAGCCATCTCTCCAGTCCCCCAGGGTGCATTTTAAAGAGAAGGTGAGAGGGTATTCCCAGGCAGGCGAACCAAAAAGGGCTTTGTGTAAGAAGCAGAGTTTGACTTCACCTTGGAGACAGGGAAGATTTCAAGGCCCAGCTCAGGCAGGGAAGGCATCCTTGCCAAAAGAATGATACAAGCAAAGTTAGAAACAATGAGCCACGCTCATTGGTTTGATAACACATGAGAGAAAGATGATAGAGGTGTGAGTTGAACGGAGGTCAAGGCCTAGAGACAACTTAGTTTGGGGAATCTTGCTACCACCTAGTCCAGACTAGCCTTGTATTCACAATTCTCCTGCTCTGTCCCATCCAGATCTGGGCAGCTCTTCTGTTTGCTTTCTTTCCGTTTTGTTATTGTTGTTGTTCTTGTTGTTCCCTGTGTGTCCTTGCCTGTCCTGGACTCACTTTGTAGACCAAGCTGGCCTCGAACTCACAGCGATCTGCCTGCCTCTGTTCCCAGGTGCTGAGATTAAAGGCGTTGTGTCACTGCGCCCGGCTTGGGCAGCTCTTAGATGAAAGCATGAAGTCTCGAAGTCATCGAGTTAATAGAGTTAACACAGATGTTTTCAATTCGCCTTCAGCGCTGCTTGGATAAGCAACACAAGTTCGGTCCTTTGGGATGCTCGATTCCCCTCCCTGCCGGTGGAGCCCTTGCGGGGCTGCCACATCCCCACCGAGGGAGTCTCTAGATGTGAAGGCAACTGGTACCAAAGCAATCAGGAGTGCTCCACTCTCTGGCACGCAAATCTCCTTAGAGGGTTGAAAACTCACCCTGAAAGACTAAGTTAGGGTTTCACCTTGGTCTTCTTTGGTCCAGTTTGAAGTGTCTGGAATACGGCTTTCTTCTTTTCAGAAATATGCCCACATAGCCCACAGCCGTTAGCATTGCTATTCTCATCCATGCTCGGCGCTGGGCTCATATCCACGTGGGATCTCTGTTTACAACTTCAGGCTAGGACTCTTTATATAGAAAACCAAAATGACAAAGCATTTTAAGGGAACATTTCGTTTTTAAAGGGGGCTGGTTGACAAGACTGGAGAGGAAAATTAATTGTAGTAGCTAGGATGGACCACAAGGTGGAGCAGTGAGGCTGGACTACGCGGAAGCCAGAGCAGGAGAGGTGATTCCCATTCCTGCTAGGAGCAACAATGGTTCAGGCAAACTAAGTGGCTCCTAGGGAGGCCCGGGTATAGGCTCCAAGGAGGCATCTCCAAGGCTAGGCTTTTGGAGCACAGGGAAAGATTTTCAGAAGGAGATTTTCCTCTTTGTTTTTCTCCTCTCCTCCTTCCACTGTGATCTGGAGAGGGACCAGGGTCACTCACGGGCCACTACAGTTGAATACTGCCCCCCCCCCAAGAAACCAGGGAGAGGGAGCACCCCCCACATGCCAAAAGCTGAAAGTCTCTGCTAGCCACAGGATTGCTGACCCTATGACCTTAAGGTTGGAGAAACTGATAAGCAGTGTAAAGATGTTTCATCTTTGTCATTTACAGAGCTTCCTGGGTGCTAAGCCTGGTCCTGAAATAAGCTATACTCCGAATAGTAGCTGTATACACACACATACACACACACACACACACACACACACACACACACACACACACACACACACACACACACGAGGGGTGGGGGGAGTCTGGAACTCACTGTGTGTCCCAGGCTGGCCTCAAAGTCACAGCACTCCTGCCTCAGTCTCCTTTGCTGAGCTTAGAGGTCTGACTCACCATACTGGTCAGAACCAGCTATTTCAGGTCTCTCCTGGCAGAGTGTCTGAAGACTTCTAGGAAGCCCAAGAGCTTTCCTTCTGGTTTCCATCCAAAATTCATCCTACGCAAGGACCACACACATAAAAGATTGCTTTCTCTCTTCAGTTCATGTGTCCTACACACGTCCTTTTCTAGACATTTCTCGGTGCCTGTCTCCAAATTGCTAGTCAGGGACACTTCTATGCACAGATGCATACATGCATACCCATCCTCCCTGAGGTCCGCATTCCATGAAGTCACGAGTATACTCTGCAGTCTCCTCATGAACAGATCCCACAGAATTACGTGAACATTTGGCTCACAGAGAAAGCAGATGCCTGTACCTGTGTGTGCATGTGCGCGTGCACACACACACACACACACACACACACCAGGCTAGACACAGCAAATGTGGAAGCCACACTAACAATACCATGCAGCTCAAGGGCATAGTGCCATTTGACCTAGGAGTAGTGGGGCACCTGTTTCCCTCTTATGCCTGCTGATTTTGAGCTCAGCAATTGAAGGTGAAGGGCAGAGAAAGGAAGAAAAAAAAAGTCTAAAGAATTGAGCTGTATCCTGTCCTATCTAGCTAGAGAGCCGAAAGAATTTCTAAGAAGAAGGTTTTGCTTTGTAATTTCATGTGACGTCAGGGGGTGTGTGAGGAAGATACCTTGAGTAGCTGGTCTCCATAAGGGCTTGGGAAGGCTGCCCTGGAGTGCTATGCTTAGCCTTCATGGAATCACTGGGGGTCATTGCTTTTGTTCACGGAAGACAGAAAATATATGTTGGAGGAGTCTCTATGTTTGAGGGCATGAAGGTAAAAAAAAAATAGTTCAGTACAAGGCAGCACTGGGGGTTGGGGGGATGGGGTAAGAGGATCGCTGTGAGTTCAAGGCCAGCCTAGGCTACATAATGAATTCTCAGTCAGGCTAGACCCTGTCTCAAAAACCAAGTAAAGAACAAGGAAGAAGGAGAAAAGCACAGAGGAACGAACACAGGTTTGACGAAGAGGTTGGCACCTGAAGGAGGAACCTGGGCGGGTGGCAGTCATGAAGGCAGGACAGGGACCGCCTGCCATCTGAGCAGGAAGAAAGGAGTGATGAAGTGAGTGCAAACAGAAAAGCAGGCAGCAGTGGGAGCTGAGCCAGCCCTGCCCTGCACCGGGCTGAGCAGAATGCCGGCGAGCCCAGCCAGGCCTGTGGGGAAGCCACCCAGCTCATCTGTTACTTACACGCACAAGCTCCCCCTCAATCCTGATTAACAAGAATTAAGTGGCATATGGCTAATCCTCCCTGCCTCCGTTATTAATACTTCCCAGACAGTGCAGAGGAATCAGGCAGCCTCTTATCCAGCCCAGAGGCTTCTCAAAGCCTGGCTCGGGCCACCCACACCTGCTGCAGGAGGGGCTCCCCCAGGAGGGAGGGAGGGAGAAGTGGCTGGAGAGCTTTCTCCAATCCTTTAGGGGCTCCTAATCCTCCACAAGCATGGGCACTTCCTTGCAAAATACATTTGTGACAGGTGTTTCATTTAAATAGTCACAGAAAACCCAGGAATTATGGGGAAAAAGATGCTGTTTTTTTCTAGTTAAAAAAAAAATGGGGAAACCGGGCTGGGCAGTGGTGGGGCATACCTTTAATCCCAGCACATTTAGGGCAGATCTCTGAGTCTGAGGTCAGCCTGGTCTACAGAGTGAGCTGCAGGACAGACAGAGCTACACAGAGAAACCTGGCCTCAGAAAGAGAGAGAGAGAGAGAGAGAGAGAGAGAGAGAGAGACAGACAGACAGACAGACAGACAGACAGACAGACAGAGAAGGTTAAACACAGACAGACTGACAGACAGACAGAGAAAGTTAAACACTGGTGGTGCACGCCTTTAATCCCAGCTCATGTGAGGACAGAGGAAGGCAGATGGCTGTGAGTTCAAAGCCAGCCTGGTATGTAAAACAAGTTCCTCAACAGCCAAGGCTACACAGAGAAAAACCCTGGAAAAACAAAAAACAAACAAGAAACTGGGAAAACAAGCTGGGTGGTGGTTGTGGTGCACGAAAGCCTTTAATCCCAGCACTTGGGAGGCAGAGGCAGGAGGATTGATATGAGTTTGAGGCCAGCCTACTCAACACAGGCTACACAGAGAAACTTTGTCTCAAAAACAAACAAAAACAAAAACAAAAACAAAAAAAAAAAAAAAAAGGAAAGGAGAAAGAAAGAAACTGGGAAAAAAATCCAAGAGGAGTATAAGTCTAAGAGCCAGATAGTAGCATTTAAGTGCCTAGTATTTAAGAATGGTGCCAACTCATGTCAGGAATTAGGAGGGAAAACAAGGCAAGGGGCACTGACTGACACTTGCTGGTTGAGAGACAAAGTGCTTCCATGTGAAGGAGTGTAGGAAACAGGTTGGGTGGGCAGACAAAGTCAACAGCCAGTAGAGTCCACAGCCCCACCCTCAGCTCATCCTTGGAAGAGCTTGGAATTGGCTTCTCAGAGTTTGGCCTGACTGGAAGGAAGTGAGTGGCCGGGTGCTCTGGGTTTCTTGAGCATGGTGGACAAGTGGCACCAAGAGCTATTGGTGCAGGCCACTAGAACATACCTATCACCACCATTATGGTTTAGGTATAACATGTTCCCCAAATGGCCACCTGCTAAAGGCCTGGTCCCCAGCACAGCACTACTGGGAGGTAATGAAACCTTTAGGATGTCCGGTCATTGGGGTTATCCCCCAAATGGAATTGAGCAATCCCAGCCCGCCTCTTTTTTTTTCTGGCCATGATATAAGACATGCCATGCATGTCTTCTTTTCCGTATGTTCTGCCCTCTTCAAAGACCTCTTCAAAGACAATGAGGTCACTGGCTGATCTTGACCTGGAATTTTCACAACTGTGAGCTAAAATGAACCTTCTCTTGATACAAGCTGATTGCCTCAGGTATTTTACTATAGTGACAAAGAATTGACTAACACAATCCAGGTATCTTGCAATAGACAGAAAACACTCTTCTGAAAGGCCATCAGCTTAAATGTTCCTTTGTTCCTTCCCTTAGGAATTCTCAGTACAGGAGAAAGTTAATTATGTGCTAAACACATACAGGTATAAAGAATACAAGGCAGGGGCTGGAGAGATATCTTAGAGGTTAAGGGCACTGTCTGTTCTTCCAAAGGTCCTGAGTTTAATTCCCAGCAACCACATGGTGGCTCACAACCACCTATAATGAGATCCAGTGCCTTCTTGTGGTGGGCAGAATACTGTATAAATAATAAATAAATCTTAAACAGAAAAAGAATACAAGGCAGAAGGACATAGCACTAAAAGTACTTTGGAACATAGAATGATTAGGTAGGGTTAGCTTTCGTGTGTGTGTGTGTGTGTGTGTGTGTGTGTGTGTGTGTGTGTGTGTGTGTGTGTGCATTGGAGAGGCCTAAAGTTAATCTGGGACACTGTTCCTCAAAAGGAATCCATCTTGTTCTTGTTGTTTTGTTTTCTGTTTTTAGTTGTCAGGGGTAGCTTGTTCCAGTTCTATCATTGGCTCATTGGACTGGCTAACGGGTCCATCTGTTCCTACCTTCCTACCACTGAGACTACAGGCACACACCACTCCTTCTGGATTTTTATCTGGTGGCTAGGGAATCAATCCTCGGCCTTCACGCTTCTGTGTGGGATTAGCTGTCGTCTATAACCTCCCCTCTAACAAAGCCTGTACTTACTTTTCATCTCCACAGTCCACGACATATGACAGCCTAACATTCCAGGCCCTATGAAAGATGCCTGCCCTCTTGCTGAAGACCTTGTTGTTAGACTTCAGATGCGGGACAAGCGGCTAAGTGGACCTGGCTGCCAGGGTCTCCCAGCATCCCTCAGTAACTATCTGCTACAAGGCATGGCTGGCATACCATGCCCTCGGCTCTGAGCTTTCCAGGCCAGGGGTGGGGGACTTTCCTTTCCCCAGAGGCCAGAGGCTCTTCACTATATAACCCAGGTATTTTGGTTCCGGCTCTCTGGTTTCTCTCCCCCCCCCCAAACACACACATACCCTGAGCCCCCACTCACCTCTCCTTCCCCCCTCCCTCTCTCTTAGGGACCGGGGAACCCGCCAACCTCCCAATAAGCCTGCATTTATATACTTCAACATGTCTTGAATTGGCAAATTTTGCAAGCCGAATATACCTATCATTTGTGTATTCATTTGCCATCTTTTTAAAGACTACCTTCAAACGCTGGAAATGTGAGGTTTAGCTTCTTCTTGTTCTTGTTTGAGGCAGGGTTTCTCTGTGCAGCTCAAACTGTCCCAGAGCTTGCTCTATAGACAAGGCTGACCTCGAACTCACAGATATAAGCCTTCCTCTGCCTGCTGAGTGCTGGAATTAAAGGCATGCACCACCACCCCATGGCTGTGATTGAACTTTTTGGATATAGGATGCAGGGCTCAGGCTAGGCTAGAACCTAGTATGTATATGTAACACTGTTTCAGCCTTACGGTTGAGCCCGGCAATTTGTCTTTACTCTTTGTATTATTTACTTGCTCCTGGGACAAAATACCGGACAAAAGCAACTTAAGACGGGAAGGGTTTGTTTCTCCTTAAGATCCATTACGGAACATGGTAAACCTGGCTATAGCAGGCCTTGCCTCCCGCCCCCGGCGCCCCCTTCGCCTTGCTAAAAAAAACAAAAACAAAATGGATAAGAACCAAAAAAGTTAGATTGCTTTCCTAAAGCTAGCCACCAGGGTGTGTTCCTTTATTTGGGCATTTCCTCCTCCTGAGGCTGACTACCAAGGTCCAGCTATCCAAGTATTGAAACCCAGCCATCACATGCCCCCTTTGGCTCACCTGACTAACATGTCAAAATGGCAAAGTAGAAGGATCCAGAGGGTCCTAGAAACCTACAAGTAGAACATTATGATAGGCAGATTTGGGCACAGGGGTCCGGCTCAAACTAAGGCACCAGCCAAGGACAATA